>NC_092804.1:105302246-105902246 GCF_040954645.1 Diabrotica undecimpunctata | reverse complement strand
TAATTTTTTAAACTTAAAAAGTTTCTTTGTTTTCGGGATATAAAGTTAGAGCCTGAGAATGCTTCGTTGTTACGTGTTCTCTACTTTTCTTTATGGCTTGGAAGCGTGAACACTAAAACAAGTCCATCTGAATAAGTTGGCCGCCTTTGAAATTTGGTGTTACAGAAGAATCCTACGAATATCATGGATTCAAAGAATGTCAAACGTGGAAGTAACTAGAATGATAGGAAATGGGGCGGAAATATTATTAACTATCAAAAGCCGAAAACTTGAGTAATTAGGACATGTGATGAGAGGGCAAAAATACGCATTATTACAACTTATTATGCAAGGCAAAATCCGAGGAAAGCGAAATGTGGGAAGACGAAGAATATTCTGGCTTAAAAACTTAAGGGAATGGTTTGAATGCAGTAGTGTAGAACTTTATAGAGCGGCAGTCAACAGAGTCCGTATAGCCATGATGATTTCCAACCTTCGATAGAAGATGGAACTTAAAGAAGAAGATAGAAAAAAGCATAAACTATCTACGTAATAAATCCCATTAACCTGTTAGTAACGGATAACCAGATATATTTAAAAAGATTAAGTACCTTTCTTTTTATTTTGGATTTTGAATTTTGCATAACTAGAGCAAGCGACTAATTTTTGTGTGTTAGTTTTGGACCAAGCGCCTCTTGCGAGCGTTTTAATGATTGTAAATCGAATATATGGCAACATATGTACATAAACGTGGTTAACAATGGTGACGTTGGCAACTTGTTGAGGCGTTTAGGTTAAGAAGTAGTTTCAGTTATTGCTTAAATTTTTCTATAATAGTCACATTACAGAAGAGCTAACACAGAAAGAGAATACTTAACAAAAGTCATAACATTAAGTAAAATGTATGAATTGTATATTAAAGAAGCAGACAATGACCTTGTTAAATTTTTGTTTTACAAAAAAATATTTTTAACACGATTTAATCTTCAAAGAAAAAAGTTGAAAAAAGATACTTGTAGTAGATGTGATTGTTTCGAATTAGAAATTAAAAATTGCGCAGATAACGAACAATTAAGCATTAAAAAAAGAAAAAATGTGCACTTAGAAGAAAGAAAGCTAGACATGAAGATAAGCAACGATCAACCAGAAGTGGAAACCTTTTCTTTTGATTTAAAGAAAAACTCTTCCCCTTTCGAGAATTCTAATAAATATTGTATATTATAAGCGTCAATTATGTATTTACAACCTTGGTATCCATAGCGCCAAGGATAAAAAAGGTCATTGTTATATTTGGATAGAAGGTGAAGCTGGTCGGGGAGCCCAGGACGTAGGCATTTGTCTTAAGAAACACATTGAAGAAAATGTTACTTCTGCAAAACATGTAATTTTGTGGTCAGACTCTTGTGGCGGCCAAAACCGCAGCATTAAAATAGTTTTGATTCTGAAAATGATTTTGGAAACTCATCCTACCATTGAAAAAATTACATTACGCTATTACTTTCCTAGTGATAGCTTTTACTTAATGGTAGTGATTTTGGAGATTTTGAAAATGCCCTAAAATTTCAACAACGTTTATATACCGTTGATGAGTACCTAAACGTGATGAAAAAATTCCGTAAAAAGAACCCACTAGTAGTTCACAGAATGAAAAAAGAAGAATTCGTCAAGCTAAGAAGAAATACAAGCGAATCAACAGAAGAGACCAATTTAATAGATCTTGATAAAATATTAAAGTTAACAACTACAATTTCGTAAATATGGAACACTTTAAATATCTTAGATAAATAATCACGGTTAATAATAATGCCACTAAAGAAATGCAGATCATAATTTAAACTTTTTACCTATTTTAATACATAGATGCTAATCATGGACAATGACTAAAACGGATAAGGAAGAACTACGAATATTTGAAAGGAAAATAATAGGAAAATTGTTTTAACCTCATTATCATATCGCTACAAATCCGTATAGAAGAAGAACACATACTGAATAAAGAAAGCTCTTATAACGATATTGTTTAGGAAAATAAATTGCTTAAGGTAGATGCAAAACATCCAAATCATATCTCAAAAAATTAACATCGTGAAGGTTCTTCTCTGAACCCCATAACAAATGGCTAATCTTTTACTTTTCATTAAAAATTTAAATTTTAATAAGTCACGTAAATAACGTTTTAAAAGTGCCTTTCCTGAGATAACTTTTTTTAAGCCTGGTTTGTTTGATTACATGTAATTGATTTGATAGTCCCCAACAGATGAGTATTGACTATAGGTAGGATAGCAGGTAGTTGAACAGGCATGTGTTGATAAATATGATGGGTCGGTAGATAGTCTCATTATTCCTAAATCTGACCTCATGTTACCTTCCCCCTTCATTTGTGGAAGTCCTAAAGGCTTCTCTTGGGGCATCCTCCCAATTTAACTTGGCAATGTAGTTATTATAGAGCCTTTGGATATAGCCAGCGCAACTTTAGCATGAGATTTAGCTTCTTACACGACGTTGTTGTCTTTATATATGTGTTTGGCCTTGGCATTAGTTCCGTTTGGTATTGGTTAGTACGCGGACCTTTGTAAGTCGGAAAATACTTCTGATGGCTTTTCTAGCAATCCTGATCTAATTAATACCTGAGTTTTACGTACATTGTTTTGTTAGCGTTCTGGCCACATATCCACACATTAGCACTGGTTTAATCACTGTTTTATATATCCTGATTTAAGAAAGTCGTATTAGACCTCTGAATTTAAAAGTATTATAAGAGTTATATATACATCAGTTAGCTACCTGAATAGTCCCTTTTATTTCTTATGTTACAACGTTATCTACGATATCTAAAATGTTGCAATCCTTTAAAATTATATGGGTCTATTGTTACATTATGCCCTACTCTACGTCATCTCTTTTGTATGTTAAAGAACATTTATATGCTTTATTACTGACTATTAGACCGTTTTTTTTATGCTAATATCATTATTTTATAGCATTCTAATAATTTATGGATTAAATCCGGATAGCAAATTGATATTCTTCACTTTCTCGGAAAAATAATATTCTAACACACAAAATCCTATTAAATTGCCAAAACCTTCCTTGAATATTCTATTCACTCATGAGGGGCAGCAGCAATATCAGTACCATAATAAGGCGTATAGTACTGGACTGGCTAATCGTTGGATAATAGGAAGCATGAGTTTTAATGTTTTCGGGACTGCCATCTGTTAGCGGAGAGCAGAGATATCAGTACCAAGTTAATGCATATAGTAATTGTTGCTTGAACTTTATTATTATTAAACAACACTATATTTTCTAGTAAAATCATCATGACTTTACAGTAAGACAAATTTTCGAACGTTGCTTATGGAAACATCATGTACATACCACCAGGTTCCCTATGTCGATATCCAGCAAAATCGTTGTAATAAGAAGACGGCAAACAAAAATCCAGAGATAAAAATATGCACCAAGAAAGTCTGTTTTATTCAACAGTCGAATAAACTACAGATTCTTGATTCAAATAGTCAAAAAATCAATAAACAGCTTAGTAAAATAGAAATAACGCCTATTTAAGATGTAATCCATTAACGGGCCAAGGTACAAAGCACTCCTGGCATATGCTAATGATATGGATCTCATAAGAAACTCTCTCCGGTCCGCAAACATCTTTAACAAAGTGCACGAAAAATGTTTCACTTAAAATCAACGAAATGAAAACCGAATACAAGCGAATCAACAGAAGAGACCAATTTAATAAATTTAGAAAAAACATTTAAGTCAACAACTACAATTTCTAAAGTATGGAACACTTTAAATTTGCTGTGGCAAAAATCATCATACTTGGGTTACATTGATATATTTATGTGGCAATCAGCTGTAAAAGTCATTGCCTTTTTCCTGTCGGATCATATTTTAGCATATCATATTTTGAGTGAAATTGATTCTAAATGCGTCTAATAATATTAAGTTTGTAAAACAGCTGTCCTTCACCTTTTGTAAAACAGTCTGTGTAAATATAAGGGATTTATATAATCTTTTCATTTCGTAATCTTTTCGTTTTATAATTATAGTTTTCTTGCTTTTATTTTCTATGGTAATACATATACATACCCAATTCAAAAGGGAGAAAACCAGCGACTTCTAAATTAAACATAAACATTATTCTCTCTTTCTCCCTATATGTTATATAAAGATCATCGTCATCGTATAGTCAGAACGGAACAAGATTCTATTGCCTTTTCTTCTTTTTGTCTTCTCTTTCCTATTGAAAATACAGCCAGGTAAATGACGTTTTTAAAATTTATGTCAATATTTCTGAAGTGCCTTTCCTTCGATAATTTTTTTAAGCCTAGTTCGTTTGATTACATGTAATTGATTTGATATTCCACAACAGATAAGTATTGATTGTAGGTAGGATAGCAGGTGTTGATAAATATAATGGGTCGGTAGATAGTCTCATTATTCCTAAATCTGACCATATGTTACCTCCTCCTTCATTTGTGGAAGTCTTAAAGGCATTTTTTCTCTTGGGGCATCCTCCCAATTTAACTTGGCAATGCAGTTATTATAGAGTCTTTGGATAAAGCCAGCGCAACTTTAGCACTGAGATTTAGTTTCTTGTACGACGTTGCTATCTTTATATATGTGTTTGACCTTGGAATTAGCTCTGTTCGGTATTGGTTAGTACTCGGACCTCTGTAAGTCGGAAAATACCTCTGATGGCTTTTCTAGCAATCCTGGTCTAATTAATACGTTCTCGTCACGTATCCACACATTAGCACTGGTTTGATCACTATTTTATACATCCTGATTTTAGAGATTCGAATTAGACTTCTGGATTTAAAAGAGGATTATATATACATAAACATCAGTTAGCTACCTAAATATTCCCTTTTATTTTTTATGTAACAACATTACCTACGGCATCTAAGACGCTGCAATCTTTCAAAATTATATGGCTTTATTGTTCCGTTATGCTCTACTTTCGATCCTCTCTTTTGTATGTTAAAGAACATTTATTTGATTTTCTCATTAGTGACTATTAGACTATCAGTCAGACTATCAGTCAGTCCCACGGATTCTGGGGGGGGGCAAAATTCTGACATATTTTAGAAAACCATCTAACAGATATATATCTCTAAAAATTGCAACTTTCAATGCAAGAACCCTGCTATCAGAAGAAAAATTCATAGAAATGGAATCTGAACTTAATAAAATCAATTGGGACATTGTTGGAGTCGCTGAGGTCAGGTTCAACATGCCCTCAAAAATATGAAAAATAATAGAGCTCCATGGGAAGATGGTGTAGTCATTGAGACAATTAAACTAGGAGGTCCACTTTTGATGTCCCGAATCCAAACACTTTTTAATCTATGTCTGCATAGTGAAAACATTCCAAGTAAATGGAAAAATTCGGTTACAATCCTCCTCCACAAAAAAGGGGATAAATCAGATCTCGAAAACTATAGGCCAATTAGTTTGCTTAACTACCTATACAAGCTCTTTACTCGAATACTGACAAACAGATTAGAAGCAAAACTCGATTGATAGAAGAACATGCAGGATTTCGAGCAGGACACGGAACAAACGACCATTTGCAATGCCTTAAAACTCTAGTTGAAAAGGCTATCGAATATAACAGACCCCTTGCTCTTATCTCTGTCTACTTCCACAAAGCATTTGACACAGTCGAAACAGTTGCTATCTTAAAAGCACTATCAGAATGCAGAATAGATCACAGGTATGCAAATATTATTCGAAATATATACGAAAATGCGACAACAACCGTTAACCTCCATTGCACTGAGAAGATAAAAATTGGCAGAGGGGTGCAGCAGGTAGATACCTTGTCGCCAAAACTATTTATAACAGTTATGGAGTACGCATTTAAAAGGCTAGAGTTTGAATCAAAGGGTATTAGAATCGATGGAAAGATATTCAATCATCTCAGATATGCCGATGATATTGTTCTCATAACAGACAACTTAGGAGAAGCCAGAGTTATGCTACAACAACTACAGCAAGTAACCCAGAAAGTCGGTTTAAAAATAAACTATGGAAAAACAAAAATGATGACCAATCTCGTCCCCAATGAGCTAATAGAAATCGAAAAGTCGCCCATAGAACTTGTGGAAAAATATGTGTATTTGGGTCACGAAATAAGGTTAACGCGAGATAACCAAACATGCGAGCTACTCAGAAGAATAAGTCTGGGTTGGGTTGCATTCGGAAAAATGAGAGACGTATTTAAAACAAATATACCGATCCATTTAAAAAGAAAAGCTTTTAACCAGTGCGTTCTACCAGTCCTCACATACGGAGCAGAAACCTTAACTCTCACAAAAACATCAGCCGAAAAATTGAGAAGGACACAACGAAAGATGGAGAGATCAATGCTTGGAATAAACTTAAGCAATAGAATAAGAAACGGGGCAGTTCGTAGACGAACCGGAGTGGAAGACATTATCGAACATATTACAAAAAAAAATGGAGATGGGCAGGACATGTTGCAAGAATGAAAGACAACAGTTGGACAAAAAAATTGCTTGAGTGGAGACCACGGGCTGACAAGCGAAGCCGAGGAAGACCCCCAAAGCGATGGACCGACGACCTCAAAAGAATCGTGACCAATTGGATAGCAGAGGCGCAGAACAGAAGCAGATGGAAAAGTCTAGAGGAGGCCTATGTTCAACAATGGACAACTCAGGGCTGATTGATGATGATGATGATGACTATTAGACCGCTTTTTTTGCTGCTACTAGCATTATTTTAGAGCATTCTATTATTTAATTTATGGATTAAATCCGGATAGCAAATAGATATTCTTCACTTTCTCGGAGAAATAATATTCTAACACACAAAATCCTATTAAATTGTCAAAACCTTCCTTGCATATTCTATTCACTTATGAGGAGCAGCAGCAATATCAGTGTCATAATAAGGCTTATAGTTCTGGACTGGCTAATTGTTGGATAATGAGAAGCATGAGTGTAGCAGTGTTAATGTTTTCGGGACTGCTACCTGGTATCGGGGAGCAGAATTATCATTACCGAGTTAATGCATATAGGAATTGTTGTTTGAACTTTATTATTATTAAACAACACTATATTTCCTAGTAAAATAATCATAAATTTACAGTAAGAAAAATTTTTGAACGTTGGTTATGAAAACATCATGTACATACCACCGGGTTCACTATGTGCATATCCAGCAAAATCCTTGTAATAATGATACTGGAAACCAAAGATGAAAATATGTTCCAAGAAACTCTGTGTTATAAAACAGTCGAATAAAATACAGATTCTCGATTCCAATAATCAAAAAATTAATGAATAGCTTACTAAAATAGAAATAACGCCTATTTAAGATGCAATCCATTAACGGCCCAAGGGACAAAGCACTCCTAGCATATGCTAATGATATAGAACTCATAATTCTAATGAGAAACTCTTCCGTCCACAAACTTCAATAAAGTGAAGAGAGCACAAAAAATGTTTGACTTAAAATCAACGAAATGAAAACCAAATACAAGCGAATCAACAGAAAACCAATCAACCAATTCAATAAATTTAGAAAAAACATTAAAGTCAACAACTACAATTTCGAAAGTATGAAACACTTTAAATATCTTATATCACTAATCACGGTTACCTAATAATAATGCCACTAAAGAAATAATTCAAACTTCAGACCTATTTTAATACATGGATGTGAGTCATGGAGAATGACTAAAACAAATAAGGAAGCACTCCGAATATTTGAAAGGAAAATAATCAGAAATTTTTATTTAACTCCATTATCATAACTACTATTTAAATGGGAATAAGCAACAATTAGAGGTTAAAGTTAGTTTATTGACGTTTCAATTTCCACTTCGGAAATCATTCTCACTAATGTTTGTATTTTGAGAACGATTTCCGAAGTGGAAATTGAAACGTCAATAAACTAACTTTAAGCTTTAATTGTGGCTTATTCCCATTTAAATAGTAATTACTTTAAAATGCCACAAAAAAATAGCTTAAGAACTCATTATCATATCGCTACAAATCCGTATAGAATAAGAAAACATACTGAATAAAGAAAGCTCGCATAAAGATATTGTTCAGGAAAATAAATCCCTTAAGGTATATCGGACACGTGCATAGACGCCAAGATGTCAAACTTGTAGAACTGGTGTGGAAGGAAGTTAGCACAGAAGAATGCCACTTGGGCATGTCAGTATACAATGGAGAGAAAACATCCAATCATATCTCAAAAAATGAACATTTCATTTGATTGCAGATTCGTGGAAAATCGATCAACTTGGAGATAAGTTGTAATCAGCGAAGACCTACCCAGCGTTGTAGCGCTACGTATTGATAATGATAAAGAGAAAGGAGAAACAGTGACAAAAAGCAACAAAAATGGACTATGGAGCAAAGCTGCTTCAAAATCTTTGATTGGAGAGGATTTAAATGAAAGTATAAGAAATACAATGGATGATTGATGGATTCGAGAAACTTGAGACTTGAGAAAGGCACTCTCCCAAACAGCTGTAGTGATAAGATAGAAATAATTTTGTAGAAGTTTTGCTGTTTTATTGTTAAACAAAATGGAATTAACATACGTCATTATATACGCTAAAATAACTAGACAACTTATATGATACGGACATATAAGGAGAAAGTTTAATGATACAATAATCTACCCAATATTTGTTATGAGTAAAAACGATATGAATAAACAAAATAAAGAAAACCATGGCAAAAGGCAAAAAGAGTAATGATTTAAAAATGAGAGAGGTATCCTGTGGATAACATGTGCTTAATTAGGAACGAATGGAGATGAAGATCAGAAGACGACAAAGAACGTTTTAAATTGATAAATGTATACAATTTTTAACAATGTATATTTATAGGTCATTATTAGGGCCAACGTTCTAATTTTATGTAAAATAACACTTTTCAAGTTGGATCGGTTACAGCACGGTGGAATCAAATACACCCAAAGTTAAAAACTATCGATGTTTATATGAAAGGTGAAACCTTATGGCACATGACCGTGCAATCTTGACACCTACACATTATCACATAATTGTGAACGGTATTTTGTACCGAATTACTAAGAAGTTTGTTATTTTATTCTAAGAATAAGTTTAATAATTTACGGGAGATTTAATGTATTTAAAATTTTACAGGATCCGGTATCGTAATAAGAAGTCAAATTTCACTACAACTACATTAAAACTTGTTAAATTTTACGTTGGATATTCTTTTTGTGAATATAATAAGTAAAAATACAGTAAGTTTCATCTTCTTATTGTGCCGTATTTTAATTAAGGTTAGCGATTACTTCTTTAAACGCTTCCCATAAATTATTATAGTTTAAATTTAACTACTTTATGAAACAAATATTGCACGTCATAAATTGCAGAAATTGAAAAATTACAAAGACAAAATTACAATTTTATGTAGTTTATTATAATCCTACCGAAGGGCTTCTACTTTCTTAAACTGTTACACGACTACTCTACTCGATGTTAGTACATTTAGAGACTAAATGTTTAACTGCATATACATTTTAACAAAAAATAATAATAAATAAAACGAAAACTAGCCATTTCCAAGTTTATAATAAATACTTTTTAAGTTTGAAAATAATTAAAGCAAGTAATATAAATAACCACCATAAAATATTTAACTACATTAACCAAGTACCTATTTGTGAAATTTCTCGATGACTAAATTGATTGATATTAAAATAAATTTGAAGTTCCAAAACGTACCTGCTGAAAAATTTAAAAATCTACGACTAATCAAATTATTGGCAACATCGGAGGAGTTTAGTTGTGTACGCAAAGAAATGTTTACGGATCCCAAAAGTGTTTTAACCTATTACGGCGTCCACTTAATCCGACGTGTTGGTCGGAGTCCACATAAAGCGCTACCCAGATAATAATATACACGATGTATATTCGCCTGGAGTTAGTATAATACCGTTTTAGTACGGAGCCCCCATTAACCGCTAGATCTATATATATATATATATATATATATATATATATATATATATATATATATATATATATATATATATATATATATATATAAATAAGGGATCACTCATCACTCAGAAGAGTGGTGGGTTTTTTTCGGTCAAAAGGTGGAGAAAAAAGACAAAGTTGATGGCTACTTCATCTATTTATTGAAGACGTTTCGCTTTCTTAATCAGAAAGCATCATCAGTTCATCTAAAAAGAACAATATGAAAAAACCACACAAGCATGGAAAAGTTGTTCCATGTGTTACCTTAAAAAGATATGTAGCAGTCAGTGATATTAAAGTTGTAAAGACACTTAAGTAAATGGACATTATACGATTATGATGTATAAACAATAAATTGAACTAAATAAGTTAACAGTTTGTTCAAACTAAACACAGCAAAAAGAACATGTGGTTTTTTTTTTATTTTTATTTTTTTATTTTTTTATTTTTTTATTTTTTCATTTTTTCATTTTTTATTTTTATATATTTTTTTTATTTTTTATTATTATTTTATATATATATATATATATATATATATATATATATATATATATATATTGATATGATATAGGAGAAAGAAAAATAGTGATTAAAAATAATTTACAAGTTATATATTAGATATTAAAAGTAGTTCGTATTTTAATAAGTTATATACTAGAGAATTTTATAAAAATATTATTTATGTGAGGGCATTTTTAAGAAATTAGCATATAATAATTGTAAAAAGTTGTATTTTAATGTTGTAAATATATTTAAGTGAGCCATGTGACTAGGCAACCAACTATACATATGTGAGTGACAGACAGATATACTTACTCTCCAAGTGACATTTTAAATAATTAGGAATATAAGTGGGGTTATAATAATAATGTTAGTTTAAAATGTTTAATTTATATATATTTACTGATTTAAGTGTTTATTTTGATCTGAAAAGCCTAAATGTCAACAAAATTATCATTAACGAATTCTCCAGAATGCAGAATTTGACCTTTGTTTATGTTGGAACATTCTGGAATAATGATTATGTCGGTGGATCGAACAGATACTTTTTTCGAGAACATCCATATAGAAGAAATAGAACTAAATCGAACATGATTTCTTACCAGATGGTTCTGGAACATCAAAAAAGATATAAATACCCGGTGATTTGGTTTCAAGATGGCCAGTTTATTATGAAAGTTAGTAGAAGATAGACTCATTAAGTTAGTGAAGTCAATTGTTCAGAATTTTCAAGATAGTGCAGTCAGAAAAGTTTTAGTAAGAAAGTAGGTCCAGTCCATTGAGTTACAAATAGTCCAATTGTTTACTATAGTGAGTTAAATGAAGATTAAAAATTATGCATATATTTTAATGCACATTTATAATTATACACAAATAATTATTGAAGATTAAAAAAGTATATTAGAAGAATATTGGATGGATATTGGAAGAAATTAAAATTATATTATGATTGGAGATTAGTATAAATCATTTTATAATAATTGGATATTGGTATATTGAAAAGAAGAATAAATATAAATGCTGTTTTGCTGGTTTGCTTGGTGGTTTATAAATGCTGGTGAAGAAAAATATATCTTAAATTTTTAGAAGCTGATAATTGGAAAAAGTAATTTCACAAAAACAAGGATAACCGAGGTACGAAGACATTCAGTGGTGATTAGAATCTATATAGTGGAAAACAGTTCATTTAGGCATTCAGTGAAAGAAAGGTACAAAATTTTGTTAATATAATTTAGTTAGTGTCATAACAATTTCAATTTTGAAGATAGTTTGTTTAAATTTTACATTGTCTATAGAATTTAATTAGTTTTATAAGAATATCAATTTAAAGATAGTTTATTTTAAATTTAAATTGGCTAGGTTAGATATATATATATATATGTGTTTCATAATAGTTATAATAAAGATAATTTAAAAAAGTACTTACAAACTAATTCTTTGAGAACCGCGATAAAAACCCTATATATTATATTATTAAAAATACTCATTGCTCATCATTCACAAACAATACATCATAACAATATATATATATAAATATATATACAATTATGTACTAATATGTAATATACTACTGTACTCTATGTAAAAACATTTTCTAAGATAGCAAATAAGTTATAACAAATCTGACAAAATTTACAAACTATAAATGGAAAAATTAAAATTTTGTAAAGAATTAATAATGTGAAATGCGAACTGAATTCCGATCTAATAGAAGCTAGCCATATTGAGCTTAAGCGATTTAGAAAACACGTAACAAGCACGTTGTTTACAATTTCGGTTTAGTTGTATAGAGAGCTTTGAACTTAAAATTGGTAAAACCTAATATAATTGAGTTCTCAAATTTTCAAATTGACATAATGGCTTACAGATTATTTAAGATTTTGATTTAGTTTAAAGATAAAACTTCCGTGGACTCTCACACGCGAATACCCCATTTTCTATTTTTTTCACAAACAGCTTTAAGCGATTTATCAAAGCGGAGAAATTGTGTAACGAAATGGAAGTAAGTAGTTGACACTTTTAATATCGAAAGTCTCCATTATGCGAGCTTATATCGAGAGAAAACCATTAAATTGAACTGTATTTACTTTGTATGCGTCACTGAACTGAAAGAATAATATTGAGAAATATATTCGTTCAATTTCTTAGACTTTAACTTAAAATATACATACGATGGAATAGTTTCTAAGATACAATATTCAATGTTGTAAATTTGTCACATATCAGTGTTTATTAAATATCTATTGCCTCTAGTGTGAGATTAGATAACATAAAGACATTCCTTGAAGAAATAGTACTGGAAGCCGTTTTAGGGAGAGACTAAAAAATAATATATAAAGCTTAAATTATAAGACATAAAACAAAATGTATAAAATATTAAGTTGTCGAAAAGTCTAGTTGGAACAGGGTGGTACCCTTGAATGGTAAAATATTTGTGAAAAGTAATATTAATTAGTAGTAGTAAAAGTATATTAATAGACGTTCGGGACATGATATGCTAGATCTATCGTTTATGGGATGGAATAATTTCAGAGAAGCGAGTGGTCTGTTGTGTAATAGAAAAACTACGATGAAACTGAAAGATAAGTTACCGAAACCACCGTAAAAGCAGTTATGTTCACGTATGGTTGAATGAATGTTTAGAACGATGAATAATATGTTAAACAAGTGAAAATATATACTTATGGGGATCAGAGTAGTAAGGAAGTATATGTTAAAATTGTTAGGTTATGTTTAACGTTAATGTTTAATATTAAAGGCATATATAATAAAGAGCTATTGACAAATATTAGAAACGTACCAAGAAAAGACCATCAGTCTATATGAAGATATATTCAATTATATGATTGCCACTAACAAGATAGTGCCCCTTACATAAAACTTACATAAGAACCAAGTCCTAATAATAACCTTGATACAGAAATTGTGGTCTAGAAATAAGTAATTCTAGATCAAGTTGCATGATTTTTGAGGCATCATTAAAAAAAATTTATTTCCAATTAACGTGTCTCGACACCTTTGGTCATTGACACGGGAGCAAAGGTTTACAATAATACCAACAGCGTTATGATACAGAGTTTACAATAGTAAACAATAACAATATTATATTAATTATATTTTGTTAAACAACTGTGTAGTCTTTAAGAAGTATTTTAGGCTCTTAAATCGGCCTGAACAGTTCAGAAATTCTTTTAAACTGTGGGTTATATTGTTGGCAATGCGAGTGGCCTAGTGGTGTTTACATTCTGTGAGAATATGCATGACGGTAATAAAAATATCGTTGCAATGGGAGCATCACTCTTGGTCTGGGACATAAGATGACCGTGTGTCTAACGTGTGTGACCTATCCTCAATCTTCGTATTGCTATCTTCTCTTTTCTGTTCAGGGATGCTAGGGATACACAGCTGTTAACATTAGGTTGTATTTCTCTCAGCTTTGTGTCCTTGGTGATCCAAAGTTCCTGCCACTTAACTTGGATATTCCTTTTGAATTTTGATTTTATATTTTCTTGAAGCTGTATGTTGTAGATAGGTAAGTTGGATTTAGATGCTTCTTTTGCAGCACTGTCAGCCATGTGATGTCCTTGAATGCTTTTTAAAATTAAACATATACTAAATATAGTTTAACAGGAATTTGAAGGTATAGTATTTTTCATATAAAAATGCGTGCACGTCACAATTAATATAAAGTGACCTCATTTATATTTAAAATTTCCAGAACGTCAACGGTAGAGCTCAAATTTTCCTAACACTGCTAATAATACGAAAACCATACGGAACTGCTCGATCTTTCATAGGCGTCAACATGGTATAATAATCAGGCAAATGTAATCATCATTATATTGGGAATTTTAGAATTATATTGATTAAATACCCAAAAACATTTGTTATTATTAATAATACAAATTTTATGGAATAACTCTTTAAGTCTAATATTCCACAAAATAATAATTTTAATTAAATATATTAGACAATTGTACGCAACTGATGCGGAAATACTTCAAATTTTTTGACGGTTCAGAGTGTGGTAAAATTGTTTAAAGTATTGCCGCTTTTTTAGAGTAAGAATTTTGTTTATGTTTTGATTTCTTACACAATTTGATCATAATATATTATATATTAATAAATTGTATTTATAAATTAAATTTAGATTAATAGATTTAAAAACTAATTATTGTTGTGTATTGTGATTGTGCTACGCCAAAACAATTAAATAGTCTGTAAAAAGCTGATAAGCTTTCATATAAGATATATTATTTTAAACAAGAAATAATGGCGGGACGTTTTTATTATTAATGCTTTAAATAGTGGTAAGTTTAAAATTTAGAATACATAACTTTGTATTAAAATGTTTTCTTATGTATTTTAGTGTGTTGCAGTAGTATTAAAACGTGTATTTACTGGTAATATAACAGTTTGACAAATAGTTGACATTTTAAAAATTCGTCACTTACTAACTATTCTGATGTTTTGGCAACGCTGTGGGGTTCTGACGTCGTAAATCTTGAATGAGGTGCACGCATTTTTATATGAAAAATACTATATAGAATATAAATATCGGGAATTAAATTCACGGTACAATTTATTTAAAATTTTATCAATAATTTCTAAAATAATTTCATTTAATTATAAAATATAGACAATCTGGCCCCGCTTAAAAATAAGCGATCTTAAATGAAATGGCATTATTTTCTTCTATTGGAAACTGTTAAAGCTACTTTAAAGCAAAATATGTATAATTAATAAATATTTCTAGCTGTATTCAATGTTTGTAATTTTAATTAGTATTTTACCTATCTCTGGTCAACAAAATAAATTTAGACTTAGTAATACATACATACTTTTTGGACAAGGTAGTAATTTTCACCAATATTAGACTACAGGGCGATCAATATTACTACGATCTATGGCTAATGGATTTATTCCGGAGCCACACTCTTTCCTACAGATATACCTAAACACGCACACACATACATACGGACACACATACTCAACCCATATTTATAAGAGTGCTCTTGGTTGGCAGTAAACAAGACCGTGTCATATGTTTATCTTAGGTTGCTAATTTATTGAAGCTTGACACCTTGTTCTATTTAAATTAATTTTAAACAACCTTAATAATATACTCAGCTTCAATTCTAATAATGTTAGTACCTAAATATTCAGGACAAAAAGCAAGTATGATTGAAAATAAATATTACATTTGGTTCCACCGTAAACAGTAAAAGGGTGTTATCGCAGATAAACCTTTACAACTACAAGGAAACTACTAATATTTGAATAACTATGAAATGAAAAAAACCCTAGTTAAGAATGTAGGGCTTCGACCGATAAAGGAAATGATCTTATACCGGCTTGAAACTGGAATACTACAAGCGTGACTGGATCAGTTTGAGTGGTTGTGGTACTGCGATGAGCAAGGCAACAGAAAAACCACCATATTATATTTCCAACAAATCTAAATTGTAGACAGAAACAAAAAAAACTCTTTTTAGTACGCACTGACACCTGGAACATACGTAGCTTATTCATGTCCGGGAAACTTGCTAAGACTGAAGCCGAGATAAAAAGCATGAAACATCTTGAAAACGAGTAAAGTAAAATGGCCTGGTTCAGGAAAACAAAAAACAAAAGATGGATACATTTATTACTTAGGAGGAACCGAGCCAGAACGTCAATATGAGCGGCTATATTAGTATCCGTCAAAATTGCGCAGTTAGTCATAGACTTCATCCCTCTAAATGATCCAGTAGCAATCATGAAATTAAAAGAAACCCATAGAAACCTCCAACAAGTGACAAATCAGTGGAAGAAATTAAAAAGTTTTATAACAACATTGATGAAATAATGAAACTGACAAATAGCGTCAAGATAACGATAATCATGGGTGACTTTAACTCCAAAAGTGGCCATGAAGAAAACAACATAGGAGCATACGGTCTTGGTACCAGAAACAATAAAGAAGATAGACTTTTATAATTCTGCGTAGACAACAACCTATTAATAGCCAACACCTTCTTCAGATAACATCTTCGAAGGCTATATACTTGGAAATCACCTGCAGACAGAAAAGATAACATTGTTCGAAATTAAATTCACTTGATTTTGCTCGATAAGAACTTTAAGAAGTACATAAAATTTACTAAAACATATCCTGGAGCTGACATTCATAGAAAGCACAGTCCAGTTATAACGGATTTTAGACTATAAAGGTTTCTTGAAGTTAAAAAGGAAGACTATAGTCAAGAAAAATAAACTTTTTACAAATGAAGAACCCTTAAAAAAATACAACACTTCTAATGCCCATAAAAAAGTGAAAGAAATGATAGGTAGACTCAAAAAGAGACAAGAAACGCCTTTTGACGACGATAGACCTTATTTTCCACCATCCATAGATGAACGAATAGATAAAAAAGGTCGAGAAATAATCAAAGGAAGAAGTTATTTATGCAGTAAAAGCCCAGAGGAACAAAAACTCTACCGGCCCAGATATTATCAATCTCAAAATACTTAAATTTATTATTGTTGGAAAGTTAAAGTCGAAACTTAATACATAATAGCACTATTCAATAAGATATTTGATACAGGTAAAATGACATCAGACTGGCTAAAATCAACATACGTAATATAACCAAAAAATCTAATGTCTCACAATGTTTCATGTTCTTAAAACTTTTCTCAGAATTATCCATATTTACAACAAGTGTGAGTTTTAGATGAGTGACACTCCATTAGAATTTCGAAACGGATTGGGAACACGAGAATCTCTTTTTGCCTTAAGTGTGTTAACACAACAATGCAGAGACATAAATGTAGATATACCTATATGCATGTATTATTGATTATCAAAATTTATTTGCCTGCGTTAACCATTAAAAGATGATCGAAATTCTGAGAACAACTAGAATTGAACAAGACTCGCGAGTTAACTTAGAACTATATTGGCAACAATTGAAATAGATCACACAACATCCGAAGATATACGAATTCGATGAGGAGTATTGTGTATTCGAAATCTATATTCAGAGAAGCATTAGACGAGGTCCTAGGTGGACTCAAAATTAAGAGATACGGCATAGACAACATCAGGCTAGCTGCTGATACCGTCCTTATAGCAAGCAAGGTATAAGAACTTTAAACTATAATAAATGCGATAAATCCTGATTACGAAATTTTCGGTTTAGATGTAAATGTTTTCAAAAATAAAATTCTAATATGTGCAAAGACCCCAACAAACGTTATTTTGTATACCAAGGGACAGATAATAAAAGAGGTCACTTCCATAAAATATTTGAGAGCAAATGTCAACAATACAAAAAAAAGAAATCCTATTAACAATTGAACAAGCGAGGAAAACACTCATAAACATAAAACCTTTTTTTGTAAGACTCGACCTTAGTCTACAGTTCAGAATCCAAATTATCAGATGTTACGTTTTCTCAGTTTTGCTGTATAGCTGTGAAAGTTGGATACTGGACTCTGAAACAGAAAAAAGAATATATGCATTTGAAATGTATAATATACCGATGTATGCTGAGAATTCCATGGGTGCAAAAAGTTGCCAATGGCACAGTTACTTCGGAGCATGAGTAAACAAAAAAAATTACTAAGCGTAATCAACGAAAGTACAATACAATAATTGGGTCAGGTGCTGGAGAGTGAGTTATATGAATTACTACAAATTATATTGGAAGGCAAAGTACAGGGCAAAACATCAATTAGAAGACGCTAGAACTCGTGGCTAAAAGACCTAAGGAAATTATTTGATGTCTCATCCGCAAAACTCTTTGGTGCAGCATTTTCTAAAACTACAATTGCCATTTAAATCGCCAATTTTTGAAAGGAGATGGCGCAATAAGAACAAAAGTTAAGAGAAAAGTATTAATTAATTGTACAATAATATAAGTCAACAAGTAAAGTAGTAGTAAAGAACTAAATTGTGGTATTTTCATTTTTGTTTGTTTGCTTATTTTGTTTCTTTATATATTGCACTGGGTAAGTATATTAGTAAATTTATAGTGTTTATATAAAATAATGAAGTAACATTGTTGTTTGTATTGTCCAAAATTTCATATTTTTAATTCAACAACTTAAAACTACAAAATCTAAAATTTTAAATTAAAAAATAAAAACAGACAGCCATTTAGTTTACAATTTATTTCCGTTAATTATTAATTTTTACAGTTGTCGACAAAATATCTTTATTTCCTTTCTACTCTGAGTTTTTTTAAATTGAACAGGAAATTCAAATTAAACTCATCAATGAAGACATGAAACAATAAAAAGCCGGCCAGCGGTTTATAATTTCAACATGGTTGAGGTCGAGTAACTCTTCGGCTCTCTTACAACTTTTTTGGGGGTGTTTTTAGGAATAAATACGAATAAACGCGGTGAACGTTGTTGCCAAATGATCGTGCCATATTCAGGTAAAGGTTAATTCTACATTTCTTTCTTATTTCAAAATAAAAATCACGAAGACAAATATTTCGAATTTTTCCAATAACCAACGCATGAACTATTTGATATATTTTAATGATATAAGAAACACCTATATTCACCCTTCACGAACAATATATACTACAACGATCAAAAAATATTTGATGATAATTATGAAAAGAATAGTTAGTCAAAACAATTTTGACTAAGATTTGATATAAACGTACGACCCCACATCAACGGTAAATCACTCACCTCTAAGCTACCTAGACCTCTAACCAAAACAATATATTACAACATCTGTTATCAGAAAATACTATCTTCGAAGACTATATATATATATATATATATATATATATATATATATATATATATATATATATATATAAATATATATATATATATATATATATATATATATATATATATATATATATATATATATATATATATATATACAGCAGAATATACATCTTGCGTTAATATGTTTGTTCAAATTTGTTTGTTACTGGTTCTATAATGCGGCAACAATGCAAGAATAATATTGTGTGTGGTCCGGGTCTATGGGAGCGTGGCGACATTTTCAACTCGCTTTATGTCTTAATTTAGTGCAAGAATTTTTGTTTTGGTTTTGAAACTGGATTTACTTCGGTTTTTGGTGACAGGGTGTGAAAAACTACGTCGACCACCATATCCGTACCCACACGAAGCCCATTAATAATAATTGGAATACTGTTTTTATAATGTGATGAAATAAAAATGTTTTGAATTAAATTTGTAATGTTTGATGGAGCATATTATTTCATATATCGAACGACGTATGAAATATGTTTCTTATTCAATTTGGTCAAATTGGTTAAAAATAAATAATATTCATGTTTCTGTATTAATAAAATTTTTTCATGTGAAGGTTATTTTTGAGAAAATTTAAATATATTTCCATATCCTTTATCTAATTTTTTTGTTTTAGTTTTGTATTTTTTTTATGATTTATAATATATTAATTATTCAATTTAGTATACATTTCTTTAAGTTCTTCTTCTTCGGGTAATTAATTATTAAGAATTTGGTAATCCAACCTCAGATGTTCCAATAGGAGCAAGATAACTTCTTGTTATTTGTAATATTATTTTAACCAATAATGCTGTGATTGTTCTTTCTAAAAAGTTTACTTATCGATATCGAAAAGTTCCATTTTTCTCAGTTTTGCAATCATAATTACGTAAGCCTGTTTCCATCTGTCCGGGAAGTATCTTGATCGCATCATGTTGTTTATTATGTTTGTTATAAAAAATATTTCTTTCGCCGGCAGATTCTTGAGCGCTTTGTTAATGATGTGGTCTGGTCCTGGTTCTTTCTTTGAGTTTGTCATTTTTATTAGCTGTTTGGTTTTCTTTCGGGGAGGCATGTGTTAAACCTATTCTGCCCCATATTCTCATATTCTTCTTTGATTTCTGACTCTTCTTTTCACCTCGTCTATAAGGTCTAAGTCCTCATTGAGATGGTAGTTATTTTTGCATCCTATTTCCAGTGTATCTTTATGACTTCCGCTTTTCCTTCCTTGCTATACACAATGCCGTTTTCACTGTGTAGTGGTGGAATTGGTTTTCTGCCCTTTCGTAGTATTTTTGAAAGCTTCTAGAAAGCAGATTCTGTTCGGCTTCAGCTCTTGGATATAGTTGTCCCAGCTTTCGTTCCTATGGTTTTCTAATTGCCTCTTGACATCCCTATTCAGTTTGTTAGCAATCCTTTTATCTTCTTGATTTCTTGTTCTGTTGGATCTTCTACTTTTTCTGTTCTTTTTTTTAATTGGGTCTTTTAACTCGTTACTGATGTCCCTCAATTTTTCTTTTAGCATTGTGGTTTCTCCTTTGGAGCTGGGACAGATTGAAATTGTCTGCTCTAATTTAACCACACATTCTTCGAGTTCTGTTATATTGCTTATTGTGGGTATTGCTCCGATGTTCCCGCTTACAATTCTTTTGAAGTTTGGTCAACTCATTCTTTTCATTTTATGGGGTTGCAAATAGTCTGTTTCTTTTGCTCCCAGGGTCAGTAGCATTGAGTTGTGTATTGTGTTACCCTTATTTAATGAGTGTTTTTCATATTGTTCACTTACGTTGTATATAATAGTCACAACACCCATATCATAACGAAGGTTGGATGTTTAATTGTGGGAAGAACACATTTTGAAGAAAATTCTTTACCAGGAAATCTTCTGACGTAGGCATTTCCAGCATGATTATTACACTCTGCCAAAGCACACTCTGCCACTGCTCTGCTGTTCAGATTGTTCCTTGGCCCATTTCAAACGGTGCAATCTTTGCTTTTCTGAAAGCAGTGGTTTCTTCCGTGCCTTACATCCTTTAGGTCCAAAACTAAACAGTCTTTTTCTCACAGTGGAAGTGCACACGCTTACACCTGTAGATTCAGACCACTGTTTCGTCAATTGGGTGGAATTAAGGCTTTTGTCTGCCAGACTTGTTCTTCTTAACGCAGCGTCATCCCGAACAGAAGTTTTCTTTGGTCGGCCACTAGGCGGTCTGTCGTCGATTTTTTCTCGGATTATGGGAAATCCCTTCAATCAGATTATTTTAATCTTTTCTGTAGAATTTTGAGCTAGTAATTAAAAAAACATTAGTAAGTATACCGATAATGCTAATTACAAGGACAAATTTAAAATTAATTAGCGAAAATATACAAAAAACTTGTGTTAAACCTCAAAAACTATACGGCGCTTAGGTGATGCAGGACTTTTTAACACAACTGTACTAATCGATCACTATGAAAACTAGCAAACTTTTCATTAAAGTATTACAATGTTGGAACAAACGCATATATTCAGTAAATAAGATAATTGAACAAAATTAAAAAAAAAAAAAAAAATATTAAAAAATATTACTATCCGATATTTTCGGTACTGGTCTTATGCACCGTGTGCGAGTATTTGATCAGAGAAAATTGGCGCGAGTAACGAAAGGTTAACATCAGACTGAAGCAGGTTCTTTGCAACACACTTCATGTTATATTGCTAACTATGACTGTATTTACTATTTTTTTTTAAACTTTCATACTAAACTTTTGTTAGACTTGATACTGTATATTATATATTGCTAACCATCTTTTATATTTTATATATTTTTTATGTCGTTCGTTGTTTTTTATGTAACTGACTGTTGACAAGTCTTATATATTCTTAGTACTATTTTTAATGAAACATTTTTGGTTTTTTTGGTTGTAGACAAATTGCCTTACATACATATCGTCTATTTTAGCCTTTAGTTTCTTGAAGGCCTGATGATGATGTATAGCTTGTAAACAGCGAAATGGGTTGCCCGATCTTTTGTTTAATAAAAATCTACAACCTAACACGGATTGTGAGTATAAGACACTAGTCTGTAACATTCATGAATATGTGCTTACACCAGCAACCTTTTCAACCTTTTCGTCATCTAATACATTAAATTTCGTTATTGTTGTCAATATTTCATGTCTCTCTAGATAACTCGTTATGAGTTTTAATGTTTTCTCCAGAAAGACATTTGTAAAAAGGCTGGTGATAATCGAAGTGTAAATGTTTTATAAATATTTTATTGTGAGCTGTAAATTGTATTATGTATAGGAAGAACTTCGATAGTTTACTGCAAGGTGAACTCATACTGCTGCAAATTGGTGTGAGGGGTCTGAGAGGTATGGTTTTTCTATATTTTGTTTTCTATTAATTTGGCTCAATCGTTTTTTAGTTTAGATTACAGTTGCAATGTCCTTATCAGCTGGTAATATTATTATGGACTGATCATCTTTTAGAGCTTTGAAAGCTTTGAGTTCCTCTTTAGTGACATTTTCTTTGGTTTTGTGCTTAAAGTTATTATGATTAATTTAAAATATTTATAAATTTAATTATTTTGTTTTGTCCAAAGAATCAAAGTTAAATATGATTAGGCTAATGAAACCATGTGTTTCACAGTCAATATCCCAATTACGCACATACATAAATACACAATAGACAAATACACAACACATAAACTCACAACAAATCAGAGTTTGATATCGTCCCTATGGTAAAACTACTCTTGGAAAGCAATTAATCAGAGATTGATAAAAATGAACATCACGATAAAAGGAAGCAGAATAGCCATACTAGGTGTATATGGAATTAATGAGGACGCATTGGTCAACAATAAAGATGCATTTTTCGAACAACTGAACGATGAAATTGTTGGACGAAAGAGTTGGATGGGAATTGAACAACAAAGTGGTAGGAGCACACGGTGAAAATACCAGAAATGATAATGGAACCAGATTAATAACAACATGCACACAAAATAACTTAAAAATATTAAATGGATTTTATCCACATCGCGATATACACAAATACACGTGGATACAACAGACCAGAAATCTGAAATCTATAATAGATTATAGCATTGTAAGATAGAGAACTACAATTAAAATACAAGATGTGCCAGAGGCCATCATGTGGCACCGATCATCACCTGCTAAAAGTTAAAACGGTACTCCCAAACAGATACGAAAAAGAAAAAGAGCACATCGAGTCAAATCAGTTAATAAAACAAGTAAGGTACAACCTAGACAGTTTAAACCATGAGAGTGTAAAGCTACTGTATAAAAAACGATTAGACCAAAAATTAGAAATGGGTAGTTTTGAAAATACCGAAGAACACTACAAATACATCAAAAGGTCGATTCATTTAGCAGCAGAAGAAGCACTGGGGAAATGTGACGAAAACCATAAAGGAATAAAATCGTACTGGTGGGATGAAGCAATAGAGAAGGAAATTAGAGATAAACGTCGGAAATACCAAACATTATTAACAACAAAAACAGAAAACGATAAAACAATTTACAAAGAAGCACAAGCCAAAGTAAGGAAAAAGATAACTCAAAAAAAGAACAAATCATGGGAACAGAACTGCCAAAAGATCAATACCTACGTAGGAGGTTAAAGAAGCACAGAGAGTTGGAGATTGATTAAAAGTATGAGAAATAATAAGAAAAAAGACGTTATATCACCAATAACAACAGAAAAATGGGAAGAATATTTCCAAAAATTACTAACAGAACAAAGGCCAGAATTTACTAACATGGAAGACAACACGATAGGTATACGTATAAATTCATCACCATTACAAATAAGTAAATCAGAGATGGAAGAAATAACCAAATCCCTGAAAAATGGAAAATCCCCTGGTTCTGGTTGCATCCCTGCAGAATTAGTGAAAGCCGGCACAGACAAACTCCAGGAACAGTTAAGAAAACTCTTTCAATTCTGCTTGAATGGACTCGAATTACCAAAAGAATCGAAATTATCTATCATGTCAACTATCCACAAAAAGGGCAGCAAGAATCAGTGTGAAAATTACAGAGGAATTGCGGTAAACAGCACAATAAGTAGGATGTATGGGAAACTTATTAAGAACAAAATAGGAAATGACTATAGAGATTACGAAGCAGAGGAGCAAGCTGGTTTTAGAGCTGTGCGATCCACAGTAGACCACTTGTACTCTATTACGCAAGTTATTAAGAAAAAAACAGCCGTCAATAAAGAAGTTCACCTGGTGTACACAGACTTACAAAGAGCATATGACAGTGTACCCCTCAGTAAACTATGGTTAACCCTACAACAAACCAACATTAAGCATGGTCTTATCAAAGCAGTTTAAAGTCTTTATAATAGAACGACTGCAAAAATTAAAACTGGATCAAGGATATCTGAGGGATTTAAGGTCCCGAAAGGACTAAAGCAGGGTTGCTGTATTTCGCCTACCCTTTTCAAAATTTATCTGAAACAAGCACTCAAGCTGTGGAAAAGAAAATGTAATGGCATGGGAATCTCTCTCAACGAGGAGACTACACTGTACACCTTATGTTTCGCTCATGACCAAATACTGATTGCTCAGGATCATGATGACTTGAGTTACATGACTCGGAAGCTAATAGAAGAATATAACAAATGGGGTCTCGAAGTTAACATTAAGAAAACTGAAACCATGTGTATTGGAGGGACAAAGCAGTCCATTATATTAGACGATGGGGTAGAAATTAGACACTGTGATGAATACAAGTACCTGGGTATGAAGATAACTCAAGATGGAACACTCGATGCTGCTATAAAAGACAGAAACATACAGGGTAGAAAAGCCATATCCATGATAAACATCATTCTGTGGGACCAAACTATATCTAAAGCGAACAAACAACTCATATACAACACCATACTTAAAAGTGTAATCACATATGGCAGTGAAGTTTGGCCAATGAAACAATGAACAGAGAAACTGTTACTAGCAACAGAAATGGACTTCTGGAGAAGAGCAGCAGGCAAATCAAGAAGAGATCGGATACCAAATGAGAGAATACGAGAAATGATGGGAGTCAAGCATACAATAGTTGATGGCATAAAAACAAAACAGTTAATATGGTACGGCCATGTACAGAGCATGCCAGATGATAGGATTCCGAAACAGATTTTGACGTGGACACCACAAGGAAGAAGAAAAAGTGAAAGGCCGAGAAGAAGCTGGAGAGAGGAAATTGAAAAAGAACTAGAGGAAAGAGAAATCCCTTAAGGCCTAAGGTTAAATAGAGAAGAATGGCGGTTAGGAATCGGAAGGCGTCGGAGAACGCTGTAAACCGATAGTAGTATTAATAGGTAAAACTACTCCATAAGCTATTGCCAGCAATATCGAGGCTGAACCTGTCAATTGGCAACAACATACAACTAACAGGTTTATAATTTGAATTTTTTAACATTTTTTAAAAATGATTTCCAGAGAGGAAGTCGAAAAGTCAAAAACAAATATAAAATGTAATATTCATTACAAGCAATTGTGGCTTAATCCCATAATATAAACATGATATTTAACCTAGATATACATACCACAAGAAAACAGTTTCAGAACTTCTTTATTTTTTTATAATCAAACTATTTTTCTTTCTCAGAAAGTAGCTTATAAATGGAACATTTATAGGTAAACTTGCTTACTACTAACTTATATATAGAACAAGTAATCATTTGCCCTAATTAAATCCATCCTACAATAACAGAGTAGGTACATTTACAAATACCATCCATTTTTGTTTACAAAAATGAAACAAAGGGACTAAAATTTACTGAAAAGAAAAATAAATCACAATTATCCATAATAATGTACTCATTAACGTCAATTTCGAAATTTAAAATCTCAATCATCTCGTATTTTCGTCATCGGACACTATTTTATTCAAATATATTATAGTCGTTAATTTGTTCTCGACTCACATCCTCGTTTTAATTACGGATTTTAAACCAATATGCTGAAATGTATACGAATGAGCTCGTTAGTTTTAAAATATTTAATAAAAAAGTTGGCAGATGTGATAAAAGAGTCTTTATGTTTTATTTAATACAAGGTTAATTGCTATGATATAAATATTAATTCATTAATATTTTATTATAAATTTGAAATTATTTTACAAAAGTATAAAACATAGACAAATTCTTATAATATGAAAATGGAGCGAAATATCAATGATGATATAGAAAGAAAACAATTAATCTGGTTCGGACATGTTAAAAGAATGCCAGAGTACAGATGGCCTAGAAGAGTACTGGAATGGATTCCTCCTGAAAGAAGAAAGAGAGGACGACCACGGAGAAGTTGGTGCAACGATATTGATCAAGCAATGGCGACAAGAGACTTAGAAGGGGCAACTGCATATGACAGAAAAATATGGAAATTGGGGGCGGAGAAGCGGCGACAGCCGTAATAAATCCGTTATTATTATAAATATTATTATAAATATGTATATATATATATATATATATATATATATATATATATATATATATATATATATATATATATATATATATGTATATACATATACATATTTATATATATATATATATATATATATATATATATTTTAATTTTTTAAGACTTTTTCTAACATTTGTGGTCATATATCGACAATAACGCGACGAATGTTGTTCTCCAAGTGGTGAATCGTGTCAGGCTTATCAGCGTAGACTAGCGACTTCACATATCCCCACAGAAAATAGTCTGGCGGTGTTAAACCACACGATCTAGAAGGCCAATTCATGGGTCCAAAACGTGAAACTAAGCGGTTACCAAACATTTCTTTTAATAAATCAATTATGGCACGAGCTGTGTGACATGTTGCGCTGCCTTGTTGAAACCACAGCTCCAGCACATTATGGCTATTCAAATAAGGAATAAAAAAGTCATTAATCATGGCTCTATAGCGATCACCATTGACTGTAACGTTCTGGCCAACCTAGGTTTTGAAGAAGTACGGACCAATGATTCCATCAGCCCACAAAGCACACCAAACAGTTACGTTACTTTTTCTGGATGTAGTGCGCGATACGTATTTCGAACTAAACCATGATTTTGAAAATAAATATGCATAATTTGTTGTTTAGTTTATTTAGGAAGCGTTGTTTAGTTT
Source organism: Diabrotica undecimpunctata (assembly GCF_040954645.1). Classification (NCBI taxonomy): domain Eukaryota; kingdom Metazoa; phylum Arthropoda; class Insecta; order Coleoptera; family Chrysomelidae; genus Diabrotica; species Diabrotica undecimpunctata. Next base: position 105,874,840 of record NC_092804.1, on the reverse strand, counting down.
ATTCATGTTGAAATGCCAAACCAAGAGAAACATAAATGTTTCCATGTAAAAATAACCACCAGTTAAAACAGTGTTGCCAATTTACATTTCTATACCTAAAACACACCCTTTATATATAGGTATATATATTATACAAAGTGGAACAGCTAAATAGAATAAATTAAATAACAAAAAAATGGAGACGTGTTTAAAAACCACTCTAGCGTATCATAGCGTATCTACGAAAACGACACAGCACCATTTTGTACAGAAAGTGGAGTACGTACAGGAAAACAAAGATGTGATGCCGGGTACATTTCTTGATATAGAAAAAGCATTCGATAAAGTAACTGGGCTATGCGAATAAACTGCTCATCTTAGCACACGGCAAATTAATGGCACAGTGAGAGATATATTGCAACATGCCATTATTGTAATTACAGAATAGACCTGAAATGTAGACTAGAACATAAGCCCACAGAAGTCCAAAGTCATGAAGCCAACAGAAGCCAAAATGGTATCTTTCTAAAGCTGATGAGTGAAGTTTGAAGGCTTACTTGGAATCTGCAGGTAGAACGATTAACCGAGGGAACAGTGACTACATTACAGGTAGCCTGACGCGCTTATAGAAAAATGTGGGATTGAAAACCAGACTGTTATGGTAGTAAAACCAGTAATTATATATGCGTCAGTGATAAAAAGGCTATAAGTGCAGCAAAAAATGCGATTATCAAACCAAGACAGGTGCAAACCTTACTTTCATTAAAGTTACAGGCGCAATGAGGGTTAGCAGGGCTATGATAACTTGGACAGCAAGAAAAACTTATAAAGAAGTACTAAGGATGGTTAACAAAAACAAAATGGCTACATACTGTTAAACATCGGAAAATGTCTTATCTGGGACTTGTAATGAGAGGAAATCGATATAGAACATTACAACTGATCATTAAAGGCAAAATACAAAGTCATAGAGGTTCGAAAGAAAACAGGTCTCTTGGTTAAAAAACATTCGTGAATGGACACAGATAACAAATGCAGCACAAATATTCCATGTGGCAGAAGATCGAGAAGCCTTCGCAAGGGTTACCGCTAACGTCGAATAAGTCTGATATAGCACCTGAAAAAGAAGAAGATAAGTGGCAGACCAACAACAGCCTTTCAGAAGATCTAGACCATCGTACTGTACCACACAGTTATAATAGGGGAGGCAAGAATGAGATATTATAGACTGCGAGACAACTTGAGCAATGTGACGATTAGATCAGAACATAGTAATATTGTAACATTTCGAATCATCTTGTGTAGGTTAAAACACCCAAATATTTTCTCAATCCTCTTGCGTCGTTGGGATTGATAATATAAACATTTCTGGTTTGTCTATAATAATTAAAATGGTATTCCTTTGATCGTGATGCCGCCTAATATTGCGCTTCAAATAAACATTTCCACTTAGATTGGTGAGAAAGTTATGCGGGGACGCGAAAGATGTTTAAGAATGACATCACTCGGCGATAAGCTGCGGAGGCAGTTAGTTATTGGTTGAGTCCGGATTTTTCTTCAAATTCGTTATTGTTGTTTGTTTTTCGTTTTTGTCATGGAAATACAGTGTAAAGTTAGGTAGCAGTTAAATGTGTAGTTGAAGTGAAAGTTTGGATTGAGATTTTGAAGGAGAAAGATTGCAGGTGTGTAGTCTTTAAAAGCCAGAAAATTTCTTTGTGGAAAGGCAATGTGGCAGTTTTTGTTGAGTTAATTACCGATTTGCTGTGTTGTGTCCTATGTGGGAGATTTGTAAAGTAGCGTTACAAGAATTTGAGAGGTCTACATGGTTTTGGGTGGAAATTGGGAGGCCGAGTTTTGAAGATTGCAGTTTTTTTGTCATCCAGGAAAATATGAAGCCCGAATTTAGTGTCTAATGAATTGTCTATTTGTGTTCCCTGGTCGTTTCAGACCAATTTGCAGCTTGAGTGAGACACAGTTGTGTGTTGCTTGCAGTGTTTTGGATCCAGTTCCAAGCCCAAAAACTTTCTTAAACGAAATGCATCAGCCAGAGTGATATAATGTACTTTTTATTAAACTTTTTATTATTAAAGTAAAAATAGACATTTGTCAATAATAAAAAAAAATTTGCTTCCGTGGACAAACTAAAAATTTGTAATAAATAAAATTATAAGTTTTATGGATTGGCTAATTGTCGTATTATTCTTGTTTTAAATGCAAATAATTTTAAAATTTAATTATTATTTCAAAAAGTTTTAATATCTCATTTTGACATAATATGACAATTTTTTTTTTGACAATTGGTACATAACCATAAATTTGAATTGTTTTGTTTAAAGGTTAACCTCAACTCCGTTAAAAAATCGAGATATTTTCATTTTAATAATAATTTAAATAGTGTCCCCAACGTCTGGAGCTTGTTGTAAATTGTTACAAATAGTACCGTTGTAAGTTTGTTTTTAAATTTTGTTTGTAATAACTATTTATGGTGAAGTAATAATAAATATGTAATGTTTCTTTTTAAACTAACTGTAGAATTATTTACTTTAAAAAGATTTTCACCCTTTTATATTTTTTAGGAAAGAAAAGCCTTTCTTTATATCCAGCAAGAAGATTCTTTTAAAAGGCCTCCAATTTAAATAGTTTAGGAACCCTTCTTGTGTGTGTTGCCCAGGAAATCTATGTAAGTATTTTTTTAATTCATTTCTTTGTAGTTACCCCTTCTAGTCCCTCTTCTTTTATTTACTTACTTACGACCCAGTTCTCTAACCAAACCAAGAGGGTCCGTTCACAGACGTTTCGGTTTGTTTGCTTACCCTATCTCCAGCCCTGTAATTTCTGTACCCAGTTTCAACCTTCCATAAGTGTGATACCCAATGTGGTAGGCATTATTTCCGCTACAATCAATATCATAAATGAAATCAGAGATACCGAAAAAATGATGATTTTTGACTATATGATATCCTGCGAGAGGTCTAAAGTGCCTTTCCAAGCAGACGTATGTACATGAAAATATCGACCTAGACTGTTTTAAGGTTATACCTGGTAAAAAGACCGATCTAAAGCTGCAGAAGGTCGATTGAAGTAATACTCAGTAGTAGTGAATATTTAAACTTAAGCTAAGCTTATAAGCTTATAAGCCCTAAGGTGAAATTTGGCTATTGTGAGAATGTGGGAATATAATATTGTCTCACTGGTATGGGTTCTAGGTCATTAGGAATACACTAATAAATACAAAATTCATGACTAGACTTGCGCCATTCAAGGGAAACCCAAATATAAAATGGGATTTTTATGGAGAGTTAAGCTGCAGACTCTGTAACAAAGAACCTAAAACAGTCAACCAGATCTTGCATGACTGTGAGTCATTAGGAAGATGTACAATAAGCCAACTGGCTTAATCATGACCGGTTTACAATAGATGGTTCCAATAACACGACAAAAATTGGCTTAAGTATTAATTATATAGTTGTCTATTTTACAAAAAAGACAGAAGTAGTTATTTTAGCAAAGTAATTATATTTTTATAAAAGTACAAAAATTATTAAAAATTGTGTCTATGGAAGTTTAAGCACATACTAGTTCTTTGCAATAAACAAAATATCATTTTTTGTACCATTTTCTGAGCTTTTCATCTTGCTAATTGATAATTAAATTAAACTTTTTAAAAAGTACCATACAAAAACATTACATATATTTAACTTTTAAGTAAATATCTAATTAAAATGGGATTTAACAGCTGCTGCTTTTTTATTTGTTAATAAAGCGGGTAGCGGGATTTGTTTGTGCTAGCGGGTAGATACTTATCTATGATCCCGATAGATGACAGATCTACTTCAGGGATGCGCCCCTGCCCACGCGAGCCTTGGTTTACCTCCTAATACCATACAGGGGAAACCATTGTCCTACCCTCAGTCCATATCCAAACCTACCTTTTCTCTCCCAGTACCCTGGATGGATTTACCGATAACGACCTTAGATTGAATATGGAAATGATTTTTCAACGAATAGGAAGATGGTCCTCCGAATAACAGGGGGTTGAGGCGCCGGGCCTGCTACCTGACACTCGGAAAAAGTCATTATGCAAAAACCAATCCAACACAGCCTCGGATTTTGGACGGAAACAAGGATATACGACTTAGGCAAAGAAAAAGGACTATAAGAATAGGAACGTGGAATATACAAGGAATCGCATCTAAACAAATTGAAATAATCCCAGAAATCGAAAGACTAGGCACAGATATAATAGTCTTAAGCAAAAAAAAAGGTCAAGGAGATGAAATTATAGGGAAATATACACACATATGGAGTGGAGTTTGCAAACATGAAAGAGTCGCAAAAGGAGTATCAATATTAATAAAAAATAAATGGAGAAAATACATACAAGATTACCAGCAAATAAATGAACGAATAATGGAAATTAGGATGAACATATTTGGACAACCAACAATAATTGTTGGAGTATATGCAATAAATGACAATGCGACCACAAGGGAAAAGGAAGATTTTTTCAACGCACTAAAAGATGTATTAGACAGGACAAAGGAAAAAGAAGATGTTCTACTAATTGGAGATTTTAACAGCCACATAGGAAAGGATGATGAAGATATAGTGGGACGATTCGGAGAAGACGAAATTAGAATCGACAATGGAAGTCGGCTAATCGAAATATGTCGAGAATACGATTTAGCCATAACCAACACATGGGAAGAACCTAGTAGAAACCAAAGATCAATTATTCAGTTAATAATAGTAAGAAAAGCCAGCAAAACAATAATACAAGATATAAGAGTATACAGACAAGCAGAATGTGTAAGTAACCACCGATTAGTGCTAGGAAAATTCATATACACGGGAAGACGACAAAAAGACAATATCCAGAAAGATGAGGAGATGCAAAAAATCGCAAATACGAGGTATAAAGTAGAACTTCTACAACAATTTAGTACTCGAACACTATATCAGAATATGCTACAGAATATGCCACAGATGAACGAAGAATGGACCTCAACAGAAATGTATCAACACCTAAAGGAAAAAATAAACAAAGCGGCAAACGAAGTGCTGGGTATTGAACAACATAAGAATACATATTTGGAGAAATACAGCGACGACTTAGAAGAGATGATTAAAAGAATAAAAAGTGCATTTCATAAATGGCTAAACGACAGAAGCCCAGGAACACGGGGAGAATATGTTACCCTCAGACAACAAGTTTAACAAAGAATAAATCTCAAGAAAAATGAATACTGGGAGAGAATGTGCGGAGACATGTACAACACGATAGGGTATACCAGATCAACGGAAGCATGGAAAAAAATAAAAAACATCAGAAGTAATAAACGAAGTAAAAATACCATACAGATAATTACATCAAAAGAGTGGACAAAGCATTACACAAAATTATTGCAGGAGAATAGACCGGAGTATATCTCATACGACCCTGTGACAATAATAACTGAGGCAACAGAAATCACAGAAGAAGATATACATAAAGCACTAAAGAAATCCAAAAACAATAAAGCACCAGGACCAGGAAACATAAAAATGAAACTGCTGAAATATGGAGGCGCAAGGATAGTATCCTTTATACGAATGTTGTTCAATAAAATCGAAGCAGGAGAGAAGATTTCCGATAAGTGGAATTTATTATACATGTCCTCCATTTTCAAAAAAGGTGACAAAAGGTCACCAAATAACTACAGAGGGATCAGTGTAATGCCTTCAATAGCAAGAATCTTTTCATCAGTTATAAAAGAAAAACTAGAACAACACATGGACCATTATAGCGAAGAACAAGCCGGATTCCGAAAAAGCCAGATCATGTTTAGATAATATTATATTCATTATGAGACAGGTGATTGAAAAGAACAAAGAAAAAAACATTGAAACACATATGACCTTTATCGACTTAGAGAAAGCATATGATAGCGTGCCCAGGAAACAACTATGGAAAGCAATGAGACAATGAGAAGAATGCGCGTTAGAGAAAAATGGGTGAATATAATACAAAGACTGTATAAAAAAAACACAAGTGCAAATAAAGTTAGGTAATGAAATAACAAAAACAATCACCGCAACAAAAGGCCTCAAACAGGGACGTGGTCTCTCACCTACACTTTTTAACACACTTATATATATATATATATATATATATATATATATATATATATATATATATATATAATATATAGATGAGGCTTTGAAAAGATGGTATAGAAAATGCGGAACAATGGGCATACCAGTACAAGAGAATATATTACATTCACTACTTTTCGCAGATGATCAAGTCATTTTTGCAGAAGACAGGGAGGATATGGAATATATGATAAGGAAATTAAAGGAAGAATATGAACTTTGGAGACTCAAGATAAATATGTGTAAGACCGATACTTATGTATTGGACCCGAGGTTGCAGATTTGAACTTAAGTTTAGAAGAAGAGACTATTAAGAGTTGTAAGGCTTTTAAGTATTTAGGGTCAATGATTAGCCGAGATGGGACTTGTATGAAAGATAAGAAATGAAAATAGCACGGGGAAAACAAGCCACAAGAGCACTTCATGGAGTGATATGGAACAACACTCTAACCAAAGAAAACAAGAAGAGGATCTTTCAAAGCATAGTGATGAATATTACCCTATATGGAGCGGAAGTGTGGCCAATGACAACAACAATACGAAATAAAATAAGAACAGTTGAACTGGACTTTATGAGAAGATGTCTACAAATCACAAGAGCGGATAGAATAAGAACGAAGGAAATATGGAACAGAATGGAAGTAAAATGCTCAATTACAAAAAAGTTGGAAAACAGAACCCTGCAGTGGTACGGCCATGTAAAAAGAATGCCAGAGCATAGGTGGCCGAAAAGAATATTAAACTGGGACCCGCCGGGAAGAAGACGGAGAGGAAGACCTGCTACAAGATGGAAAACATACGTCGGAAAGGTCGGATAGATAGAGACCTCAGAGAAGTTGACTGGGAGTCACTCAGTTCTAGTATCTGGTTTTGTGTTATTAAACCATCAGATTTTAATTTTCATTTACTTCAAACAAATTTTCGACTAACTGTTTACTTTTACATATATACAGAAGTAATATTCGTTAATATAATAATAGCTATGTTGATTACGATTTTCTAATTATTATTGTTTCCAAATAGCGTGTTCAAAATAAAGGTATACTTAACCCAGCTTTACATTGACATATCAAATCAACTAGCGACTATGCCACTGCCGACTGTAAAAATAAGAGATTACATGGCCTACCTAATTTAAGTTTTTTCCATAACTTTATACAATGTAATTATTGTTTTAAATACAAGCGCTATTTATTTATTTCATCAATATTACAAACTCTATATATTAATTTTATTCTGTATAGGATTAAAATCTAGTTTCAAGTAATCCAAACAATTCCGTTAAACAACTTTTATATTTTCTAAAAGACAAGACTCATTTAACGAAACAACACAACTAATGTAGAAATATGTTGTGTTTTGAAATTCCGAAAAGAAACATTCTGGTTCATTTATCCACTAATTATGATTTAGCTTCTTAGTTGCACAAAAATGTCCTATGCGAACTGCAACAGAACTGGGTTGCTACGGAATGTCGCTCTCATTTTTCTTTGAATCACACATCTCTATATATTTGATATATAATTAGTTATAGTCCGGAGGCTTAGCTAATATAAAGGAAATATTTCGATACGAAAAAGTTTATGGTATTTTATGTATGTGTTTTATGTATAAAATCATTAGAATATAATTACAGTAATTACAATAAGTGTTAAAAGTTTTAAGAAGGCGTCACTATTGTCACTTTGTAGATAAAAAAAAAGTGTGCCTGTAGCTTAAGAGAAGTTGCTCAGTTAAATTTGACAACAAAGTTTTATATTTGAAATTATTAAAACATTGAAAACGAAAACTAATGCCTTATATACTTGAAAAACTGAGTAGAAACGTACAAGAAAGGACCACAAGGGATAAGACTAAGAGTATCACATACAAATTTTTTACTGTCAGATTATGATTATTTCACAGCTACAAATATGACGAAGAGAAGAGTCTACTCATCACAAAAGATTATTTTATTTATGTAGCAATTTTCAGATATTGCCATTATCTAGATTTTTCTAAACTTGAACCACCTGATCTTTACTAACATTTTTTATTATCTTTAAAAATGTGATTGCAAAAGTACGATACATTGGCTGTTAAGTACAAACCAGGTGAATATTATTTTGATTTGCTTATTTGTTTAAGAATTTAATATGCCTGTCACTGAGTCGCAGACTGTGATCGGAGCTGACATTTACTTTTATTTAATCTTTTCCTAATTTAACCAGTTGCTTGTGGTTTTGGTAACCAGGATCACAACAACATGTCAAACCCAACGTCACATAAAAATAATACTCATGCACCCAGATCTTATGCAGCTGCTATCTTTAAAAAATTACCTCCACCTCCTCTGCCTTCCCTTCTTCTTCTTCTTCAAGTGCCCTGTCCGTTGCGAACGTTGGCTATTAACATGGCAATTCTGATCTTATTTGCGGCGCTTCTGAATAGTTCGACCGATGTGAGCCCGAACCACTTCCTCAGATTTTGGAGCCACGAGTGTCTTCTCCTGCCTGGCCCTCGCTTACTGTCTATTTTTCCCTGGACAATCAATTGCAGTAGACGGTACTTATCGTGTCTCAATATGTGGCCTAGATATTCAAGGTTTCTTTGTTTAATTGTATTTACGATTTCTTTCTCCTTTCCGATTCTTTGGATTACCTCTGTGTTGGTGACATGTTCGGTTCAGGATATACGAAGAATGCGTCGGTACACCCACATTTCGAATGCTTCTAGTTTTCTCGTGAGCGTCTCTGTCAGCGTCCAGGCCTCCACACCATACAGTAAGATCGGAAAAATTTAGCATTTAACTAGACGTAGTTTTAGGGGAAGAGACAAATCCCTGCTTATGAGGAGCTTTTTCATATTGCTAAATGCTGCTCTAGCTCGTTCTATTCTCGCCTTAATTTCTGTGGCCTGTTCCCATTTTGCATTTACGTTGGTGCCAAGGTACACATAAGATTCTACATGGTCAATTAGTATGTTACTTATCCGTAACTGTCGAGCAGGCTGTTGCTTCCTGCTTATCAGCATCCACTTTGTCTTCTTGAAGTTGAGGCTCAGGCCGTATTCCTCACTAACTGAATAAACTCTTTCCATTACCTGCTGTAATTCGTCTATGGTACTGGCAAGGATCACCGTGTCGTCGGCATATCTTATATTGTTCGTTAACTCGCCGTTTATTTTTATGCCCTCATTTGCATTTTCCATACAGTTATTAAATATTTCTTCGGAATAAATATTGAATAGGATTGGGGATAATATACAACCCTGACGGACACCTCTTTTGATCTGCACAAAGATCTGCCTTCCCTAGACCAGGCAATTATCATGCCTTTTCTGCTTAATAATGTACTGTTTGATTACATTAAAGCAATAGGGAGTATTATTGCTCCCAAAAACGTACATTTCTCATCTAGAATCTCCCATGTTCTTAAATATATTTACTTGTCTTTTTCGATGCAAGTTGACAATCTTCTAAGCACTCATCAAATCATTACTAATAATTCAAATATTATTCCAACACTCAGACTTATTTCTCCTACAAAAATAATATTAATTTCTAATGTAAGCCCATCCATTCCTCACCCTATAATTGAAAAAGTATTCCAGGATCTAGGACTAACACTTACCTCTCCTTTTCTTACGTTAAATGTAAATCGCCTGATGATGAATACGCTCATGTTTTAAGTTTTCTCCGCGTAACTTTACCCAACATATATCAACTTTACCCAATATTTTAGCCAACAGTAATGATTTTTCTCTGCAAAAATCGACTACTATTTCTTATGAAACCTTAATTCACAGAATATTTATTTCAACTGATAAACTAGAATCCTTTCTTTGAAAACAGGTTAGACATACTGCAGAGTCATGTCACAATATCCACAATAGTGTCCCTTCCCACCACCTCACTCCAATTTCAATTGACTCATCAAATATGGAACAACCATCTAGTGTTCTAGTAATCAGTAGTAATACCATTCCAAATACTCCTAACTCATCCTCTGTAGAAACACCTACACATTTTCCCTGTCCCGAGCTCACTAACCAATATATTGATGAAAAAAGGCCACGTTTTACTGACAGTGCACTCGACTCACCTCAGCTCGTAACAGACACTAATACTCTTCCTCCAATTCCTAATCCAATGCGTCCGCCTGAGTTCTCTCCAACTAGCATACAAAAACCTGTCAAAAGAAATCAAGAAAATCTAAATCAACTGATTATGACTATCACACTATTAATTAAGAATCTCTTTCCATTATTAATAAACTTTACAAAGACGTCCCAGAATCGTTTTTAATCAATGTAATCCAACTTACGCATTCCTCGAAAATTCCTTTGGCACCAACGATCATCTAACCAAAGTGAGTAAATTTATCACTGACGTTCCCTCGTTTTTGACAGATCTTACCCTAATATATACTAAGATAAAAAAAAGATCTTTATAAAATCGTATAACACGTCTGTTAAATAAAATCAAGCTAAAGCTTTATCCCAATCAAAAAGATTTTACAAAACAACTGCTCCCTAACGATGGTAATACAAGTGCCTCCTCTGATCCATCTCAATAGATTTTCTCTCATTTCTACTGTATTATCCTGTGTAAGGGCCAGTGGTGGTACTTCAATTTTTGTTTGTAGTGATGTATATTGATCTCTTTTATAGTTGGAAGAGCGGAGTATACATCACTAGAAACAAAAATTACAACTTTAGAAGTTGTAGTTATAGTTTTAGAAGTTGAACACATCTACAACTTTAGAAGCAGTAGCGGTTACTGCTTGGTGTCCTAACAAACATACCATTTGCAGCATATATACATTCCTTCTGACTATACCCTCAATGAAGAAGAGAGTGTCGATTTAATATTTTACCTCCTCCCTCCGCATATTTTTATTGGTGACTTTAATGCCCATAACAGAATTTGGAGCTCATTTTGTACTTTTAGTAAAAGCAAAGTTATTGAAAACGTCTTAAATTGTTCAGACACCTTTCTGTTAAATACTGGAACCCATTTTAACATCTCTTTAGGATCATTTTCGGTCAGTGATATTAGCCTTTGTGATCCCAAAATGGCAACTTCCCACCCAACTGAGAAGTTTTTGATGATCTACATGATAGCAACTAATTTCTTATCGTATCTAGCTCCCCCAATAAGCAAACCACTACTAGAAGTTTCTGGAATATAAATAGGCTGATTAGTTAAAATTTACTTTTAAAACCAAAATATTATTATCTTCTTTAGCTGTTAAAGAGGATATTTGACTCCATACTCGATTTGATATTTGGCCCCAGATTAAAATGGAACAATCAAATCTTTGAACTTAAATCTAATTATTTTAAAAAGCTAAACGTTCTTAAAACCCTCTGTCATCTTTACTGGAGTGCCGTTGAAACTTCTTTAATAAGAGTCTACAGAGCCCTCCTCGGATCTACGCTCGACTACGGTAGCTTTGTCTATTCCTCTGCCTCTCGATATGACATAGATTCACTAAACTCTGTTCACAATAGCGAGCTTTGTCTATGTCTAGGTGCTATTTGCTCTAGTCCTATAGGAGCATGCACAGTGAATTCAATGAACCTCCTCTCACGCTAAGACTACAATCTCTGTTACTTTCGTGTTTTGCATCAACATCGGCAAATCCCGTTAATTCCTTTAATCTCGTTCATTCCGTAATCCCGTAAATAAAAAAAAATATCCTTCGTAGTTGTTTCAACGTCAATGTATTTTTATTCGATTTAAATCTGTATATTTTTACATTCAGGAAGCGTTACTGAAACCAAAATGCCTTTAATAAAATAAAAATGGGAAATATTGGGACTAAGCATTTCAAATCTAGATAATCGAGAAAATTAAAGAAACATTAATGAATATCATACACGTATCTCCATAAGAAAATAGTGAATAAGAAATATCAAAAAACATGTTACTTGGATTATACATTTAATAATATAAAGGAAGAAAAAAGCAAACGTCGTACTTGGAGACAACAAATGACCTGGCTACGAAAAAATCAAAAATGGAGAAAGTTAGACTTTTAAACGCTAATAAAAACAGTTTAAATTAAGGGAGAATCTGCAGCCGATATCGCCAACCTGCACTATAATAAAGACGTCGCCGTCGATAGAAGAACATTACTTTATGGAGTCATCTCTAGTGTATTATATACTATTCCATTTATCTGCTGAATCTTTAAACTATTTATTTAGCAATCATAACTTTCTTAACCTTACTAGTAGTTTTGAAATAGTGGTTTATCTTTAAATTGGTAATATATAAAATATAGATTACAGTAGTTTTATTTTAATACAGTAGCATTTTTAATAACTCGTGAACTTATTAAATATTACAAAATTACTGTTTCTTTTTCTGTAACAATTTTTTTTAACTTTTAATATTAGGTGTTTTGTTTAACTTTTTTAACTTTGTGCATTAATAATTCTCGCAATCTATGCTAAAATCTTCATAACTGTTTCCCAAGATGGACATAAACTCCATTTAAATAACGTCTAATATCCCTCATGCGGCCTGATAATGTGTACATACTTCCAAATTAACCTCAATTATTTTTGTTCAGAACAAATGCGGAAAAAAGATACAAGCCACCCTATTAAAAGTTTCTGCTACATTAAATCATCGTAATTCCTTTAAGGAAACATGGAATAGGAACGTAATTAAGAAATCTTAATGGGTACCTAACTCGATCTCCTCTAACGAGGTATTAAATAATTATATGAGCAAGTATACAGGTACATGGGCACTTTGTGTTTCTAGAGAAATATTATTTCTTTACTGTATTATACCATAACATTCGTTCTCTATCAATTTATACAAAAATGAAAGAATTATTGCAGCTGCTTCAAACAAAAATTTCCACATTTGTCATATGAAGTAAGGGGTTCATGTGCTAAAATTCAACAAATACAAACATAAAAACTAAAGGACAAAAATATTGTCTGAGTTATAAGTCGTCAGTGTCTACAGGACTACATTAATGGTTGACTTACCGTATGGTAGGTTTCCCATTTTATACGATACAGATGGTATACGATAATGGAAACCACTATCTACTGTAAGTTAGAACCAATATGTGAGACAAATTATTAGATGTGTGATAAAATAAATGTTAGACAAAAAGAGTAAAAGCACAATAGCAAAACCAAATTATTACCGATATGAAATTATGGAGCAACGTCCATGCAGTGAAAAAACTATTATCTTATTGAATTCCGGATTGTATTCATGCCATTTATGTGCGACACCTTTAGGAGATAAGAAAGTCTAAAATCTATTTCTAATGAGTGTAGAGTAATAAAATCTCATGAAGTATTCAAAAGCGCTACAGGGTAATCCGTCAATAATCCGTCAATAAATTCCGTCCGCATTGCAAAATTCTGTCGTTTCATAAAGAGCAGGTAGGTATCACCCTGTTTTAAGGGATTAGTCCATTGTTATCGACAGATAAAAACACTGAGCCAGAGGCGCGCTAGTGGGTTAATTGACAAAAGAATATGCATTCTTAAAAATCATATTAAAGGAAATAAAAATGTAATACAGCAGAACAGTGTTATTAAAAAAATATAAAATGTAACAATAAAATATATACGAACCGAAATCGGGAAATACTCACAAACACACACGAATGAACTTTACATATTGAAACACTTGTGGGGAGTTTAAATCAATTTATTCACAAAAACTACAAAAACTTTACTGGATACGTTATTACAATTCTACATCACTATAGTCTTCATCCGAAGAACTGTCATCATCCCCTGGTGTTATAATTATAGGGTCAACCACCTGATCGACCAAGTTGTCCAGTTCCCACATTTTATCTTCCTCTTTTAAAACATGCTGGATTGCTTTTTGCCAGTTTTCTGATGTGATTTCCATAATGGCTTGATCAAACAATACCTTGACATCTTTCATTTTAAATGTGGTATTGTGCCTTGCAACATATCCTTTAACTTGTGCCCATATAAGTTCTATGGGATTTAATTCGCAATGATATGGCGGTAGGCGTAGCACAGTTACTTTATACTTTTCTGCTACATCTTCTACGGCATATTTTATGAAGCGAGATTTATCTTGTTTTACTACGGCTAGTAGTTCCTTCTTTATTGAATTCGTCTCAAACTGAATACCTTTATTTGACAGCCAGTTAATAATTTCTTGCTTTCTCCAAGCTGAAGTTGGTACCTTCTCTATGCGCCTTGAATGGTAGCTTGCATTATCCATAACCACGACCGAATCAGCTGGAAGAAATTTTAACATTTCCCCGAAGTAGTCTTCGAAGACATCCGAATTCATGTCCTCATGATAATCTCCCGTCCGACACGACTCAAAGCTTAACAAACCTTCTTTTAAAAATCCTTCTTCGCTTCCAATGTGAGCAATTATAAGCCTCTTCCCTTTTCCCGAAGGCACTTTAATACCCGTCGAAAGGCCTTCTATGAAAGCTTGGCGAGCACTTGTTACATTTTTATCTTGCCACATTTTTTGGACTATATAACCTTCGTTTATCCACGTCTCATCAAGATAAAAAATTTTCTTGTGCTCTCTGCGGTACTGTTTTATAGTTCTCAAATATTTTCGTCTCCAGCAAATGATTTCATCACTTTCCAGTAATAGTGCCTTTCGATTGTGCTTTTCCCAGAAAAAATTCATACTTTTTAAAGTTTTCCATAAAAGTTTTCTGGATATCAAAGGAATATCGTTATCTTGGCTTATCTCCATTAGTATTTTGTCAAGGGTGGGTATTTCCTTTTTAAAATAAAACGAATGAACTTTTCTTCGAATGTCACGTTTGGTGTCTTCACCTAAGATTTTTATTGGTCTTCCTGATTTTCTCTTGCATGGACTTAACTGGCCTGATATCTTTCTTTCTCGCAATAATTTAAAAATCGTGGACTGTCCAATTCCAGTCATTCGGGCACATCGCTCAACACTTTCTTGCACAGACAAACTAGGGTGATCGTGTTTTATGCAATCATATACATTTAAAATTAAAACTTTTTCACTAACAGATAGCGGAGAATTTTTTACACCTCTTTTCTTTGGAGTAAATGTCGCCATTTTATAACTTTTTCACTATTTCTATATCACAATATTACTGTACGTTTAATTGGTGTAGTAACAATTACTAACTCGAATGTCGAATGTCGAATGATAATAATAAAATAAAAGAGGGATTATAATGAAAGTGTAAGTAAAACCTCATTACGCGTTATTAGTCTTCATGTTGATTTATTTTAGTTCTTAGTAATATTAGGAGGTGCGTCATACCCTTATCAGTTTCTTCTAATGCTTTTATTCGTTCAGTAAGGAAGTGAATTTGTTTTTATAAATAAAAATGTAATTAGCTTTAATGACCATATAATGGAATACGAGTTTGAAGAATAAGTTAATCGAAAAATTAAATAAAATTGGTTATCACAAAATATCCAAAATATGATATTTTGAGGTACATCAATTTTTGACGACGAAATTGACATCCGTCCATTTGCCTACGCCCATGACGACACCGAAATTCAGGCAAATTTTATGACACTTCATGATTTATTACTCTACACTCATTTGAAACCAATTATAATACATATAACGCAGGATGACAACGATAATGGGAACCGCTATCTACTATAAGTTAGAACCATTATTTGAGACAAATTATTAGATGTGTGATAAAATAAATGTTAGACAAAAACAGCATAACTAATAAACCAAGTATAAAACTTATATACTCAGAATAAATCAGGTATAGGCAAAATCACTAACAATAAACATGGAATAACTTAGATATAGATTATACTTGGTATAAGAATTTATTCCAAGATTATACCGGCCCACACCCTTGTTTAAGTCTAGTATAACCGTGGTATAACCTATTTTATGAATATCAAAGTCATCAGTGACAAGAATATATTATTTTTTGTATGGTTTTGTGAGTAGCTATGCATATAATAAAAAAATGTGTTTAAGAGGTGTTGCCGGTGTCGAGGAAGTTGATAATTTAATTAACATGATGGAAAATACACGAAAAAGAAAAACTTTCAAAGAAAGAATAAATCCATTTTCAAAATACACTGGCAATTTTTGCAATTTTTTGCAACATTTTTGCAATTTTAAAATACTCAAACTCAACATATAAGATAAATAAAGAAAAAGATATATTTGGTGTCAGTTGTCAGTTTCAAAGAAAAATCAAAATTGACATATTTCACTCAATATGTCGTTGTTCTATGTATTTGCAAAAGATTGCGACATTGCCAAACTATTATTTCGGAATAAAGTGGGAATACTTATTAATGGGAATAACTAACTATACCGAGTTTATTTGTAACAAAATATTTTAGTATTTTATTTACCTTATACTTAGGATAACTAATCTAGATATAAATACGGAATAATCTTAGAATACAAGTGTTTTATTAGTAAGACAGAAAGAGTAAAAGCACAATAGCAAAACCAAATTATTACCGATAAGAAATTATGGAACAACGTCCATGCAGGGAAAAAAACTATTATCTTATCGAATTCCGGATTGTATTCATGCCATTTATGTGCTACACCTTTACGAGATAAAAAAGACGACGACTAATACATATACTGCAGGATGACAAACGATCCAGACCATGTACATATTGGACAGGTCTTTGCGTAAAGAGGAAACAACTAAAAGATATGACAATTACTGAGACTTAGGTAGATACATAGAAAGAGAGAAACAGAGAGATAATGTAAGAGAGTCAGAAAAATTAATGACAAAAAATTACTGTGATAATATATCCCCAGATATAATTCGCAAAGGAGTCGTTCTTGCTATTTATATTTGTGTAGTGGGTATCCGTAGTACACTTAGGCATATGGTACTATCAGGGACATCTTCTCTGCTATCCAAGAGGATTGTTTATACACAAAATACCCATCATCATCATCATTTTCAGCGTATTCTACCAATTATGGTGTAGCCTCCCTTACTTATTGTCTAAAATTCACTTTTCTGTGAAATATTGTACCGGCTTGTTTCCTTATGTCATAGTCTCATCTTAAATTTGGACGTCTTCTTGGTCTCTTGACGCCTCTACTGTCAGTTTTTCTCGCTAAATGTTCCGCTAGTTGCCATTTTAAAGATTTAATAAGCTGTATGTCATGATTGGTAGTATACACTGATCGAATGCTTTTTTCTTCAGGTGAATTGGCATCTTAGATTTGAATATAACTGAATTTCTACCAAAAGATGTCCAAGCTAGTTTAATTCTTGTGTTGATTTCTGGAAGTAAGGAGCCAGATTGTATTAATAGGGATGTTCACTAATTTTTAAATATAGTTAAATTCATTTAAATTCAATAGATTATAAAATATATAAAAATATAGTTAACATGAAATTGTTTAAAGATATATCTTTTTTAAGTTAAATCAATTCTTAATTTTAATTTTGATGGAGGCTAGAAAAATGGCTCCTCGCAGCGAGGCTACGGTTTGTGACGTCAGCAGTCGTATCGACAACTTGTTGTGTATACGTATTTACAAAGTGTAACCAGTTCTTTAAGTATTTATACAGTGATAATGAAGCCAAATAAGTGGTGTTTGCTACAAAGAGAGGGAAAACTAGAAAAAGCAGTTATTATGCAAGTTAGAAAAAAAATAAATGCAAATATCTGTACCTCGGAAGGAACCAACACTGTTCATTTTTAAAACTTTACAGGAGAGCAGTTTTAAACTTTTTTCACCAAAAAGTATTATTGCTGCAGCTATTTATTGAGATATCGAAACAATATTTTAATAGAACATTTTGTTTATTGTTATTTACATAATACATTTGTTATAATTAAAAACAAATTTGTTCCTGTGTTTTTTAACCCTTTTAACAGACATGGTGTTGTATCCATCTAATAAAGTTAGTGTACTGTCAGAATTAGTATGGTATATTCAATAAAAACTACAATCCTATTTGACTTTTACTGATAAAATTTATTTAACCATACAATTTACCTTTACAAATACAAATAATACATCTATGTATTTAACCAAAATGGCATTTTAGGTACAAACCATTCAGTCATCCTCAAGTAAGTCTCCTTCTGGATAGTCACTATTAGTATTACTAGTAGGTATGCTTTAAGTTTTGATAAAAATCATGGCAAAATGTAGAAACATATGACAGTAATGCCAATAGATCGTTATACTTTTGTTGTAATATAAGTATTGGACTTTGTGATACCAGTTGCAAATCTTTTGGCAATGTAAGGTGTCGCCTTCGAAACCTAACAAGGTCAATCTCCTGGTTTTCGTCATGAAAATTACTTTTTAAAAACAGAGTTCCAATGCTGTTTTATTTAACTTGCAGTTAAACACAGTTTGACAGAAGAACTTGTTGTTTGTGTTTCTTTTCTATTAATCAAAGGCGGATTTTAAGATATTTTGACATCATACAAAGACCTTAAATTTTTAAAATCTTCTAGTCCCATATTATGTACGGTATATTTCATTGAGGTTTGTCTGACTAACTGCTGCCAGTCCCAGGGCGTGTAAATAGAAATGTTAAGTTTTTTCTCTTTTTAACTTTTTAAACAAGTATTAATGCTAATATTTTTATTCTGGCCGTAACATTTGTAAGACCATAGTATGATTTCTTCTATGTTACTGTCAGGAATGACGGTATCTGCCCATTTTAGTAATGCAGATCTTATTTCATTTCCACTACGAATAGTTTATCAGAACTTTTGTCCATATCAGACTGATCTTCGTTATCAAAACTAAAGGCATATCTAATAATATGCTCTTCATTTAAAACATCATTGTTTGGTGTATTATTTGATTCTGAAATTAAACAAGGCGTATAATATTAGTTGTAAAAGATTTAATAATATTGCTAGTCTAAGGTTGGTATCAAATCACTACATTACCCTTTTGAGGTTATGCTTTTTAATAATTTCAAAATAATGAGCAAAAAGGTAGCTAAACTGTAAATGCAGTAGAAGAATTCGCAGAACTTTTTAGTAGGTACTTCAAGAATCTTTCTCCTACGAGAATTATGGTTCATTGTTCTTATTATTAGTAACAAACCACTGTAAACACACCATAAATGGCAAAAGTATTATTAGATCACTAACAGTCTACCTCTCATCATAGAGATATGCGCGGCGGTAATTCACATGCTTAAAGGAACAAAACATTAAGTCCACATAGTGTTTTAGTCCATCTAAGTAAAAATGGCCTTGGTGTTCTTTTAAAGGTCACTTTCTTTATCAGCAAATGGTTTAGGACCTAGTGCTCTATTCCTTTAAATAAAGTTATAAAAGTAAATTATTAGTCTGTAAAAGTGTCAAAATTGAAAAAATGGACATAGTGTTGTATCCCTCCGAGGTACAGATATAAAAACCTGTGGTTTGACAATTTTAAGTGAATATGGTGTTAAATTGTTTGAAACTGTAATAAAAATCTTCTCAGAATTGTTTTTAGATGTATTTAGACACCCAGGAACAAAACACCACTTATTTGGCTTCATTATCGGTGATGAAATACTTAAAGAATTGGTCACACTTCGTAAATACGTATACAAAACAAGTTGTCGATGCGACTGCTGACGTCACACACCGTGGCCTCGCTGCGAGGAGCCGTTTTTCTAGCCTCCATCAGAATTGAAATTAAGAATTGATTTATCTTAAGAAATATATATTTTTAAACAATTTTATGTTTGCTATGTTTTTATATATGTTATAACATATTGAATTTAACAATATTTAAAAATTAGTGAACATCCCTATTGTCCCTGGTATACATATTCGTCTTTTGTCTCAAGTGCAGTGTTGTTTATTATTACATCTTGGACATCCACTAGCTCGTTGTACATGGTTTTTGTTTTTGTCAAGTTCATTTTTAGGCTAATTTCATTGCTCGCTGCATTTCCTCTACCTTGATCTCAACTTTGGTGTTAATGATGACTAGACTTAGGCAAATATGATGCAAGAAAGTGAAAAATATGCGCGTAAATATGCACTAATCTACCCAAAAATATGTATTTCTTTTAGAACATATACATTAAACATGCATTTCTTTTAGAAAATTTACATTAAATATGCATTTTTTTTTAGAAATTATGCATAACTGTTTATTTAAATAATTAGATAACTATATAAACTTAAAAAATAAGTATGTAATTGTAATGTAACTAATTAATTGTAATGAAAGTAGTAAAAAAGTAAAATACTATTCCTTAGAATTATGAAAACTTAATGACCAAATGTTTTTCAAAATTTTCCAATAAAAATTTATGGCTTCTATCTTTGTATATATATTTGTAAATTGAGAAACTTCCAATAATATTTGGTTCTAAATCTATTTCTTTGCAAAAATTACCAACAAGAAACTCAGCTACCTCAGTAAGTTTCTGAAATTCTTTGTTTTTTTGAATTATGGTTTAAAATGTTCAAAAAATATCTTTTACAGTGTCACCTTTAAAATTTTAACACGCTGATCTAATTTCTTTTATTAATGCTATGCTTTCTACCAAGGGAAGAACTTGTCCTATCTTGACTATATATGGTGCAGCATCGGATAGAAAAAGCAATATTTTATGGCTAGAAATAGCTGCAGGAAGAAAAAATTTTTAATATTTGTTCTTGTACAGAACGTGATATTGATTCAGAGTTGATTTTTTCTAATTGCTTACATTAAATTAAATACGATTTTGGTAAGATCTGATCGCTTAGAACACCAAGCATTAAACGAACAATATAATATCAATCTGACGA
The DNA here is from genome assembly GCF_040954645.1 of Diabrotica undecimpunctata. NCBI lineage: Eukaryota > Metazoa > Arthropoda > Insecta > Coleoptera > Chrysomelidae > Diabrotica > Diabrotica undecimpunctata. The sequence goes on along the minus strand of NC_092804.1, from coordinate 105,853,987 downwards.
ATCAGTGGTTTCGTTAACACACAAACAAAAGTAATTAATACTAATATAAGATTTTATATTATCTAATACAGACGAGTACAACGAGTTGACATCGTTTTTTTTTTAGACGAGTCTTTTCACTTAAAATATTAAATTTACAATATTACAAAAAACAAGTAAAGTTTGGATTATATAATTTTGAAAGCGGTATATTTGAAGAGACTAATGCAAGGTACAAGTCTTCATCAAAACTGCCTTGTTCGTTTCCTTCTTTGCAACTTGACCGAAAAGACTTTTTCTGTCTCCAGTTTTGTCGTTTTTGGCTCAATGTGAGACATTTGTGACATGTTGATCTATTTAAAATTTCTATGCGCATGCAAATTGTAATAGATTTTTTAATATCAATAACTACAGTTACAACCAATTTCTTTATACTCTTAAACTAAAACTAGAAGCATCAATAGAAGAAATTTCATTAAGTAACTGCACGATTATTGCATGTCAGTCACTGGATATTTCAGCAATAGATAAAATATTAATTTTATTATAAAATATCCATAAATAGGCATTGGTGTTATATTAAAATTTAATTATATTATTTTCGTTTTATTAACGCTCATTTATGCAATTAATAAAATATTTTAAATAACAAATTAAATATAGAAAAATATAAAATATTTATAATATATTTAAATATTTATAGTACTTAGTAATATTAAAGTTTGAAACATTGAAATAAAATGAACATTGGTTTATTCAGTGACTTAGTCATACCAATATCTACGATGAAGTAATTTAAAATCTGCAATTGGAAATAAATTTTGACATTTTATGCAATTTTTTGTACAAATATGCAAAATCCTTAGATATTTGCATAAAATATGCAATATATGCATTTTGCGTAGTTACCAAAGTCTAATGTTGACGTTAATGAACCTCAACACTTTCGCCACTGTTTCTTCATACGGAACATGTCCCCGTCTAGTTCAGACATAACAATCTTTACATGAATACATTCCAAGCCAAAAGTCCCGTATTTGCTGCTATCGGCGATACCTTCTACCTCTTCTTCCATGACTGGGTCCAAGTTTCTCCCAGCTGCGCCTACAGCTGCTCAACGGCAAATACACAGTACTCGTGCTGCTTCTTCACTCTCATTTTCTAAAGTGGCGGAGCAGGGATTTTTCTTCCCTCATCAGGTCCTCTTACTATTCCTTTAATCTTCTGGGGAGTTCTCACGATCCTTGTCTGATCACGAAAATATCTCAGGAGACTCACATACTCTTCCAACATTCTTTTTAATATAAAATTCATAATAATAAATAGACACCAATAGAGCCTGAATGTTAAACAACACTAAATTTTGTTTCTAATAATCAAAAATATAGGAACTTCATTGTAAAAGACATATTATAATACAATAAACAATAAAATCTAAAAATGTGTAGTACGCCATATAATAAAATTAAAAATGGGAATGCTTATCAATAAAAGTAAAACCACCTAAGGTTAAACATGTACATCATAAGTGGCTTGTTATTCAACAAACAAAAACAACAAAAAAAAACCACTAACACGATGGATGACATAAGGGTACTTTAGAGATACTACGCGAGATTAACGAATCTCTCTGAACTAAGAAGAAGAAGAAGGGAAGGGTACTCTCAATGAAGCGCAATATATTATGAAATTATAGGAGACTATTGGTATTATTTTTACAAATTTTGGCACATTATTTTTAAAAATTTAAATAATGCGTAATTAAAGTTTTACATGAACTACAAGTATATTGTCAAAAATATTTTAATTATAAAGATAGCATATCATCGAATTTTCAGATTAATTATCTGAGGTCATTCTCAGCAGTGCGTTATCTCGATAACGACACCATGGTCTATGGTCGATCGATAGGCAATTAGAGCAATACCAAAAGGAATTAACTGTATTTAGTAACTATCCAACGGTATCGATATTGATACAATGGACAGGTTTCCTTCCCTTTCGATTTGGAAGCTTAATTACTAGACATGAGATCTCACATAGTATAATTCAATAGAAGGTTTAAAATTGTTGCCCCTGTATCGTCATATGTAGATTATGGATAATAAAATATTATGATAAATTCCTATAAAATGTAATATACTATACTAATTATTTATACTAAAACTAAATAATAAATATTTAGAGTCTGCAGTGATCTCTGAAAGAAATGTAAAATGAATATATGTAGTAGTCTAACTATGTAGTAGTAATGGACTATAATAACAAAATAAGTATCTTGAGAAGTAATTTTCCTTAAGTTTACTTTTAATTATTCAAGGTATACCTAATTTGTCTATCTATTCTTATATTTTATTTAAATTAACTATTAAATTATAATATATATAATATCTTAAACTTTTTTGGGTTACTTTGGCAGCATATAAAGTGAAAATATTTTGTCAGGAGCATATTGTTCTTGTTTTGGTAAACTTGTCTAAGTATTTCGAATGTGGTTATATTTGTTAATTAGTCTAGTGTAGAAATTATGTACGGCTTCATTAACGCAGTGGGTACCAGAGAGGCACTTTTTGGAGTACAGGTACTGATTCAAAGATGCAGGGACGTTAACTGCGACGTATAAGCGTGCTTGATCGACTATGAAAAGGCATTTGACAGAGTACAGAGTTTAACATCAAAAGTGATCAAAAATGATAAACATTTTAACAGAAGCAGACCTGGATGACAAAGACCTCAGAATAATTTCAGAACTATACTGGAATCAGACCGCATACATGAAAATTAACGGAGAAGAAACAGATCACATAAAAATACTACGCAGAGTTAGACAGGGATGTATTCTATCGCCGTTGATATTTAATATGTACTCAGAAAAATTTTTTAACGAGGCTCTTTACGGAATAGACGAAGGCATCCTTCTAAATGGTGAAAGATTAAACAATGTTAGATATGCCGACGACACCATGGTGATAGCAGATAGTTTAGAGGGACTTCAGAGGCTAATGGACAGAATAAACGAGTACAGTCAACAGTACGGACTAAACATTAATACCCACAAAACCAAACAAATGATTGTCAGCAAGGAGAATATAAATGGGGTTCATCTATACATTAATGGGACGCAGATAGAGCGAGTAAAACAGTATTGCTACCTGGGAACTATTATAAACGAACAGTGGAGCAATGTACAGGAAATAAAGTGCCGCATAGGAAAGGCAAGAACGGTCTTTAACAAAATGAGCGCCATCTTCAAAAGTCACAACATATCCCTAGATACAAAAATGAGACATTTGAGATGCTACGTTTTCTCTGTGTTGTTGTACGGGGCGGAGGCATGGACGCTTACAGACACCACTATTAAAAAACTTGAAGCATTTGAGATGTGGCTTTATAGAAGAATGCTGAGAATATTATGGACAGCAAGGATCACGAACAAGGAAGTTCTAGAAAAAATGAAGAAGGAACCAGAGATTGTGTTTACGATCAAACGCATAAAATTGCAATATCTGGGACACGTTATGAGAAATCAGCACCGTTACTCCCTGCTGCAGTCTATATTGCAAGGTAAAGTCAAAGGTAAGCGAGGACCCGGTAGAAGGAGAATATCATGGCTGCGGAATTTAAGAACATGGTTTAAGAAAACCTCAACGGAGCTGTTTCGAGCCGCAGCGAGCAAGGTCATGATTGCCAATATGATTTCCAACATCCGAAACGGATAGGAACCAGAAGAAGAAGAAGAAGAAATTATGTACTTAAACTACTCAGTGTAGTTGTCTGAAATATATCTTCTTCTTCTTTGGGTGCCGTGTCCGTATTCAGACGTTGGCCGTCATCATGTTTACAATTTCCTGAAACCTTTCTCTGTCGGCTGCTGCGCGAAATAATTCTTCTACTGTGGAATCACACCATTGTCTAATATTACGCAGCCATGAAAGTTTCTTTCGACCAATCCATCTCTTTCCTTCCACTTTTCCTTGTATCATAAGGCGAAGTAAATAGTATTTAGGTCCTCTAATTATATGGCCGGAGTATTCTGTTTTTCTCCTCTTTATGGTGTTTATGAGCAGACGTTCTGAATTGATCATTTGAAGAACATCTTCATTGGAAGTGTGCGAAACCCACGATATCTTTAGGATTCGTCTATAGCACCACAATTCGAATGCTTTTAACTTGTTTAGCATTTGTGGTTTTTAACGTCCATGTCTCACAACCATACAATAGGATGGACCACACATAACATTTCAGGACCTTCTTACGAATATTTATCGACAGGTTTCTGTTGCATAAAACTGGTTTCCAGGTCATAAAAGCCTTACGTGATATTTCGATCCTGGTTATTATCTCTTCATCCGAGTCACAATTTACATTTAACCAGCTGCCAAGGTATTTAAAATGATTTACCCTCTCGATCTCCTCTCCATTAAGAGAAATCAGACCTTGATCTATATTGATCTTTTCAACTGCCATCCACTTTGTCTTTGAAATGTTGAAATATATGGAGTATTTTATTTCTATATGGGTATTTTGGATAGTAGCCCTTGAGTCTGGCAAGGTTTGTCAACGATTCTTCCGGTACGTCATCTTGACAGTCGTTTCTGAAATTTTGTGCTAAGTATTGGTTTTGTATAGATCACTTTCATTGGGGATATCGGCCTGAACTTACGTTTATGGAACTTGGGCATATTAGCGTGTTGCGGAGGGCATATTTTGTGTAGTTGCCAAGTTTTTGCCGTATTATATGGGTCATATTTGCACGACACCATTTGACATGTAGACAGGAATAATTCTTAAAGCGACCCTAAAGTAATATAACATCAGGTGTGTGTAATACATCTTCTTGAACACTTCAATATGTGTATTGTTGATCTTGAAGTATATCTTTTGTAATAGTGGTCTCCGAGAGTTGTTATCTTTTTTATTGAAGTTTATAGCCCTCTAACCACGTAATCCTTAGAAGTAGCAAGTATTAGTGGTGATAAATACTCTGTGGGAAGTAGAAGAGTAGATATTGGTATCTTTACCCTCAAAACCCTTCTGGTCATAAGTTAGTACATAATCATAGTTTCTTTTATATTTTTGCTTATGTGTAACCGCTATAACTAAATTATCTGACGTAGTTTTGATAAGGTTTAGGTTAACCTACCAGTTTTTATTATGTTTTTATTTTTGATTATTTATAGTTGATATAGAAATTTAATTCTACCTTTTGCGTAGTTTAGAGATAGTTTCGGTTAACTAATTAGTTTCAGATTTAAGTTTATATCACAGTGTAATTGGTAGGAAGATAATTTAGTATTTTTCTCTTTGTAGAGATTTTATTTTGCTTATTACGTTGTTCTTCTCGGTTCTTTTCTTCGCCTTCACATTTTCTTCACCTTTTAATGACTATTAAAAATTTAAGCGCTATGCAACAATTGGTATCATTTTGGCAGCTAGATAAAGTTAAAATTAAACAAAATAAAACCTAAATAAATATTATGAGACTAGTGCTAAAATTCCTTATATAGTATTGAATATTTATATATGAGTATAAACATTTAACAATGTAAAAATATTAGCCAGAGAGAAAAATAAATTTAAGAGAACTTTCTTAGATATGGTACATATCAGCAAGAGTGATAATAACAGTCTGAATAAAAGATGTGAGATCCAGAATCTTAGCAAAATTTACAATTTTATATTGACTTTTGACTGAGCTATTTTGCATCTCAGAGTTTTCTTTTTTTAAAAATTTCTTTATTAATTGAATATTTTTGATCAAACTTCAGTTATTAATTCAGTTTTGTTTTGTTTGAGTTGTTTTTTCTAAACCTATTTACTAAATACTATTTTCTTTCTATTGCTTATATTACAAATAATATTTTTAATTTCCCGCTCAATTTCAAGTTGGTAATACAGTTGGTAGTACTCAAAATTCATAAACAGTATTTTGTGAGACATTAGTTTTAAATTTGTTTTTTGTATTTTCTTCAAACTATTTAAACAATAATTGTCCTCCTACTTTCTCTTTCTGCTCGTGAAATGTGACTGAAATCAAGTTTGCAACGACGACTGTTTTAACATGTCGTCTTTCACTTTGTGTTTTAACTTTTTAACATATTTATTAATTTTTAAAGTGTCTTTTTAACAGTAACATTTGTAAATTTAGTTGCAATTTCAGTATTATCATGTTATTTAACGTTGTTGTTTATGCCACGAATATTACATTCGGGTAAGTTTTTTATAGTTTTTTTTGCACCATTCAAATTGTAAACATAGTAATTTTCTTTGTAGACCTTGATAAACGTGGCAAAATACCACCGAAAGCTTGGATTCAGAATAAATAGTACGCCTTAGCAAAGCTCTATTTTTTATTGACTACCACACCCAAAAAAGAAAAAAGTATTTACATATATTTTTTCCAAACTACTCAAAAAAATTTTGGACTATTTTATATATATATATATATATATATATATATATATATATATATGTATATATATATATATGTATATATATATATATATATATATATATATATATATATATATATATATATATATATATATATAGAGCATATATATAGAGCAGAACTTGTTAGTTAATAACTTACTAATATTTACTAGCACTATTGTTCATTGTTCATATTATATTTATTTTTAAAATAGAAACAGCTCTTTGAAATGATATTTTTGTTTATCTTTTAATTCATCCTCTTGACAAAGAACATTATTTCATCATGGTTATCCCGCCTAATGGTGCTAGTGTCTCGTTGACACATTTATTTTCGTCGTGCTACTAAGGTAGGCTATTGGGCAGTTGGTAATATGATTTTAGTAAAATGATACGGAATTAAAAGAACCCACTTTCAGGTGTTTAAAACTGCTCTTTTTCAAAACAGTGCAATGTATTGAAGACTTTTAGAATTTGTAATTTTAAGTTCATAACTGTACAGAAAATCAGAAAAAAATTTTAGAAATATGCAGATATTTTGTCAAAAATAGTATGTTTATTGTATTCTTTCATTTCAAGTAGAGGTCAAAATTAAGTATTAAAGCGATTTGATACTTTGAACCCCTTATGTGGTATCACTCAGATCTGTTAATCGTAGGATAATATGATTATTTGAAGCTAGACAACATAACTTTTAATTATCTGTTATAGGTCACCTGTCTTGGATTATTTCAGTACGGCGATACATTTTAATCCGACTGGTTCAAAAAATTTATAACTTAGTTAATCGGGGTCTCCTAAGTAACCTTATTGAGCACTCTTTTGTACTTATTTTTTGTTAATAAAAATTATTTTTGTTTTAATTTCCATTTAAAATGAATTCCTTGAAAAAGCGACGACCTTTAACACAAGAGGAACTTGAAATACTTGGCCGTTCCTTAAATTTAGACGATGAATCTGATTGTGAAATCGAGTACGAGAGCGATCAAAATCCGTATGGCGACTTTTAAGACATTATCTTGGAGACTACGACTGAAACGGAGGACACTTTAGAAATTAACAGCAAAGAAAAATCTGATGCAGAACCCATGTATACAGAATCGGAATATTGTGTAGTAGGTCTAAAATCAGGTATTCAGTGTGAAAGTAGACCATTTGCAACAAGAAATAAAAGACAAAAATGAAAAAATACCTGACCATAATACACTGGATAATTTAATGGAAATTTTTTTAAAAACAGGAGCACTTAATGCACAGTAGAATCAAAGAAATATGATTTTCTTATAATTCTATTTGACGATCGTTTTATACCGCGGCTATATCAAGAAATAAATTTGAAGAACTATCAGTGTTTATCCAATGTGATGATAAAATAATTATCATCCAAGATAAACCAAGATAAACATGCTAAAATAACGGAAGTATGATATATGTTTGTAAGTAATTGTGTAAATGCCTTTGAACCTTACTAACATGTTACAATTAACTGATGAACATACATAGTACAACTTACAAACAGTTATCATGCTTCAGAGGTAGGTATTCATTTAGAAAATATATTTAGTCAAAACTAGGTCGATATGGTATCAAAATTTGGATAGTTGCTAATGGTAAAACATCATGTCTGTATAACCATCAAGTTTACACTGGAAAGACTCTAGGTTTTGTAGCAGAACAGAATCAAGGTTATTGTATAGTGAAAAATTGGGTAACAGAACTTTACCTTGGAAGTTGGCGAGGGATCGCACCAGATATATTATTTTACTTTACAAGTATACCTCTTCACAGTATGTATTATATTAAAATTTGGCTATTCTCGAAACTAGTCGGAAGAATAAACCAGACACAGTTGAATATAATATACTGACCAGCAGAAACTTCAATGTTTGCAGTTAGAAGAGATATCGCGATGGATTTTTACAAGCAAAAGACAAACATAATGGTACATGTCCTTTTCAGTCAATATGACTATGATCTAGTTTGATCCAGAGGAGTCATTATGATCCTTGATTACGACAAAACTAAAGTGGTGTAGATAGTGCTGATAAAATGGTCAGATAATATTTTTGTTGCAGGAGAACAGCTCGTTAATATTATATAATATTTGTGATCTAAACGAATATGTGTTGTATGTGTTGAAAAAATCCATACTGGAAGAAAACTGTTAGTTGGCGACGACGAACTTTCTTGCTACAATTAGGAGTCTCTCTAACTAGCTATAGTATAAAACTGAGGGCTTAATATAAAAACCACAAATCGCGTGTACTGTCAGATTTTAGAAACTGTCGCATTAACCCTGCAAATCTTAAAAAATCAGTAGACGATCATTGGAAGTCAATTCAAAAAGCTAACGTGGCAAGTGTTTTGAGTGTCCCAGTATATTAAAAATAACGTTAATGTTATTTATTTTTCATTTAAAAAATTTATTTCTGAAGCACATAGAAAAAAAGCGTCAATTTTGTGGAGATATTCTTAATCATAATGAACATGTTTAGTCTTAAAGGTAACAAAACATTATTATTACTATTTTTCTTATTAAAGAGTGGGTTATTGATTTCGTTTAAACTTTAATTACATTTTATGTTTTTTGTTGAATTTACATATAATTCGTTTTTACGTTTATTAAATATGATCCAGAATAAAAATAACTCTTCAGATCTCATCAAATCATACGTAAAAATAAAAGAAAAAAACCAGTTGGCTATGTACGTCGACTTAAACTATTTTTGTATTTTAAAAATTAAACAAAAGAAAATTAGTAGTTAGAATACAGTTAACTCAAATATTATAGTTTTTGGGGGTAAATATGCTATAAGAAAGATTCCTTTAATATTCTAGATTTTATTTTTTTTATTGACCTTTGAGCTTATTTTTTCTTTGTTCAATCATCATAACTCGTAACGTGATCCACCCATAAGATCTTCAGAAGCTTTGTATACTTCACGTTTAAAACTAGTTGGGTCTTCTTATTGCCTCTATTGGTTCATTAACATGTACACAGTTTCAATGGATCCCATAACATATTCTTATATTTTAAGAAAATTGTTTTGGTCCATTGGCTAATGGTCACTCATAGAGCTTCTCAGATCGGTGATCAGCTTTTAAGATATTCTTTGTTCTAGCGTGATTTTAGTGAACTGGTTGTGCGTTAAATGTAGTTTTGAAATAACTATTTCTAAGCTTCATTAGAATATTGATGTATTTCTTTTTTAAATTATGTTAATGATATCGGTACAATACTAAGTTATGTTGTAGTTTTAAAGTGCTATGTGAAAAACTGTAGCTTGGTTTTCGTTGACTGCATTCTTATTCCTTAGTAATGACAAATGAATTTCTCTATGACAATAGTACTGCCTGAATTACCTTGTTAAATTATAGAGCTCATTTTATCATGTATGAAAATTTTTTACATAGTTATGTCACAAAATAGAAACCGATGTCTCAGTTTACTAGCCGTCGATGCCAAAAAATATTTATGAATGAGTAGCACAGTAAGAGGTAAACTTACAGCACGGTATCACTCACTTAATAATTACTATCAAAAGGTGTTGAAATGACAGGAAATCGGAATATCTATAGACGATATGCTCTACGTTATTTGTAAAGAAATGAAAGAATTTTTGCTAAAGGAAAATCAGGAGTTGATAAATGAAATAATGCTACTAGTGAACTAGTTTCGAGAAATATAAAGAAAAGCTACTAAAAAATGGTTCATATAAAATATAATTCAAATTATGATATGCACTTATTAGCAACGTATGTATTAAATTCATCCTTTCACTACATCGATAATATAGAAAACAGTTTATTAAAAGGGGATGCCTAAGGCTCGACCGCTATTAAACCAAATACAGCCCCTGTTGACCTAACCCCGTTAAGCCATAAATGAACTTTTAACCTTTTGAAAATCATTTTTCAACAGCTCAAAGCTCTCGTGTGGCATTTGGAAAATTTTATTTTTACAAAGTCCTTTTACTCAGACTTGCGACCCGTATTTTCGCGTAATCCAATAAGACTTTATCGCAGCAAAGAAGCTGTGTTCAGAAAAACCAACCCTTGAATTACATGCCTTGAAAATAGGCTGGTAAAAACATATTGAACAGTTCAATAAAATATATAAAAATCTAACGGACAAGAAAATATTTACTAGTTGTATATGGCTTGTAATATTACTATTTATTTATCCACTTGTCCATTCACTTAAATGTTAATCAGAATCACTTCATATAGTTAATAAAACATGCATATGAATATCTCATACTGGCGGCCTATAATAATAAAAAAAAATATGATGTGCTCATTTATATTGAAGATCCACATAAATGTCAAATGTAGATGATCTTAGCGGAATCATCTACGTGTATGGGTTTATCTAAGGTGTAGTTGGTAATCACGCTATGTCTCTTTATACCTTTTTTTAATATAAATGTTCAAACCAAACAAAAATCTTCGACGAGGTGAGACCAGTGTGTAGATACCTTAAACAGTTTCCCAGGGTTCCTATGAAACGTTTTTACAATTTTTTTTAATAAATAAAAATTATTATTCTTTTTATTTATTTAGTTGAGCAGATCTGAAATAAAATAAAATAATTTATTGTCCTTGTAGCTATCTAAAAATATAGTCTAGCGTTTAAGTAAATTGCTATTTATCATACATATTTATGTTCAGCAATTTAGCGTATGATTTAAAACACAACTACTTGAATACTTTAAGATCTTACGCCAAATTGTCCATTTTATTAATATTAAGTGCCTTTTAATTCCTGATACTATTATGTTAATAATAAAGCTAACTAAGCTACGAACAACTTAGATAAGTTTATAATTTCAAGAACAGAAGTCTTTAATGCAAACACAATGCCAGAGAGTATAACTGAGTAATAATACTGAAAGTATAAAAATATTAATGAAATGGAGACAAAGAGAAGCTAAAGACAACGAAAAATATGATCAGATAATTTGAAGCAACTTCAACCTAGACATATTTGAAAATTAGTAACTGACGTTTGTGTTCACTAATAAAGACAATAAGTTCATACGTGCTTCTAGGGAACCATATTAAACATTTTTGATCCATAATCAGTTCGCCTAAATATTTGTTGAAGGGTTGAACGGGTTATACTTGGTAGTTTATCATAACAGCTTTAAACTTTAACAATTTTCATAGAACTATTATATAAATTTATTTTATCTTTATCTTTTTTTCTGGTTGTAATTTTGCGTTCAGTATCAAATCACTATTTTTCCGGGCATAATTTTTCCCCGGTGCTGATAAAATAAGTTCTTTTGTTCTATCCAGTATGTGTTTATTCCTTTTTGGCCCTCTCCGGTGGTAATATTTTCTCCGCCCTCTGTATTAAAATCAGAAAGCAGGAATAAGAGTCGAAGGAGAACTGACAGAGGAAGTAAGTATACTTGGAGGAGTTCGACAAGGGAGCATACTTTCACCACTCTTATTCAACGTTTACAGTGAAGTGATATTTCAAGAAGCTTTCTTGGATATTGTGGAAGGTATTTTGGTGAATGGAAATAGCATTAATAATATTAGATATGCGGACGATACCGTCATATTTGCAAGTGACATGGAAGATATACAGTACATAACACAACATGTATACAATGCATGTGAAAGGTACGAACTGCAAATGAATATCAAGAAAACGAAATCAATGATATTAAAAAAAAAACCACACAAAATGTAGATAACCTGATCATCAATAATACAACGATCGAAAGAGTAACAACATATAAATAATTAGGAACGTGGCTAGCCGAAGATGGAGATCAAACAAAAGAAATCAGATCTGGAATAGAAATGGCAAGAAACACGTTCATAAAATTGAAGAACTTACTTTGCAACCGTAACCTTAATCTAGAGATCCGCACAAAAATGCTACGTTGTTACGTTTTTTCTACTTTACTATACAGCATGGAAGTGTGAACAATAAAACAGTCTGAAATCAAAAAATTAAACTCATTTGAGATGTGGTGCTACAGGAGAATCCACAGAATATCGTAAACTGAAAAAGTAACTAATATAGAGGTGGTAAAAAGAATGAAAAAATAATGTAAAGTCATAAAAACTATTAAAATTAGAAAGATTTAATATCTGGGTCATATAATGAGGGGCGAGAAGTAAGTATTACTTAGGTTAATTATGCAAGGGAAGATACAAGGGAAGAGAAACCCAGGACGACGTAAAATATCCTGGCTAAGAAATTTGAGAGAGTGGTTAGGTTGCAGCTTATTAGAATTATTCAGAAGCGCGGCCAATACAATTAAAATAGCGATGATGATTTCCAACCTCCGATAGGAGAAGGAACCTGAAGAAGAAGGTAATATTTTGATCCGTTGGGACAACTGTTGTATTTCTCAGGTTTTGTATATTTTATGTTTGGTATATATAGCCTAAGGTTGATATTATTAAGAAGAGATGTGAGTCTATGTTGGCGTCTCTTTAATGAATACCACTAAATACGCCCTGTGTTTTAATCTTATTTGCTGTTCTTCCGTCAGGATAGGTTCAAGAGATTATTGTGTATGTTATTGTGTTTAAAATAGGCACTTACCAGAAATTGTCACTTTTAGTTGTGGCTGCTATGTGTATCAAGCGTAGTCCATTATCGCTGCTGTGTAGACTATGAATTTCTAAAGGGGACGAAAATCGGCTCTAGTTCCATACCCATTCACGTTAACTAACATTTTTAGAGTCATTTCTAGGATAGCTTCTATATCCTTCTTTTAGGTCTTCGATGAACTCACATTTTTCTTCTTTTGGTCTGTTATTATTCGGAACATGGTCTAATATACCGTAATTAAATAATTTTCCTTTTAAGCCTAAGTACAAAATTCTTTGACTATTAGCTTTAAAACAAATAAAGGTTTGGTTCTCTTGTTACCAATAAACTTAACTCCACTTATCACATGTCACGGTCTAATAAAATAATATTATTAATTAAACACAAAAATAAAATTAAAATAGTTTAATAATTTTTGATTAAAGTTAAAGGCTTGACTTAAATGACTGCGACTCCTCATAAGCTCTAATTAGCTAACTTGTATAGTCAATGATTGTATAGAATCTCTTCATTTTAAATAATTTGACATACTTGATTACTTCCTTATATTTATTTTTCTACTACATAACTCATATTTAAACTATATTAGCGTTGAAATTTTTAAACACTTCATAGACAGTCTACATTCCTTTTAATTCCTGATTTAGGCACCCTTAAAGGTTAAAATGAATCATGATAATGCAATCATAGAAGATTACAGTATTCACATAATACGTTTTACCTACATATTTATATGGACAACAGGCCCCAGTTATTTATATTTTGAATCATCTTATATTTGTACTGTATTTTAACATTTTTATTGGTGTATAATTTTGAACATTTAAAAAATATATTCTAAAGACACCAGCATAAAATTGTTATAAATCCTTAACGATTTGTTACGTTGACAAAAATCCATTCTTTTCATCGCGTTTTTGCAAATGTTTGAATTACCTCATCATTGAGGGAAACTCGACCGGCCTAACGAAAACCAACCAGAGAATTACATCGATCGAATAAATGTTATCGAATTCGACTTTACCTTGCTTTGTCCTTCTTTCTACGTACTTATTGGAGTAATCCCTTGTTTGTCCTTTGGTCTATCGCTTATGTACTCGGGGGCTTTTTCACTTTTATTTATTGACGGTATTTTACGGCGATATTTAGTGAGAAAACGAAGTTATTTGTATTCGTATTACGGTATTACCCCAAATTACCTAGATTTTTTTGTTAACCTTTAGTATTCTGTTAATAACATAACATGTTTTGTATACTGTTTAATGTTTCAGAATAATTTTTTATATAAGTAGCTGATTTTCCAGATGTATAAAAGAATTTTAACTATAAAAATTGAATAGAAAGTTTTTCGTATGGCGTCTTTAATACGTGACTACAGAACTGACGTAATTAGCTACTCTTTACATGTTTCATTATGATTGACACATTGCATCTAGCAGTTTTTATTTCTGAGAACTTAGACTTGAAAAATATAAAGAGTTTTTTTTTGTGTTTTAACTTCACGTTTATGATTATAGTATAGGTATTTTAATAATCTACTGACTTTTATATACCATCTGTTGTCTCATTTGACACCCTTAAAACTCTATATAAAACTTAACTTAAAACTATATATATATATATATATATATATATATATATATATATATATATATATATATATGTATATATATATATATATATATATATATATATATATATATATAAGAAATACTGGATATTATTGACTGTCGATATAAACAAATAACACAGTTTATTAGGGCTGCAGTCAGTAGGTTTGGCCGAGATGTTATAGAAACACTCTTTTGACTTTTGGTCGAGCTTTCGGAATTCTTTTATTCCTTCTTCAAGACACTGTAATTAGAAGAAAGTGTAAATATTTACAACATATCTCAAATTGTCATTACAACTTACTAGTCGTTGAGATTATTTTTCTAAAGCTACGACACTCAACATTAAAAACACACATATAAAATATAACATTTAAAATAATGGACAATATACATTTTAAAATTTAGTTGGAAAGTTAAAATTTTGTTAGTAACATCTTTTCATGGTGTGTTTGACTGATCCATAGAGAACAGAAAAAAAAAAACAAAAATAGTGTGATTAAAAAGTAATTAGGAGTTCTTGCTATTATATTAATGGAAGTAGTATATTAAACCTGTCTTGATAGTATGCAACATGTTTTGTATGCAAGTGTATTACTGTGTGTATATGTAAAAGTAAATCTTTATTTTATTTTTGATGTTTTGTCAGCAAGTAACAATAAATGTTGCTCAATTCATTTATGTCTGACTTTTTATTTATACAAGACGTATTAGATTTTATAAAACACATTTCCAAGAAAACATGTTTTGAATGGTTTTTTTTCCTTAGCCAGAATACAGGAATCTTTGAAATTAAATTTATGTTTTAAAGTTAATGCATGTTCTGTGAGCGCACATGCATTAACTTGTTTATTTTTTTGGTTTTTATGTCGCTGCGATGTGATATTACTCTATTGTGAAAATTACGAGATGATTTTCCGATATACACGTTTTTACAATTGGCACACGGTATAGAATAAACAACATTCGATGACTCCTGTATTGTGAAAGGATCCTTTGTCTTTGTGTACAACTTCGATACCGTTTTCACATTCTTAGTTGCAATTTTTAAGCCATTAACATTTTTGAAAATGTTCAATAGCTTATGTGTGAGAACTGGAATATAGGGTAGGCAACCATACGTTATTTTAGATTGTGGTAGCTCTGATGTGTTCTGTGTCAATGTCTGTGTCAGTTGTCGGACTTCACTCACCTCATTATTATGAAAATTTTGGTTGTCAGAAAATTGCAAAGGAACAGGAGAACCAAAAATGAGTTTATTCAAAAGTCCTGTAGGATAGGAGTTCTCTTATAGTATAGATCTCAACTTTTTTTAGTCCCTTGTCCCGGAACTCGATGTGTGATAAGTTGATAACCCTAGTTTTAAGGGCCAAAACCAAATTTGTTTTCATCTGGCTAAGGAAAAAAAACCATTCAAAACGTGTTTTCTTGGAAATGTGTTTCATAAAATCTAATACGACTTGAATAAATAAAAAGTCAGACATAGATAAATTGAGCAACATTTATTGTTACTTGCTGACAAAACATCAAAAATAAAATAAAGATTTACTTTTACATATACACACCGTAATACACCTGCATACAAAACATGTTGCATACTATCAAGACAGGTTTAAGATACTACTTCCATTAATATAATAGCAAGAACTCCTAATTACTTTTTAATCACACTATTTTTGTTTTTTTTTCTGTTCTCTATGGATCAGTCAAACACACTGTTGCGTAACAACAATACTTAATATTTTTAGTCTATTTTTGTATCATATTATTTAGTTTATTTTTGTATCATACTGTATATTAGTTTAGATATATAAAATTTCTTTGTACTAACTAATAATCTGTAAAGCGCCGTTATCTTGCATTTAAATAACTTTCTACACAAGTTTCTAAAACCTTCATAGAATCGTAACAATGAAAGGATTAGTATTTTCCAAATTACCCTCTGACGCATTCCAAAATTCCGCAAGTTGAGACAAATACCCTTATCAGGTAGTTTTTATCAATGATTTGAAAGTTGAAGGTATTTGAACAATAAACATATCTTTTAATACGTCGAGGGGTCAGGGGGGAGATTTCGGAATGTTTGTGATTGAGGGGAGAGAGTGGACATCAGTATCAGTTCAAATTCCAGCACTGAAGGAGCGTCAGGCTCTACTCGCCCCAGCGGCATATTAGTGTTTTAAACCAGTCGGTATATTAATAAGTTCGTGTCAATATTGTATCACCGACAAGTGTGTATCGTATGCAAGTTATCGGCGTTTAAAATACATTGTATTTGTTTAAATATATTTGTTCAAACGTTCTTTTCGAATCTTCATTTTTCTCAGTTTTCTGGGTGGTCCTTCAAAGAAATATATATATATATATATATATATATATATATATATATATATATATATATATATATATATAAAGTGAACCTATTTCCCTAAGGAAAAACCTTGTTCCCCAAGGGAAAAAACCAGCGACCTATTACTGGTGCGTGAAACAAAGCCATCAGGACAAAGGTGTAAGGACAAACACCTACATCTTCGCTCACACACCCTGAAAAGATGTTACTAACAAAATTTTAACTTTCCAACTAAATTTTAAAATGTATATTGTCCATTATTTTAAATGTTATATTTTATATGTGTGTTTTTAATGTTGAGTGTCGTAGCTTTGCAAAAATAATCTCAACGACTAGTAAGTTGTAATGACAATTTGAAATATGTTGTAAATTTTTTACACGTTCTTCTAATTACAGTGTCTTGAAGAATGAATAAAAGAATTCCCAAAGCTCGACCAAAAGTCAAAAGAGTGTTTTGACTGAAGCCCTAATAAACTGTGTTGTTATGTATATATATATATATATATATATATATATATATATATAAGAAAAAAGAAGTACTTGTGACTCGTTTGGAACAAATATATAACTGTTTTGGATGGGTTGGAGTCAATAATATTATTGACTCCAACCCATCCAAAACAGTTATATATATATATATATATATATATATATATATATATATATATATATATATATAAGAAAAATTCATTTACAAAGTGTTGAAAATAAGAAATTTACAACTCGAAAAACATCGAAAGGAATGAGTTTAATTTTGTTATTCGACGGTTTTCTAGATTGCTGAACCCGATTATTATAAGGACGATGGATGGTTCTTGAGCTACCTGGTGCCTCCTTTCCTTGAGTATGTTAATTTTATTCTAAATCAGTCGACAATCATTACTCGGGGGTTTTGAGGTCGCTGAACATGAATATTATGTTGGTGATTGTCTAAGAGCTACCTGATGCCCAGGTTTTATGTTCTCTTCGTTCAAAATCAGCTACAAGGTATTACTCGGGGGTTCTTGGAGTTGATGAACACGAATATTACGACAGCTATGGTCTCCAAGGTATGGAGTGCCTAGGGTGAACCTCGCCTCCTGAAGATTTAAGTTAATTTTTTATTTATAAAGTGTAGTGTTAAATAAGTATTAAAAAATTATTTCTTGAACATAAATATAAAACAAATTTATTAAGTAAAAAAGATGATTAACAAATAATCGTATTATTCAAATTTATTTATTCCTCATCTTCTTGTGCATCGGATAAATGATTTTCTTCCCACTTCTCCATATTTGTGCAATTAGATCCAGCACAATTATTACATGTCAATATAAAAACCAAGCTACTTTTTCTATTTTCACATTATTATATAAAAAATGTTGATTATCATAATTATTAGAAATAAAGTGTAGAGAAAAAAAAGCACGTTAACCATCTTACTTGGAGAATATGTGTGTTCTAGTAAGTGTGAGATAATAAGTATAAGAGCACAAAGGTGGGAGCTGCTACGAGGGATATATAATATGTATTACCTGGCACTTCATCAGTGCTACCAACTGCTTTTAAGCGTTAAATTAAAAAAATTAGCTTCTTTTTTTTGATGTGCCTATCCGTGACGAATGTTGGCGATCATCATGACAATCTTTATCTTATCTGCAGCAGCGCGGAAAAGCTTATGATGTTGTGTTAAACCAAGCTCTGAGGTTCTTTAACCAGGGTATTCTTCTTCTTCCTAGACCTCGCTTTTCCAAATATTTTTCCTTGCAGGATGGCTTGTAGAAGGGCATATCCAGATTCATTTCGCATAGTGTGTCCGAAGTATTGTAACTTTCGAGATTAGATGATTATCAGTACTTCTCGGTTCTTCTTTATGCTTTTGAGGATCTCCTTATTTATGACTCAGTCAGACACGAAATCATTAGTATTCTCCGATATGCCCATATCTCAAATGCTTTCAATCTTCTGCACGTGTCTTCGTTCTAGGTCCAATCTTCAACACCATCAAAAAAGACAGAGACGACATGGACATTGATGAAGGTCTCATCCGGTTGAACGTGGATCTAGCTTTTATGATGAGAGCTCTTATCGCGTTATTCTTGGTTTATTCTTCATTTATTATGGTGCTAAGGTAGTGCGTCTCTTTTACTACTGGGGTTCGGTTGACGTAGAGTTGACTGTCTGTTATCTTTTTCTTGCGTTATTATCGTAAGCTTGGTTTTCATACGTGATTTTGATCATAACTACTTGTAAATCTTTTAGATTGTTCGCAAACTATGGTGTTATCTGCATATGTGATTTTGTTTAGCTGGTTGATTTTTTTTTGATTGATTGCTGGTTGATTTAGCTGATTTTGTTGACCTGTTTAAAAGAATGCCTTTTTCAATTTTGTGCAAAGGAATGACAAATATTTTTTCAGAGTAAAGTATATGATTAGAGGCAACAAAATACAGCCTTGTCCCACTTTACGCATGATTTTCATATATTCGGTGTGTTCACTTTCAATTCTGAGATTTGTGGTGTCATTCCAATAAAGATTTCTAATTATTTTTAGATCCTGGTTGTTAATTCCTGCTTTTTGTAATATTTGCATCATCTTGGTGTGCCTTACTCGATTAAAAACTTTCTCGTTATCAAGCAGACAAGCAGTTGACATCTCTGCATCTTTGGAATAAGACTTGTATTAAGAACAAAGCCGCTTTTGTAACAACAATATTTATAAACCCGAACTGGTTGGGAAAACTTTGACTTTCACACAGCTTGTAAATTCTCTTATGGATTATCTTTACGAACAATTTTAAGAGATAACTCATGAGGCTTGCCATACGGTATTCTTCGCATTTTTTGGCTTCTGATTATTTTAAAAGTACAATAAAACCCAAATTTCAGGCATTATGGTGGTATTTCTCCAGAGTTGTATATGTTGTTGACAATTTTGAAATTATGAAAAAAAAATATTTTGAAAATTTTTTATATAAAGTTGTTTAGGTATCATGGGATTATTTATCAACGAAATATTTATGTTCAGCGACTCCAAAACCACCGAGTAATAACTGTC
Organism: Diabrotica undecimpunctata; assembly: GCF_040954645.1. Taxonomy (NCBI): domain Eukaryota; kingdom Metazoa; phylum Arthropoda; class Insecta; order Coleoptera; family Chrysomelidae; genus Diabrotica; species Diabrotica undecimpunctata. The sequence continues at coordinate 105,833,999 of NC_092804.1, read as the reverse complement.
AACTGATTAAGATTAAAATTAATATGAAAGTCCAGAAGACTAGGTCATAAATTTGCAAGGCAAAACATACGATGCTAAAGATGTAAGGGAGATATAGAGGATCTAAAAGTTGCATCCCACAACATATCTCCTCATCTTAGCGAAAATCTTTAACGCTATAGCTTTCGAGATCGACAAAATAACTTGCTCAGACTTATATAAAAAAACATCGAATCCGACTCGACGGTCGAAAGATTACAATGGGATATGCTAAACCAAGACAAATTTTCCCATATCAAATAGAGTCTGAACTTTAAAAATTTATAATACATTAGTGTACCTGATACATGGGTTAACCATAAAATAGCTACAAAAGACTGGTTCACATTGTTTATGAAAAGACACGATCGACTGTCAATCAGGGAGCCTCAAGTTACGAGACTTAGTCGTGCAACCAGCCTTATTAAAACCAATGTTGCCCCATTGTTTGACAATTTAAAATGCGTTTTGGAAAAGTAAAAATTTAAAATCAACGTCTTGGCTGTCAACCGGTTCCTCCCGGTTCCTCCGATGTTTGTTTTTTTTTCCTAGTATTTTCAAAGATCATTTTATTAACAACGAACCACCAGCCTACATCGGAACTTCTAACTAATCGGGATGGATAACATTCGAATCATTTTTGAAGTTTCTTAAACATTTGCAAGACCATTTAAGATCTACAAAATAAAGTCCTTATTTGTTAGTTTTAGACAACTATGCATCACATTTTTCTATTGAAGTGCTTAATTTTTGTAAAGAAAATGGTATCGTCATGTTGTCCTTTCTCTTTACTACTCAGCGGCTGCAACCTCTTTACAATTCAGTCTACGGACCTTTTAAAAAAATTATTTTGTTTCAGTTTATGATTGAATGCCAACAATCCAGGTAAAATAATGACAATTTACGATATTCCTGGTACCGTGAAATTAGCACTGCCCAAAGCAATAAATGCTACGAATATTTTTTCTAGATTTCAAGCCACAGAAATCGCGCCCTACAACAAATACGTGTTAACTGATGATGATTTCTTGTCAAGCTCAGTTACAAATAAAGAGATGAATTTTTAAAACACTGTCGACTAGCAACGATGAGAATATACAGTCACAGGATCATCAATCACGTCACATCACTCTACGTCTTCTACAAATAGGACTGTTTCTATACACTTGTCCACCATGAGTACTCTACAAATTCGTCCCTATCGGTAAAATAATAAAAAAGGAAAGAAACCCTTGAAATCTGCGGTTTAAGGAAAGGCTAGAGAAAGAAGCTGAAGAAAAAGAGGCAAAAAATACTGCAATAGAAAAAGTAAAACAAGGTTAAATAAAATTATGCCTAGACGGACCCAGAGCAGAAGAAGATGAAAAAAAAATGATTTCAAAGAAAATAATCAAGGTTGAATCCGAGTCTGAGTAAGATACCTCGTGTCTCATATGTTTGGAGCCTTACTGCAAATCCAAACCTAGTCAAGACTGGATACAGTATATTATGTAGCTCTGACTTTGAGATTAGCGATTTAGACAAGTTTTGAACAAAATCTTATAATTTGTGTAAATAACATCAATAATATATTTTACTTTCACTGTTGTTCTTATTTTTGTTAAATAATAAATTACTTTAATCTATTGACGTATAAATTTCTACTTTAATATCCACTTTTTTAACATATATATATCCTTGTCTCAACCTATCTTCAGCTACTATAAACTTGCCCCCATATGGGGAATATTGATACACTTTGTACCATTGTACAAACATGTAAATTTTGGGAAAAGTATCGATTTAACCAAAAAAGCTTTACAACATCGTTTTTAATAGGAAAAAATCTGAACTAAAATTGTAAAAATTAAAATACGAAATTTGTCTCAACTTCCGCTCTCCACTACTTAATAACAAATGTTAAAGCACATTATGTTAAGCACATAGTTATTTGCAAATATTTAATTCCAAAAAGAACAATTACGAGTATTAAAGTTGAATAAGTTTCTTGGATTGTTCTACATGGAATACTCTATTTACCACATTATCCACAATGTCTATTGGCACTTTGGTAAGAGGTATAAGCAACCTGGGGTAAGATGCTTCAAGAGGAAATTGATCATCATATGAGGATTATGACTGGATGTATTTCTGACTGCAGAAGATATCATCGAAGTCCATCACATTATTTATATTATTCATGTTTTCCAACAAAAATATTTTTCAGAAACTATGATCAGTTACTTACCTAACTCTAAGGAACATTTATACAAAACACCGTTGTAATATATTCAGGATTTCTGGTTGTTTTTTTTTTTGTCACTTAACATATTTGTAAAACATTTGAGTTACTAATCCAACGCATTTATGAGATAAACATTAAGTTACAATTAAGGACTCTAAGTATATTCTTTTCTTTTTCGTGGAACTTAAGAAAGCGTTTGATCGGTTCAAAATAAAAGACGTTATCCACTTATTGCTCACAAGAGAGATACCTCTAGGAATAATCATAATGATAGAAAATATCTACCAAAACAAGACAATAAAAGTAAAAGTAGAAAAAGAACTAACTGACCCTATTAAAGCTGGCAATGGAATAAGACAGGGAGATTACCTGAGTCCTCTATTGTTCAACCTTATTATGGATGAAATAATATAAAAAGTAAGAAATAAAAAAGGATACCAAATGAAAAAAACAACTAAAAATAATCTGCTACGCATACGATGCAATACTACTCTCTCTATCAAAGTAAAGATGATTTACAACGTATGCTACACCAATTTAATATAATTGCAAGAAAATTTAACATGTTAATTTCCCTAAAACAGACGAAATGCATGGTTATATCAGCAAAATTACTAAGATATAAATTGGAGCTGGAAGATCACAATTACCATCTTTATTCTGAATAATTCTAGTTCATAACCTGGTCTAAAAAATTAAGATCAAATGAGTTTAATAATAAGATACTGATAAGTTTAATCATACTCGTCCGGAAGCTGTTTCGAAAATTTATTCACTCACTCATTTATCTCAAATACGAGTAGAACATTTAAGTTAAAACTATGGATTTCGAAATAGTTTTGGTACATGTGAGGCTTTATTTAGCATTTAAATTTAAGTTATAGTGGAAATACATTGGAAGAAATATCTGCTTTAAAAACAGCGAGTTGTTGTTTAATGTAGATTCCTAATTTAATTTTAAATGAAATCAAGATTGCCATTGGAATTACAATTTACAACTTTGTTTATGTTCACCACACCATTTTGTTGACTACACTGTGTACGAAGTGGAATTAAAAAATGAATTGATGTTATTAACATCAGCATGCAGCGAAATTTAAAATATATTATCAAGAAATATAAAGTATTAATTGTTGCAAAAAATAATTAAAAGGAAAATTAAGTTGATGATGCACTATCGCTATTCCAAACAACCGTTGAAGAAGACTACAAACTACACTTGAAAATAAAGAAAATTCTTTTCTATCTTTCGTTATACTTTTATTGATTCTATTAAATCACGGGCCTCTTTTGTTTCCCAGTTGCATTTCATGGCCCTTGCGGTCCTATTCGTTGAAATAACTTGTTTATTTTACTTTATTAAACACCGCTGTCCTTTTTTATCATATACAGGAACATCTCCTGAACTTTCCGTAACATATTTGTGTTATTTTTTTTTACCTTTCGTCACAGCACTGATTTACCAAATTTCTATCGTGAACCTTACCATTTGAGATGCTGAAGGAGAGGACTTTCATGGAATATATTCAATGCCTTTTCCATTCTTTCAGATAATAATAATAAAAAATGTTTCTGAAGTGGGTAATTATTCTTTACTAATACAGGCTAAAAATTTGTATTGTCAAACTATTTAATATAAAACTTACCTCAATATTTAAAACGTAAAGTAATGGCAAAAGAATGGTTATGGACACAAAAAATTAGCAGAGACTAGTCAATTGCAGTTATAATGTCGTGCAGAGGTATGAAAATTTTAAAAAGCCATGATTAAAGCAAAATACTTACGTAATGTAAAAGAAAGAAAATATTTATACACATATTTTTAAAAATCGCTGTCCCGGTGGATCATTGAGGTAACTGCAAATTTATCGAAAATGAGTTATGTCATCATTGGGCCCAAACTTGGTTACCCCATTCGTCAGATCACTGTCAGACGTGTTGTTCAGCGTTTAGCCTTTAGGGAGCAGATGCGTCATATTTGAAAAATCAGCCGATCCCGAAGAAACAATGACAGAATATATAGTTGTGCTTCGATAGGTTGAGTGTGTGCTTGTACCTACGGTGCTTCATTGACGCAATTGTATTTTATGGTATTGTTGCTCTAAGGTTTTTTCACAAATATGCGAAAACATTGACGTAAATGTATTCTGTGTCTTTTTCATCTAGATTTCTCCTTATTGTGAGGCAACATTGAAATAAGTGCATTTTATGTAAGTAAAATGTACACCAAGATCCCCAAACACCAACACTTGGTAATGCTCTCTTAGTCAAAAAGGGAAAAAAAGACAAAGGAGTGTGGATAATTGGTTGAAAGAAAAGAGGTAAAGACTAAAGAATTCTAAACAGAGGTATACTTCTAGACTAGGAAAACCTGTAGCTGCTAAAAAAATGAGACCTGTGTGTACCGACAAATGCTGTTTGAAATGTCCAAATAGGGTATCTGAAAAGCTGAGAGAGATACAAATTAAAGAGTATTGGGCATTAGGGTTCTTGCAAAGACAGTGAGATATTTTGGCTTCTTGTATTCAGCCACTTAAGTTGAGCTATCGACGTATTTCTACATCAAAAACCACTCTCAGAAATACAAACTATGCATTTTTCATTGCAGGCAAGAGAAAACAAGAACGATTATGTAAAACGTTTTTGATTATTACTTTTTAAATGACTGAAAGAGCTATTCACTATATAATTAAAGCAGTTTCAAGTGAAAAAACTACTATTATACTAGAAGATAAACGTGAGAATCACGACAGTTACAAGAAAATAAGTGACAAAATATAAATTTAATTTCACGAATTATTGAAAGTCACTATCTTTGAAGTGATTCTTCGAGGTAATACATAGACGGTGGTTTAATTATTGCAGAACTTCACAGGAACTAGATAAAGGAACGAAAAGAAACAAAAAAAGAAGAGTCAGCAACCTACGATTGTTATTCTCGTATTTTTAACAGTGAATTTAATATAGGTTTTTTTATCCCAAAGAAAAATTTCTGTGACTAATGCGAATCTTTTAAAAATTCCGGAGCAGAAGAAAGTCACTTAGAGAAAAAGGATCTAAGTCGTAAAGAAAAAACTAACGATAAACTGTTATAACTTTACAGTAAGTAGAAGTAAAGGCGAAAAAAGACCAAGTCTCCGAAACAGATAGCACTTGTGAAATTGATAAAGATAAATATACTGTTACTTTTGGAATGAAGTCATGAGGAATAGAGGGGCAATAGAAATCGGATCTTGCGTTTATTACTATCTAAAAGAATTGCCAATAACTAGCCCAAGAGTTAATGTGATTTTTTATTTCAATAACTGTGGAGGCCAACAAAAAATAAATTTCTAATAGCCATGTACCCGTTTGCTTACAATACTTTGGACATCAATTCTGTTACTCATAAGTACTTTGTTCGCGGTCACACCCAAAATAAAGGTGGTTCAGTCCACAGCATAATAGAAAAAGCAGTGAAGAGGGCAACCAAATCAGGGCCCATATACATTCCCGAGCAATACGTTGAATTAATTAGGAATGATTAAAAAACAGGAGCTCCTTTAACCGTTAAAGAAATGGATTTCACTGAGTTTTACGATGTAGAAGCACTGTACAATGAAACGGAACTAGATTTTACCAAAGACGAAGAAGGCCGTGTTTTTAAAATGAACTGAACTGAAGTAATGCTACTTCAAAGCATAAAAGGGAAACATTACTTCCTGTATAAAAAAAGTTATAAACAATCAACGTGGACGAAAGTTAAAGTTTGCCAAAAAAGGAGGGGTCTAAATTCGTCGGAATTTTTTTCTATAAAGCCAGCCAGCTGCATAGAGCTTACTCTTCAAAAATTCCTTTAGGTGATAACAAACTAAAAGATTTGAAACAGTTACTTTTAAAACCTATAGTTCCTGGATTTTGTAAAGCCTTCTACGACTAAATTTTTCGTTGAAACTTTTTTTGCAATTTCAATTTTATTTTTAAGTTCCTTTTTATTAAAATTGGTTGCTTTTACTATAATTTTTGATTTGTTTTCAATAACTTTTTGTGCTTATTTCAATTCCACCTTTCAAAACTAGTTTGGCAACCAAAAATTTTACAAAATGAGTATGTCTCTGGAAATTTTATCTTTAAAACTAAATTCTAAATTTTTCTTTCTAAAACTAAATTTTAAATTCCTTATTTTTCATCCCTAAATTTGATCTCCAATTGCAATTACGTCATTGTTACCTCAGTTATTTTGTGGAAACAATGACGTATTTGAAATTGGGGATCAAATTTAGGGATGAAAAATTAAGAATTCATTTCGAATGTGTAATAGTGTTACAATATATCACGGTGGCTAAGTATAACTGCAATACCAATCCAGTAACTTCATTATGCTTCATTGCATGAGGTATTAAGTAAAATAATTTTATATTTTTGGCTCTCCAGTAAAGTTACACTTTTGTAGTTGAGTCATTGTTCCACCAGGACAGCGAAATGATGTTAGAAAATATATATAAATTTTTAAAATCACAGTATACTTCTCGTTTTATATAAGATCGTGGTTGATCTATTTGAATTTGATTTATTTCTCTAATTTGTTTTCTATTCTACATATAGGATTTTAATACCTATAGTTATTGCTATTTTATTATCTTGTGTTACTAAGAATAGTTTAAGTAACTCTTTAGTATTTCAAAGTACTAAACTCCCTAGTCGTTAACGTCTTTTATTGTTTCTCCAAGTGCCACCTACACATTATCCTAGAACGATTAAATACCATTTGTGTAAAGTTACTTACACCTATTTCCAATATTCTTCAGCACGTAGTCTATAAAGTATTTGTATTTTCAAAACCCCTTAAGACAGTTTTGTCTCTTCTCGGACAAGAACGATAAGAAAACAAGTTATAAAGTACTTTACCTTGTAGCTTATCTCGAGCAATTAAAATAGTTATAGTGAATAAAAGAAGAAGATATATACATTTTGTTTTAGATCTAAGAATAAAATTTGTTGTTCGTCAGTAATAATGTGGTCGTTGGATTTTAAAATAGTTAATTGTCATTAGCGGATTTTAAAAAGGGTACGATGGTACGATTTATTTACGACATCAGTGAGTATTCATCATCTTGTTGATATATTTTAAGTATAATCAGAAATTATCTAGGCTTAATAAGGAGATATGGTCACACTATTAGCTATCTGTCTGGACTGAGAAAACTGAATAACTATCAGTAAGTATTATTCCCGAGAAATGCGACACATTTACACACTAAACGCAAACTGATTAAGATTTTCATAAAAATAAAATAATCTTTGTGAAAGGGAAATTTAAATTTAATTTAATTGAAAAATATCACGCTATAATTTGTACTAGAAAACGAACTTATCAAGTACAACTTATACAGTGTATGATAAGTTACACATTCGTCTCCTATTATTATTTATTATTATTATACATAAGCGAGAGCAGAGGAACTAAGTCCCTATTATGCCCAAAAACAAAGAAATTTCATTAATAACCTACTAGTAAAAAACAAAAATTACAAATAAAAGAAATAAAATTACAATTTTTGGTTTAAAAGAAAAACAATATTTTAACTATAATGTAAAACGGTCAAGTCTGTTTTTGAACGAGTTGATAGAGGGAGCAGAGACAATGTTATCGTTAAGGTTATCCCAGCACTCAAAAACTCTATTTGGTAAAAAGTTCTGCCTTGACCTTGTAGAAAAAGTTCTGCCTTTTCTACAGAAAAGATCTGCTTAGATCTTTTCTTGTAGAAAAATTTTTTTCTTCAGTTTGAACTTTTGACCTCTGAGGAGTTCATCTTGATTAATGGTAAACATTTCATCGAGATTTCCAAAATTGAATTTTAGTATTTTAAAAGTTGTAATTAAGTCTCCACGTTGTGGGCGAAGTTCAAAAGAAGTTAGGTTAGCCATACTAAGTCTTTCTGCATAAAAAGGTCTTCTCGGTCCCAAAGAAATTCGAGTATTCAAGTATGGGTCTTACGTACAGAGTGTAAAGTTTACAGAATGATTGCATTGAAACTCTCGAAAAACACCTCCGAATAAAATACAGTCTGGAGTTCGCATGTTTACAAATAGAGGTAATATGGTCGGACCAAGTTAGTCTGCTGTTTATGATAACACCAAGATCGTTATACGAAAACACAGAATCTAATGGCTCTGCCCGTTAAAAAAGTACGGCACAAGTGGGTTATTTTTACCAATTCGAAGCACTGCATATTTTTTCGCGTTTAAGGGTAGTAACCACTGGGAACACCAAGTTAAAATAGAGTCCAAGTCCATTTGCAGGGGTTAGCTGGTTTGTGATTGGATTGGCATATATTTTTGTGTCATCAGCGTAGAACGATATTTTACTTGAGACATAATAGGGAACATCGCTGGTGTAAACTGTAAACAGCAGAGGTCCAAGGACGGAACCCTGAGGCACTCCACTTTCCACTAACCTGTCCTGTGAGAAAGATTCTCCAACTCTAACATTGTAATACCGATCTGTCAGAAAATCATCTATCCAACGAATTAAAGTACCGCGAACTCCAAAATGTTCTAGCTTATGTAGAAGTCTGCGCTTAGGTACACGGGCAAAGGCTTTAGAGAAATCTAGTTAAACAACGTCGACCGGCTGCGAACTGTTAAGGGATGGCGTCCAGTCGTTAACACAATGTAAGAGATTGGTTAGAGTAGAGCGACCAGAGACAAATCCATGTTGTTGTGTTGGAATAACATGTTCCTGAAGAAGAAATTTGGTCATCTCCTCGGAGATAATGGCTTCCATAACTTTGGCAACTACTGGCAGCAAGCTAATCGGACGATAATTGTTGGGGTCGAGTTTGTTGCCTTTTTTAACAATAGGAGTAACGGAAGCTAATTTACAACTAGGGGGTAAGGAGTTCTGGATGAAAGAAGTTTGCATAATTAACGTTAAGGGTATTGCAAGCGTGTCTGAGCACCTTTTTGACAGTTTTGGTGTTAAAGTATTGTTTGATATGATCCACTTCGAATTTAACTTGCTGTAAGGATGCGCCGACACGATTACAGTTAATAGTAGGTAGATAACCATAATTCGATTCTTTCGTAAAAACCAGTGAAAATGCTAAAGAGAGAGTTTCGGAAGGTTTTTTGTCAGAAGAGCATAAAGTCTGGTTAAATTTTTGAAGTAGAGGAATGAAAACTTTAGACGTCATGGAGGAACGTATGTATTTGTAGACTTTTTTAATGTTACCACTTTCGATAACGATAGTTATTTGAAAATCTGCGGTGGCTTTGGAAATCATTAAGAAGCCCGGTGTGTTTAAATTTTTGCCATAGATGTCGTTTGTGATTAATTTGTTTAATTGCTGTTCGATTTATCCAGGGTTTAAGGTTGTTGTTATAACTCTTACGGAAAGTGGTATTTGTAGAAATTATATTGTGGACTTTATCGAGAAATGCCGTCCACATTAATAAGGGGTCGTTTAAGTTTACAAAAAATAAATGCCAGTCGATTTGAGAGAGTTCAATGTCCACTTCAGAAAAGTCGGTAGTAGCATATGTTACAATATTATTTTTTCGGGGTAATATTTGATTGAACTGAATGTGAGCCGTTATAACTGCATAATCTGACTTTCCTATAGGAGAACTGACTTCAAGAGATGAAATCAGCTGTTCGTCATTAATAAGCACTAGATCTGAAGTAGAAGGTTGGTTATTATTTCTAAATCTAGTAGGTTTTGTAATGAGTTGTATCAGGTTTGAATTTACTACAAAGCTTTTAAATAAATTATAAGCGTTTTCGGCGTCTGATAATGAAGTTATTGGCCAAGTGATCTCTGGGAAGTTAAAATCTCCAGTAATGATAAGATTATCAAGAGATGATAGTTCTTCAAGTTTTGTGAATAAAACATTATCGTGTGCAAGTAGTGTAATAGGTGGACGATATATACATACTAAATTAAGGCAAAATGAATTTTTAGTAACAGATAACTGAATTGCATCTATTCCAGTAATATCTATTAGCTTAATCTTAATTTTGAAAGTTGTGGTAATAATATTAGATAAGTAAATGCATACACCGCCACCCACAAAATTTTCTCTGTCTTTACGATATATTGTATATCCATTTAGATTAACAAAGGAGTCAGGAGTTGTGGGTTTAAGCCAGGATTCGGCAATATAAATAATGTCCGGTTTAAGAAGTTGCACTGTGCATACAAATTCATCAAACTTAGCAGAAAGTGAATCTAAATTAGTATATAGAAATAGCCAGTCAATAAATTTGTCGGTAGAAAAATTATAAATAAAATTTCGTAATTCTGGGAGTGCCATTGATGTATTTAATAGTTATATCATGTTCACCGTTATTTTTGAGAGTTTCTAGCTCACTTCGGAGTTCTTTTAAACGTACTTGTTGGATGGGCGTCTTGTCGTCAATTATTGAGAATTTTTCCGTGGCTTTGTTCTCCAGAAGTTTGGTTTTATTTCTCAGAATATCTTTAACGTGGTATTCCGAACATATTACTACCTTTATAATTCGGGGAATCGTTGGTTTGCTTTGCCGACTCTGTAAAAGGTGATTTGCTTTTCCTGGCAGCCAACAGTATCAAAAACAAGTTTAACCTTATTCGCGTCATCATCTTTTCTGCGTTGTGCATCACCAGAGGAAGAATCTGTTACGCCTCTAATTAGAATATTTTTCTACAGCTTCGTTAGCAATATTATCCGTGAATTCGGTAGACTTAAATAAATCAATCTGGCTGAGCATATTGTTTAACTCAGTTATTTTATTATCAAAATCATCAATTTTGGTACGAATTTCCATTTTAAAATCTAGCAGAAGATCTTTTATTTCTGAAATATTAGAAATATTGGAGCTCTATGAGTTACAAAGTATACTCAGTCCACGAATTTTTTGTCGGGTGACGCTATCCTCCGAAGAAAGGTCGCTGCATGTGATATGTATTTGTCGCTTACATCCATCGCACTGGAGTTTGCGGTCAGCTGTCAGCTATGGTTTTCGAGCAGTTCGAACAAAAAGAGGTAGACGGCATGGTCCGGTTTTTCGTGTATGTAGTTATCTTTTTCCATATAGAACAACAACTAATCAAACAACTTTTATCTAGTACAATTCTGTTCTTCTTCAGGTATACATGAGTGAAGCCCCTAAATATATGGGTAAAAATCATTTAAATGATGGTAACTTTGTTATTTAGTAATAATTTGTTGATAAATTTAAATAAGCAACCACAAGACTCCTAGGGGTGCCTCTATGGGTCCTTAATAGCCATAAAAGTTATATTAACTTTTATCTTAACTTTATCAACATATACTGTAATAATTCGATATGTTTTGATCAGAGTATTCTATTAACAAAAATTAAAATGCATTTTAAATGTCAAGAGGGCAACTTTATTCATTAATTTTATTGACTGGTAACTATGAAATTTCCATTGCTCAAGTATAGTATTTAAAAATTTATCATGAAATTTCGAGTTTAACTTTTGGCAACAAATATGACGTATTTGAAATATGCCTTAAAATGCTTAATTTAACAAAAACTATCCAAAACGTTTAAATATGCGTTTTTTTTTTTGATGTTTCTTAAAACAACATAACATTTTTAGGCATATTTCAAATGCCTCATATTTGTTGCCAAAACTCAAAATTAAAATTCCATGTCAATGGTTTATAGATTGGGCTCTAGTAATGAAAATTCTACAACGACCTGTCAGAGAAAGTGATACATTTTATTTATCTAAGCGTAAATCGTAAAAAATGTCAAAAATAGCGCAACGTTTATTTATTTAAAAAACGTAAAAAATTCATCGTCTTCATGTCGAAGTTAGCCAAATACCGTTATGTCTTTGATTAAGACAAGTTGGCCTTTTTTTAATCTTTATGGCTTCTTGGATAATTCTTAATTTATAGAAGTGATTGAGGGCTATGGTTCTGGAGTTTTCAATATTAATTTCGTGACCTGTATTAAGACTGTATTAACCCAGAGCTAAAATTTAATCGAAACTGCGAACAGAAATGGAATGTTTGTAATTTCTATTTTTGATTCTATAGTTTGTCGCTACCGGAATAGTACTATACAATGTACTATTCCGGTAGCGACACCAGAGATAACTACCACAGACACGGAGTTGCCATAGTACTTGATAGTGGAATTGCGATGTCTGTTATAGATTACATACCCATTTCAAATAGAGTAATAATAGTGAAGTTAGCAGGCCAACCTATTAATATCAACCTAATCCAGGTTTACGCGCCCACAGCTGATAAACCCGAAACTGAAATTTTAGCTTTCTATAAAAACATACATGAAGCATTAAAGGTCACAAAGAAAAACGACATTAATATCATAATGGGCGATTTCAACGCCAAAGTTGGTAAGGGTAGATGTGGCGATGCGGTAGGTAATTTCGGTCTGGGTAATAAAAATGAGCGGGGAGACTTAATTAATTGAATTTTGCGAAGAACATGATTTTGTCATATCCAATACATGGTATCAGCTCCCACCAAGAAGATTGTATACATGGCAAGCACCTGGAGACAGGCCAGGTCATATTATACGAAATCAAATTGATTACATCTTGATAAACAAAAGATTCCGCAACTATATAAATAGAGTGGCTGCTTACCCTGGTGCAGACATTTCATCTGACCACAACCCCCTAATCGCAAATGTAAGGCTTCGACTGGCGAAGGTTAAAAAACCATCAAATAAAAAATATATAAACATGAGAGAACTAATGAGAGATGAAGAGCTTAGAACTACATACGGCAACCACATCAACGAGAACCTGAGAAATATACAAGTAAATTGCATAGAGAAAACCTGCGAGAAAATAAAAATGGCTGTAGCCAATGCGGATGAATCAATCGCAAGTAAAATAAAAAGAAATCACAAAAACGAGTGGATGACGGAAGAAATACTTGAGCTAATGGAACAGCGCCGACAGTACAAAATACATCAGAACCAACGTAAATACAATGAAACTCAACGTACGATAAGAGCAAAAATTAAAACCGCAAAGAAAATCTGGATGAAAGAGTGTTGTGAAAAATTAGAATCACTACAAGAAAAGGGGGACAGCTTTGGACTACACAAAAAGGTTAAAGAAATTTCGAATATATACAAGAAACACCACGAGACAAACCTGAAAAATGATCAAGGCGACTACGTACATACCCAGGAAGAACTAGCTAAAATCTGGACAGATTATGCTTCGTCCCTCTTTGCAGACAACAGACCGAATCTGCCAACTACTAACCTATCTACAGAAACTTTGTCCGGTCCTCCGATTATTCGCGCCGAGGTGGAGTACGCTATAAAAATAGCAAAACTCGGCAAGGCCCCTGGACCGGATGGCATTACTACGGAAGCCCTAAAACTGTTAGATGATGACAACATCGACACTTTGGTAACAATCTTCAATGCTATATATGACACCGGCCACATTCCAACGGATTGGCTTTGTTCAACCTTCATAATGATCCCTAAATTACAAAGAGCGACAAGGTGCAAGGACCACAGACTGATTAGCTTGATGAGTCATTTACTTAAAATATTTCTTCGCATACTCCACACAAGAATGTTCAGAAAACTAGAAGAGCTGAGCGGCGAGACACAATTTGGTTTCAAGAAGGGACTCGGGACGCGCGAAGCGTCATTCTGCTTGAATACCCTGGTACAAAACTGTATGGACCAACGAAAAGATATAGTCATCACATTCCTCGACTACGAAAAAGCTTTTGACACCGTAAAACACGATGAAATAATAAAAATGCTACACAATGCTGATATTGATGAGAAAGATATAAGAGTTATCCAGAATCTCTATTGGAATCAAAAGGCACGTGTGAGGCTGAACAAATCAACAAACACAGAGGAATTCGAAATTTTACGAGGGGTGCGACAGGGGTGTATTTTGTCTCCTATGCTGTTCAACCTCTATGTGGAGAATGTTTTTGCAGAGGCACTTGAAGGCACTGATTGTGGTATAAAGGTCAACGGGTACCCGATAAATAACATTCGTTACGCTGACGACACCGCAATAATCACAGATAACGAACATGATATGCAGTTGATACTAAATAAAATAAACACCACAGGAAAAACATATGGCCTGAAGATAAATGCTGGAAAAACAAAATGCATGACAATAAGAAAGGGCGCATTTTTCAGAGTACAACTGCACGTAGATAATGCTCCAATCGAGCAAGTGAAAACATTCAAATACTTGGGAATGATGGTGAATGACCAATGGGATCCTCAAAAAGAAATAAAATGCCGTATCGAACAAGCAAGACAAGCTTTTCTTAAATTTAAACCGCTACTTTGTAACCGCAATCTTTCCTTCAATCTCCGTTACAGAATGGTTAAGTGCTATGTATGGTCCATATTGTTATACGGCATGGAGACATGGACGTTGAAAATATCTTCCATTAACAAGTTGGAAGCCTTCGAAATGTGGACCTTGCGAAGAATGTTCCGCATACCATGGACAGATAGGGTGAGAAACGAGGAAGTCCTAAGAAGAGCAAATACTGAGAGAGAATTGCTCAGCTTGATCAAGGCACGAAAGATTGGATACCTGGGCCACATCCTGAGAGGGGAAAAATACGCAATCCCTCAACTAATTATCCAAGGAAAGATTGAGGGCAAGAGAGGAGTAGGTCGCAAACAAATGTCGTGGCGGCGAAATATAAAGAACTGGACAGGCGTAACTAACACTGGCGAACTTTTGCATGCCGCAAAAGACAGACGTCTGACCTTAAGATAATTCGCCAACGCACTATAGGTCCACGGCACCATAAGAAGAAGAAGTTTGTTTGGCCTACATAAGATCGGGAGCAGTTTGTACAAGAAATTTTATAAACTGATTTGTTCATTTAGAATGTTATATTTGATTGATCGTTGTCGATCGACAAGTTTTTGTTGGAAGGTAAATTTTGTCAGTGACACCTTTGATTTAAGGAAGAAAAGTTTTCGTATGATCAAAGTCTTTGGGTAAAGATTAAGTGGAAGACTGGTGCCTATGGATGGCTCTATTGATGTAATTTTCGCGGTAACGATTTTGGATGAGGGCCTGTTTTAAAGTACAGTGCTCAGCGGGTATGCTTGCATCATTGCAAAGGCGTACTGATCTGGAGACAATCGTATTAATGACTGAAATTATTTTTGGAGATAGATCATGCGAGTTAGCATGCAAGTAACGATTTGTATGGGTGGGTTTTCGGTAAACAGAGTGATGAAAACCTTGGGATTGATGTTTCTTTATGTAAATATATATAAATACATACATGTATATATATATATATATATATATATATATATATATATATATATATATATATATATATATATATATATATATATATAGAAAGTTTCGAAAGAAAAATACTACGGCGACTCTATGGAGCGGTAAATGAAAATGGTGTCTGGAGAAGACGATATAACTTCGAACTCTATAGAATATACCAGGAACCAGAAATCGTAAAACACATTAAGATAGGGCGTCTGAGGTGGGTAGTCCATGTAATGCGGATGGAGCAAACCGACCCAGCTAGAAAAACGCTCCTTGATAGACCTATTGGTCAAAGAAGAAGAGGAAGACCCAGAACAAGATTCCTAGATAACATAAATCAAGATATGAGAAATATGGAAATACGTGATTGGTGGAGGAAGGCGATGGATAAAGACGACTGGAAAAAAATTCTTGGGGAGGCTAGGACTCACACAGGGTAGTAAAGTCAAAATTATGATATATATATATATATATATATATATATATATATATATATATATATACATATATAAAAAATTAAATCTTCTAGCAAAAGCTGTTATCGCTTTGTTGCATTAAATGGCCAAATATATGGCCTAGGAGAAAAAATTCGTTTAACTTTCCGTGCGCGAATCGGTATCAATAAAGTATTATGAATCATTTCGGCCTATCCCAGCCTCATTAGACACTTGGGCTGATACAAAATTATTATTCCACGAAGTACAAAATGCGAAACCTTGTCAAATCACTTTTACTTGCATTGTAATAACCCCAATTTTTTTAAATTTCATTTTTGAAATATAAAGCGTAAACTGCGAATCCTAAATTTTTAAAATACGCCACTGAAAAATTACACAAGAGAGATTCCCAAGTCTTTCACTGACATTCCCAGACGTAGTGTTATGTTATCGACTCACTTATACGAAAAGTAACTTACTATCTTTTTCATTGATTTTATTCTCTCAACTTATCAATCCAATCTTTATTTTTTGTATCTTTAATCAAAATTTTGTAATTATACTCAGGGGCGGTGGATTAACAATTTTTCTTGTTAGTAAATCGTGATTTTGAGCTTTTAGTTTTATTTTAAGTTCCTACTGCTTATAAGGTAAAACAAAAGAGTCCAAAATACAATAATGAATACTTTTTTACACAATTAATAAATTGGTTATTTATGGATATTGGATATATTTTACTTCTGATTGATTTGATCAACCACGTATATTTTTCTGGTAGTCAGTTCGCTTGTATTTTAGATATGTGAGAAATATGAAGAAATATTAGAAGGCAAAGCTGTAATGTTCTTAATAAAAATAGGTGGTCTTGAACGGAGAGGACATCTGTAAAAGGAGAATAAAAACTATTATTCCAAATAAACCTCATCAACTACTAGAACGTGGCCCGATTCTAACGCGTCGAGATTCTAGAATGTATAATGTTCTACTAAAATGTTTTGTTTTGTCACACCAAAAATGTTCTATGCAGATTAATTTTGACATTATGAATGAATATGAAAAATAAAAAATGCAAAATAAAACGTTTTAAAACGCACAAAACGGTACACTACAAATAAGCTATAGTATCATGTTTGTCACTTAGTTACAGACTTCGGTCTAATATTCGTCATCGTTTCTCCGCGGGTGGTAACAAATAAAAACGAAATAATCTTTTATCTTAATATATTCGTTATTTCCTCCTGTTGCACTTGCTATGTCACATGCTAGGACTCAATCAATTGTTACTTTGTATTCAGCCAGAGGCATTCTTTAAGTCAGTAAATCAAAATTTGTCTTTAAATAAATATATTTTTATTCACAGCGTCCTCTGATATCTCATATATGTCACTCTACATTCATTAATAACGAACATTCTGTGTAATGTTTACATTTATATAATATTAAATATTTATTATATTCTCCCCTGTCATTTACTATGTCGCATGTTAAGATTCGATCAGTTGTTTATTTTGTAGTCAGTCAGAGGCTTTCTTCAGATCAATAAAGCAAATTTTCCTGATAGTGTGTCTATTATCATCCATACTGTCATGCGATAGCTTGTATGTCACTATATGTTCTTTAATAACGAGGATAAGGCTTAGTGCCATTTTGGTAGATGCCTTATTTGTTTTTTTTATCATAATAAAATTCCTATCTCCTCTCCTTTCATTTAACGTATCACACCTTCCAATCCGATTAATAACAACGGATATAGGATCTGATACCTGCGCTGAGGTTTTCATTACGCAGAGACAGAACTAGCAAATTTATAATATATATATATATATATATATATATATATATATATATATATATATATATATATAGATAGATAGATAGATAGAACGTTTATTGACCACTTTACATAAAGTTTGAAGTCCGTATAAAAAATACAATAAAAGATATAATAATGTAAACTTAAATTAACTTAACCATATTGGCTAAAGTAATATACATATGTAAGTATTAGCAGAAGAATTAAAATTAAAAATTTAAGATAAAAAAATCTCTAACCAAAAAAAAAACAAACCTAAACTGTCACATAAAAAATCTTTGAAATATGGAAGTAACAAAAATGTGCAAATAATTAAGAATATTCCCGAATCGATGACTAAATAAACTAATACATAAAACTTAGTACATTTTAATAGCAATAATACAATGTGATATGTAGATAGTAAATCGACAGTATTCTGACCAAACTGGGTACACGTTATAAAGGTGTATTGAGGTATTCTGTCTTTGAGTAAAAACAATATGTTAAAAAATGCTTTCTGATCCTATTTTTAAACAGTGGTGGAGACAGAATTTTTATTTCGTTAGGCAGATAGTTATACAAGTGAATATCAATTGAATTTTTTGTGCTCTTTGATAGTCTGAATCGTTGTGACCTAATTAAATCCCTCGATCTTGTTAGATGATCATGTAATTGGGAGTTTATAGTAAACTTATTTTTATTATCGTGAATTTCCAACAGTGTTGCATACATATAAAGCGAAGGTAGAGGCATAATACCCATGTTCAAAAATAATGGTTTACAATGATCCCTTAAATCCGCTCCAGCAATTATATATATATATATATATATATATATATATATATATATATATATATATATATATATATATATATATGTCATTTGTCATTTGATATGTCGTACGTCGCTATATGTTTATTAATATAGAATATAAGATGTAGTGCCCTTTTTCTCGTCGCGTTGTTCATTTTTTCTATCTTAATATAATCGTTATCCCCTCCATTTTCATTTAACGCATGACACGCTCCAATCGGACCAATAACAACAGAGATATGATGTGATGCAGCCGCTGGGGTTTTCCTTATGGACAGACAGATAGACAGAATAAGCAAATTATATAGATTGATAGTCATGTAATATCTCGTATGTCGCTATTCGTTCATTAATAGCGACATACGTTCATTAATAGCGATCATTAATAAGATAAGGTGTAGTGTCCTTTTGGTAGTCGTGTTGTTTTTTCTATCTTAATATAATCCTTAACCGTTCCATTTTGAGTTAACGTATCACACGCTTCAATCGGAATAACAACGTATATATTACGTAGTACCGGTGACAGTGCGGTGATTTGCAGTGTTTGTCGACTATTTAGAGCAACGAACTTTCCTCTGTTGATTTATTTATTTATTTATTTTTCTCTTCGGGGTTTTTGTTTTCTCTCTGGTGATTTGCACATAAACCATCTTACTAAGGATAAAAAAATGCGCACCTGGATAGGTAAACCGGTGCACGGTCGACATCCGAATAAAGTCAGTCAAGACTATGTCGAAAATTATAGCGTCAAGCTACTGACTCAAGGTTTATAGAAATATTGCAAATGTTTAAAGTCAATGATAATAAAGTGACCTCTTAATAATGATGAAGTTGAAGACTAGAATTCACCTTCAAATACCTAGTGCAACAGATGCAACAGTGCATTATCGCAAAAGAAGATATCCCAATTAACCGGGGTTTTTTTCAAGTGGATTTGTTGAGTTTGTTTCGTTCTTTCTAGAGATTCAACCACTATCTCAGCTACTGAACTCCACTGATTCAGGTTTCAGCATCCAAAATAACAATACTGTTGTGGCGAAGCTTAATTATCTGCTGTATATGGACGATTTGAAATAAATGGTTTTCACTTGAAACTACCTAGATCAGCTAAAAACTGTAGAAACTTTCTCAACTGATCTTAGTATGCACTTTGGACTAGACGAGTGCCGTATACTAAATATAATCAGAGGAAAAGTTCAGTCCTAAGGTTTCGATATGCAAGATGACTAAAACTTAGAGGCAATGAGTAAAAATGATATGTATACATATCCCGGAGTACAACAATCGCGAAAAATTGACAATAAACTAATGAAAACCGAACTTATGCATTTTTGCTAAGTGTAAGATAACTAAATCGGTCATATCTTGATAGCACAAATTTGTTTAAGAAATTAAATACGTACGCCTATTCCGCGATTAGCTACTCATTTGGTATTATAAAGTGGTGAAAAACGAATATAGAAAGTCTTTAGCGAAAAACTAGAACACTTCTCACAAAGGCACAAAAACATCATCCACGCAGTGCAGTAGGGAGAACAGCATTACCGCAGTAATTAGGGGAAAGAGGACTTATGGACATAGGTAATCAACTGGATAAACTGCTTGCAAATTTAAGAGCCTATTTTCAAACGCAAGCTGAGATATCTATTTTACATCGCTCAATTTACACAGTAAATACTTAGTACCAGCGTTAGTTGATACTAAGTATAAAGAACGCCATGGCTTAGTAGGAAAGATTATTCACCAGGAATTGGCCAACAAACTGGGACTTCTTAAAACCGACCATTTATTTTATTATTAATACCTTCCAGACAGAATGCTAGAAAATGACTACAAGCTAAATTGCGACAGCTGTATGCTCACAGAACAACCAGTGGCGCATAATAGATTGGATGTTATACTAGGTAATAAACTTAGGCAAACATCACTAATAGATGTGGCGATACCTAACAACAATATCTGCAGGCTAAATACAACGAAAAGATCGCTAAGTATAGCGATCTAGTGATAAAATTAAGAAGGCAGTGGAGAATGGAAAGTACCTAGACAGTAATATTATTCTACCTACTACTAGTTTTATTTCGGAAACTGTCCACATAAAATGTCTGGGTCTAAGTGAACACATGTATAAGACCATGCAGAAAGCTAAGTTACTCTCGACGTCTAGATGCTTACGAATATTTTTGGGAGATACTTCAACGTACCAAGTCACCTAGAGGTCGAAAACACGAAAAGAGTCCCACCAGAGCTTAAGTATCTGCGATGAGTGAATTTTCCCCGTAGAGGGAGTGTGCGCCGGATGGCTAAATATGGGATAATAACCTTCTTCTTCTTCATGTGCCTTGTCCGTTCCGAACGTTGGCAATCAACATGGCTATTCTGACTTTGTTTACGGCAGATCTGAATAGTTCAGCAGATGACAATCCGAACCATTGCCGCAAGTTTTGGAGCCACGAGTGTCTTCTCCTCCCTGGACACCTTCTGCTGTCTATTTTCCCTTGAACGATCAGTTGTAGTACTCTATATTTATTATGTCTCATAACGTGACCCAAGTATTCCAACTTTCTTTTCTTTATACTTATTCCTACCTCTCTCTCTTTACCTATCCGGCGTAGTACCTCTTCGTTGGTCACGTGCTCAGTCCAGGATATACGTAATATACGTCGGTAAGCCCACATTTCGAAGGCCTCTACTTTTTTCATCAATGTTGCGGTCGTTGTCCACGCCTCCATTCCATATAACAAAACTGGGAATACATAACATTTCAGAAGTCGAATTTTGAGAGGTAGGGTGAGGCTTTTAGAGGTGATAATAACCTGTGGGTGTGTTATTCCGAAAAACCTCCTAGAGAACATGAAACATCTGGGCCTTAATGAATATCTTTATCAGACTTTGAAGAAAGCTATACCTCTCAACGTCTAGATATGTACAAAATTTTTTTGAGATACTCCAGCATACCAAGTCATCTAGGGCTTGATAACACGGAAAGAGTCTAGCCAGAGTTTAATCCTTTTGATACTGTGGTTTTCTTGGATGAATGAATTTTTCTCTTTCGAGGTGTGAGCGGTATTGCTAAACTGGTGGGAGTTTTTTGTCAGCTCTAATAATAATATTATTTTCGGTAAGTCTAGTCTCCCCCATTTTCAATTTGTAGATCCGTGTCCAACATACATATGAAAATAAATTTATAAGAACACTCCGGAATCTTCCTACTTAATTTTCGTAACTTAAACACTAACGAAAGGGATAAAAGAAAAACTCAAAGTCACTCACATGGGAATTGAGCGGTGCATGTTAGGCATGCCAAAGCTAAAATATGCTGTAAATAATGATTATGGTATAATTTCGCAGATATACCTAAACTTCTTCTTTTCATTGCGCTGTCTCCTTTCGAAAGTTGGCGATTCAAATGGACTTTGTATCTTTGGAAATTGCTGCACGAAATATTTCTTTGGACGAATGGTTAAACCATCTCCTCAGTCTTTCAGCCACCAGGTCTGGCGTCTCCCAACTAATCTTTTGCCATACACTTTACGTTCCAATATGATTTGGAGTAATTCATATCTTTCACCTCTCAACTCATAACCCACGTATTGTATCTTCCTCTCTGATTAAGCTGAGTAATTTTTTTTGTTTACTCATGCGTCGAAGTATATCACCGTTGGTAACTTTTTGTACCCATGGAATTCTCAGCACCCATCTGTATATATACATTTCAAAGGCATCTATTCTTTCTTCTGTTTCAGAGTCCATTGTCCAACTTTCACAGCCATACATCAAAACAGAGAAAACGTAACATGTGATCTTCTGAACCTTTTCGATCTTTCTAGGCCAAGGTCCGATCTTGTAAAAAATATTTTCATGTTTAAGAGTGTTTTCCTTGCTTGTTCAATTCTTAATAGGATTTCTTTTTTTTTGGTTACACTGGCTGTTGATATTTGCTTCCTTCCTTGCTAACTAAACTTTTGGTTCTTTCTTTAACCTCCCCAGTTTAAAGTTCATATTTTTTGAATGCCATTCTGGAGTGCGTCTATTCCAATTTCCAACTATCTTAATATCAGCTCAGCACGTTTCTGTATAATTTTGGATCGTCCGTACTATATCTTCATTAACATTATGTTAATACGACTCCTCCATTCTTTTTATCTATTTTTGTGCCCAAAGATCTTTTTAAGATTTTTCTCTCCCAAAAATCTCTGGTGTTTCTTAGTCGATTTTTCTTCCGTCTGGTTCCTACCTCATGGTCCATGTTTTACATGTGTACAGTACCGTCTTTTTTATACAAATAGGTATGTTTCTGTTTGGTTTTTACTTAATTAATGCTACCTCATAATTTTTTTTAATATATTATTAAATAGGTCTTTTGGTAGAATACTTCTTTGTTTTAATCCTGGTTATAAACTGGTTTAAAAAACATTCGTTTGCCATAGCTGAACCAGGAGCTTTAACTAGTAATAAGAACTAGTCGTATCAGATTTTTCTGAAATTTATAAATATTTATTTGTGTGTGTTGATTTGTGTGTATTTTGAATTTTTAGTTCTAAAATAACTAAAATCTTTATTTACATATAGAAATAATTACGACGGTACTTTTGTTATTGCCTCAGATGAACGTTTATCATAGAGACAGAGATAAGTAGTACACAACTTCCATAATATTATTCATAAGTTTATTTATCCAAAAATAAACATTAAAAAATCACTCTGTTGTATCATATATTCATATATCAATTTTAAAACAGCCCTTGCAAATTTTACGTTTAAAAAGTAACGAATTACACACTTCATAAAATATAAATAATATTTTATGAAATGGATGTTTGCATCGAGTAGAAATAAAACACACTAAACTTATAAAAAATTTATTTATTAAAATATTCAACAATTTTAATTAAAACTTTCATTTCAATCCTACCATAAATTATAATTTTTATGCCCATGGGCGTCTCGTTTGATAGGAATACGCAACTAACTCGTAGAAGCGCCTAATGCGTCCTCTATAATACGGAATGTCAAATAATGAGTTTAGTCTATACAGTTAATATTGTAAAATTTAAAGATAAGACTAAATTTGGTAGTAGCAACTAGCAGCAAAGCAAAGAGAATTTATGAATTTGCAGTACTGAAATTGTATTTACGATTGCCTTTCAGATTTATATTATAGTCTTATGGGTTAACAAAAAAAAGCATTAATAACAAAAATATATAGGGTTATTTACAGAAGTATAAAAAACTCAAAACAAAAATATTAAGTAGTTTCGATGTCATTGATGTTGTACAGTTCTTATTTAGTCGGTACTCTGTTTTACTATTTAACGACATCACGGTGAGTCCTAATGTAGGTTAACAGGAGAACAATATTGGAGAAGGATAAATTTAACAAGATCTCTATCCAAAATAAATGTTATTGTGAGTGGCAAATGATACAGAAACGGGGATATCCGCTGTAACGAAGATACTGATAAATTTAGATTGACTTAGTGTAAAGTGTCAAAAAGCGTACATGTTAAAATTTATTTATTTTTCTAATTTCCCTCATAATAAATTATTCCTATGTGGTCCTTTCCCAAGATTTATTTTAAAATATTTTAAATAATCCCTCTTTAAGATACCGCACGGAGCACCGTTACCTCAAAAAAATTCAAATTTTGTTGAAGGTAATCTCCAATACCGTTGTTAATTCATCTAGGTAGTTTTTTTCGGCAATTTACATATACCTAAATTGCCAAATCTATCTATCCATATATATTATAAGCAGTGATAAAACAATGAAAAGGGTTGGAAACACCTTTCACACTGTAACACTTGAAGGTCACAGTCAGATAAGAGGAGAAAAGAAACAAAGCTAGATGTTACTATTTCATGTATTAGCGGAAACGTTTCGTTTTGTAGTTACAAAACAGCATCAGTCCAAATCTGCAAGAGTAATACTCTTTTAGAAGGATTAGTGAAGTTCATTAAATTAAAAGACAAGACCAATAAGTGATATCTCATGTTAATCGAAAAATCCCGTATTCAAACAGTTTTTATATTGGTGAAGATACGTAGACGATAAACTGGTATGCTTTACAGAAACTAACAGGCAACTTGACCAATTTTTATCGTATAATATTTCAGTCCATAGTCATGTTGAATTTACAATATAAACAGAACAAAATCATTCCATAAATTTTTTAGATTTAAAAATTATCAGACCTAAAAACAAACATGACTTCTCCGTATATCATAAACCTATCCATACTGACATGACTATACAAACTTCATCATCCTATCATACACAACATACATTGACAGCCTACCATAGCATGTTACATAGATTAATAGAAATTCTGAAGGCAATTCAATACAACTTTGAGATAGAATTAAATATCATTAAGCAAATAGCAGTAGGTACACAATGTGTACAACGAACAAACAAGTAATAAAATTTTAAATCGAAAACTTCATACGAAAGCCCTGAAATTAGTATTTCCACCACCAGAGAAAAAACCCAGTACCTTCTGCTCGATTACATACAGGCCAGATATCAACAAAAATAGCCAAATACATAAAAATGAAAGAAAAACCACCAGTTTTGAGAACAAACAACAATTTAGGCAAATATATTAAAAACAACACGAGCCAAAATAAAAAGGACTTACGCAGTCGTTTATACAAACTTAAATGTGGCGACTGCCCAACAACTTACATCGGTCAAACTGGTAGAACTTTTTACAAACGTATAGCAGAACATAAAAGGGCTTTCAATAATAGAAAAACAGATTCTACATACTTACTTCACCTTCTATAGTTTATTTTTATGAACGAGAGAGTAATTAGCATAATTTTAACTGGTAGCTCCGACCACTCCATGGGCGTGCTCAAGATTAATTGAAAAATTACTTTGAATAATTGTAAAAAATAAATGAATTATTTCAGTGTTATAAAGTGTTATGTGTATGTAAACAAAAGTGACCTCTTTTATCACACACTATATTAGAACTGACTGGCCTACATTAAAAAGGGTTTTAAAAAATTCACATTTTTTTTAATTTTTAAAAATTACAAAAGAGAAAAAGAGTTTTTAAAACCGTCTAAGGTATGTTAAATAGATGAATAAAAATATTAATATAAAACTTACAGCTACTTGTTACAAATCCAAATCAGATTCAGAAGATGAACTTTCAGAACCAAGATTTATAATAACTGGCTCGATCATTTTATCAGTAATATTGTCCAGCTTCCACATTTTTTCCTCTTCTTTAATAGTGTGATTTACTGCCTTTTCCCAGTTTTCAGGTTTTACATTATTTACGGCCTCCAAAAACAACTGTTTAACATCATGAATTTTAAAAGTGGTATTTTTTCTTGAAACTTCACTCTTTATATGTGCCCATACCAGTTTAATCGGGTTTAATTCACAATTATATGGTGGGGATCTAAGTACTGTCATTCCACGATTTTTGGCAATTTCATCAATTTCGTATTTTTTAAATTTTTTCTTTATGAAGGGCACACAACGAATAAAGTTCCTTTCTTATAGATCCGGGATGGTACGTAATATTTTTTGAACTCAGCCAATTCTGCAAGTCTTTTTTTAACCACTTGGTTGTGGGCAGTCCTTCTATAAGTCTGGAGTGATAACTTGCATTATCCATTACTATTACACAGTTCTTAGGAAGAAGATCTATCATTTGTTCGAACCATTCTTGAAAGACATCAGCGTTCATGTCTTCATGGTAGTCACCGGTACGAGTTGATTCAAAAGTTAATAAACCACCTTCAACAAAACCGTCTGAACTGCCAATGTGTACTATTATCAGCCTGCGTCCCTTTCCTGATGGTGGGTTTAAACCAGTAGATAAGTTATTTACAAAAGCGTGCCTTTGACTTGTAACAGTTTCATCCTGCCAAAATTTATTTGGTGTATGACCCTCGTTGATCCATGGTTCATCAAGATAAAATATTTTTCTTTTTTGGTTTCTCATTTCCTTTATGGTTCTTAGAAAATGTCTTCTCTATATGACAATATCGCTTCTTTCTAATAAAATAGACTTTCTGGGATTCTTTTTCCAGCGGAAGCCTATTTCCTTTAAAAGTTTCCATAACGTACTTCGACTCATTTCTGGGTAATCCTTATCATCTCGAACTGAGACAAGAACTTTATCCAATGTTGGAAATTCTTGTCTAAAGAAGAATTCATGAACTTTCCGTCGAAGTCCTTCTTTAAAATGATATTCTATTTGAAATTTTGGTTTCCCTGGAGCATTACGTGGCATTTGAAAACTACCACATTTCTCTTCTTTAATAACTCTGTAAATCGTAGATTTCCCAACACCAAGTGTACTGCTAACTAACTCAACGGTCTCATCAACACTTTCACATAAACGTTTGTCTGTAAATGATTTAAAACAATTAAATATTAATGTTTTTTCATTAACTGTTAGAGGACCAATTTTTCGGCGTTTACACGGCACTTCCAAATTTTCCATAACACTAGTATACACAATAAACTGCACCTTGCAACTGAAGTACCTACTTTTAGTAAACTGTTAAGAATTTTGAATACGCCACTTGGACCTTCCTATATACAAAATGGAAAAACCCACTATCACATTTTCTGTGGAATAAGTTTAGAAGGTAATTATCTAGTCAATTACTGTCGTAGATTCCTGGAATTAAAGAATTAAATGTTTGATTGTTGAAACCCTTACTTCGTGGAATGCACTCATTTCAGATAAAATAAAACGTTTTATTTTATCTAAAGAATTAAACTTTATTTTGCAAATAGGCAAAGAATTAAACTTTATTTTGCAAATAGATAAAATAAAACGTTTTATTTTATCTAAAGAATTAAACTTTATTTTGCAAATAGGTAGGTACTTATTAAACTTTTATTGGTTATACATATATAACCAATAAAATAAACATCTTACATTTCTTGCAAATTCATTAGTACCTGTTAACCTCCATCACTCCGACACTGGCATCCTTATTTAGGGATTAGTAACCCTCACAACTATTGTATTCTATTCTGCTCCAACCTTTATACCTGGTGGTCATACTCAATTTAAAATTGTTTTCCTATATACTTGTGTAAACTTGTTGACAATTATCTGTTTTTCATTGAGTCACCCGTATCAACAGTTTAGGGATTTGCATACATAATTTATTGTTTTATTACTCTCTCATACATAAAAATACACTATAGATCATACTCAATCTTTTAATGACTAATTTCAAATTCTTCACATCCAAACTAAAAATCTTAAGCTATCTTTAATAAAATCTAAAGAAATTAACAAACTAAAAAATACAGACATAATTCTGAATGACCAGCTTGAGAAAAACAGTTCTCCCGTCCTCAACCTATTTAGTTAAACACTATAAAGTATAAACACATACCAAAACTAGATCACTTGAGAAAGGCACTCTGCCGAAACAGGTGTAGTGATAATATATTGTAATAAATTTTGTGGAAGTTTTGAAAACAAAAAGTTTTCAGTGTTTTATTGTGATAGAAAATGAATTTCCATCAAGTAACGGACGAATTTATCAATTATTGGAAAAAATTTATTATCAATAACATAAAATGACATATGATGACATAGAGTGTTATTTTATAATCAGAATGACTACAAAGTTATTTAAAAATTACACTAAATAGGAAATATCATTTAATATTAATATCAAAACTAAAGATATTTAAGTAGCAAGAAAAAATTAAAACTGAACAATGGAAATTCAGAAAGTTTCACATTAAACATAATTTTCCGCTTAAAAATCAGAGTAGCATTAAATTCAGTCATTCAAAAAAATGTAAAAAATAAAATAAAGTTGCATAAGTATTTTTAATTCTATTGCTAAAAGCGGAGCCATGTACGGAAACGGGGTTCAGGAATTCAAGAGACGAATAAAAAATAAACTTCGAACTACAGAAGTGGAATTTCTTATAAGATCAGTACGAAAGAAGTGTTAGTGATGATGTAAATAAACAGGAATATTAGACTGGAATTTGATTTTCTATCTAAACAAAGAAAGGATATAACAGTCATTTATAGCAAACTACAGCATACACATATTATGAGATAAAACTCAGTACAAGTATGAAATTGAGAAACATTAAATTAAATCTATTTTTATTTTTTTAGTAACAAAGTAAAGTTTACAACTTAATCAAAACTAACACAAAATAAATCAAGATATTTATACTTAGTTTGAAAATTATGGATAAGCCAGATTTTATGATAGATGATAACCTCCAATGTCTTCTTCTTCTTCTTCTTCTTTTTCTTCTTCTTCTTCTTCTTCTTCTTCTTCTTTTTACGTAGACATAACTTTGTCTGTTTTACAATGTACCTCCAGTAAGTTGTCGTTCCATCGTTTGTGTGGTCTTCCTACTGATCATCTTCTTATTGGGGAACAGTCTCTTGCCGTCTTTTCTACTCTATTTGTTGTCATCTGGCTTATATGATCATTACATTCTACTCTTGTATTTCTTTCCCAGTTCTTGATGTTCCCCACCTTGCATCTACGTTGTATATATGTACTTCTAGCTCTGTCCCATAGTATCTTACCATCAAGTTACCTAACCTAAGATAACCTAACCTCCAATCTAACGCCTCAAATTTTGCAGTAACTTTAAAAACAAAAAAAACCTTCAAAACCTAATCAGGTATAATCTATTATTATTATTATATGACATACCATTTTTCATTCGCAATTATTTTATTAAGTTAATAGTTATATAATATATTATATAATAATAATTTTTAGAACTTTCAAGATAACGTGCAGAATTAACAGTTTTGTACTAATACCATAACAACACCAATATTTTGTAGATGATGTAGATGTTGGCATTGGCGCGAGGGTCATCGCAAGGGTTGGCGCGGGGGTGGGCGCGAACATTTCTAACAGCAAGATTTTGGTTGGCAGGCGAAGCGGATGACATTTTCTTTATAAGAGGTCAGCAAGTCGAAGGTAACCGTATGCTGTCATCTCTTTTATTGAAACAATTTGGCATTTTTTCAATTCCTATGGCTTCTCCTATGGATAATTCTTGGTTTATAGAAGCGTAGGAGTCTATGGTTCTGGAGTTTTTAAAGTCAATTGCGAACAGAAATGGAACTCTGTGTTGTTCATTTGGAATGTTGTCTTTGATTGATCGGACAAGTAATGAAATTTTTTGTTTGGGGGGTAAATATTGTCTTTATTCCTCTTGATTTTAGAATTTTGTCGAGTTTGTCAGTGACGCGTTTGATATAAAGAAGAAAAGCTTTTGTATGATGAGGGTCTCTGAGTCTTTGAGTTGAGATTGAATGGGAGATTAATATCTGTGGATGCTCCTATTGATGTGATTTTCGCGGTAACCGTTTTGGACGAGGACTCGTTTTAAACTAGAAAGTTCAGAATTATCGCAAAGGCGTATTGATCTGAAGACAAGCGTATTAATAACTGAATTAATATGTGAAGGGGGATGATTCAAGTTGGCATGCAAGTAACGATTGGTATGGGTGGGTTTTCGATAAATAGAGTGATGAAAACCTAGTATACACACCTAAATAAATCCCTTCATACGACCTCTCCTCCGATGGGAAATCCCTAATACACGTCATATCCATGACCCTATTCAACGTCTTCCCTGAAAAGAGAAGCGCAACCATCTGAGTCATCAACCAAATATCCAATGCACTATACGGATATGCCATAACCACCTCCCACTTTAATAACCGTATAAACCAAACCTTCACTCAACTTCATACATCATACACTCATGCACACCGAATACACACATTAAACTCACACACATACATACCTATCATTAATACACAATACACTTTACCTATACGCTCACACCAAGCACACACAATTCATAAACATAGAAACTCATCTTTCATAAACATATAAAATCCATAACACTCAACCAACACAACACAATCATTCATCAATACACAACACCAAATAGTACACAGTGAGCACCACACATACTCCTTAAGAGTCGAATTAAATATCACAAGGACAGGGGGAGATTGGTTTTCTGTGGTTTCCCAATCTCATTGCACAATTATACCTGATACTAGGTGAGGACACATCCACAGCTATCCTTTACGCGATTTTACAAACAAATAATGGCCAACAATCTGAAAGGAACCGTTTTCCAATGAACTTCCATAATGATATTGCCAATTACTGGTGATAGCGGGGAGCCCATTGTGGAACCATTTATTTGTCTGTAGAATTGATTTTGGAAAATGAAATAAGTGTTGGACATAAAATGTTAATTATTTATATAAGATAAATAATGTGTTAAAGTTCAATAACTAAAAATTAATAGGAAACCAAATACTTAAAAATATTACGGAAGAAACGAGTTGAATCAATTTATTCTGATAAACAACATTTTTGGTGTTTTTGCGGTGAATCATCGGTATACATGGAATCAAAACGTCCTATCCTTTGTATTTTACCTTGATCATTTTTGCCTAAAATTCTTGCATACTACAAATAGTTTGTAGATGGCTCTTTTGGCTCAATTTCAGAATTTTGTGTTATTGGCTCGTCATCGTCAAAGTAGTGTTTTTATTTGTTAATCTAGATTGATTTATATAACTGTCCATACTGTTTTATCCTATTGTCCAAAAAACATTGGTAACTTTCTGCACGTCAATGACAATGTCTAACTTAAAAGCCAGTGTTAGATTACAGGTAGAAAATTCTCAGGCTTTTGAGATTAAGAATGGACTGAGACAAGGATCGAAAAACAGTCTTTGGAAGTGATATATTTCAATATTTTCAAAGTGTTGACACCTTCGCATCCCTTGGCTCTCTAGTGACTACTACCATTAAAACAAACGAAGAAATTAAAAGAGGAATAAATCTTACAAATAGGGCATTTATGGAATCCAAAACATCCGAACATCAGTACAACAACATATGAACTGGAATTCAGTGAAGACGATGAAATAACAGTACAGGAAGTCGAGAATGCAATATAAACTCTAAAAAAATCGGAAGTCATGCAGACCACAAGGTATACCAAATGAATTATTAAAACATAGCCCACAAGTATTACGGGAATTACTGGCGTATGTCTTCACCTTATTCTATAATGGACACGACTTACCACCGGAGTGGACAAAAGCACATATTAACAACATCTACAAAAAAGGAGATAGAAAGAATTGTTCAAACTACAAAGGGCTAAGTGTCATAAGTTCACTCTCAAGACTGTATGGAAAAATAATAAAAAAACAAAATTGAAAAAGAGATGACAGATGTTGAAGAACAGAATGGCTTTCGTGCAGGCAGATCCTGTATGGACAGTATATTCTCTCTAAAGCAAGTTATCGAGAAAAGATTAGCCCACAACCTTTCAACTCATATAGTCTTTATAGATCTGACAAAGGCATACGATAGTGTACCACCTTCAATGCTTTGGGTAGCAATGAAAAAACAAGAAATAAGCCAAAAAATATATACAAGCAGTACAACAGCTCTACAAGAATATGATGGCAAACATTAAAACTGGAAATAGATTAGCTAGAGAAATTCCTATTAGTAAGGGCCTAAAGCAAGGCTGCTGCATAGCACCTACACTCTTCAAAATATATCTAAATGAGGCACTCTCAGTGTGGAGAAGGAAGTGCTGGAATATGGGCATCCCAATTGGAGATGATAGATTGTACACGATACACTTCGCTGACGACCAAGCCATTCTAGCTGAAGACGAGAGTGATGTAGGCTACATGCTTAGAAAACTGGAAGATGAGTATACCAAATGGGGCCTCACAATTAATATACAAAAAACTGACTACTTAGTTGTAGGAGAAAAACCAGAAAGCCTACAAATCGAAACGGGAACTATAAAACCAAAAGACAATTTTAAATACTTGGAGTCCAAATAACATCAAAAGCAGGAAGTAGCGAAGAAATACACTCCAGGATTGGCCAAGCAAGATCAGCCACCAGACAGCTACACGGACTATTATGGAATAAAAAAATAACAAAAGAAAATAAAAGAAGAATTTATAAAACAATAATAGAAAGTATTGGGCTGTACGGCGCCGAACTCTGGGAAATAAACCAAAGAAGCAAATCAAAAATTAAGGCCATGGAAATGAACTACTGGAGACGATGTTGCCAGCTCACTAGACTTGATAGGGTGAGAAACGAAGATATTCGGAGAGAAATGGAAATCGATCTAGACATAATAGACACAATCGAAGCCAAAAGACTTAACTGGTATGGACACCTTCAGATAATGCCTGAAAATAGATGGCCAAAAAAAAATAGAAGAATGGACTCCGCCAACTAGAAGAAAACGAGGTAGACCAAGACGATCCTGGAGAGACGATGTCGACGATGCAATGACCGCCAGAGATCTAATAACTGAAGATTCCTTCGACAGAAAACGCTGGAAATTAGGATGCGAGAAGCGGCGCCAGCTGTAGAAGACTCGCTTGTTGTTTTAATTACTTTGGCCAAATATATTGGGTATAGTTTTACATAGTTTGTGTGTATCGACTTTGTGTTAAATACAATATACGTTTCTAGATTAAATTCCTTTCGTTATTCGATAATATTTTTATACTGAAAATTTTGTCGTTAGTAGACCTGCTTTTTGGAACTTTTCTCAAGGTTTTTTTCATTTGTCTTTATTTATCGCTGTCTTTCATCCATCTTTCATACATTAGATCTTCATTTTGCTTAACATGAATAAATGAGAAAATATAGGAGAAGACAAGTATATTATAAATAATAAAAAATTCGAAATAAAACGAATTAATAATCTCAATATACCACTTACAAATTGAATGTAAAAGAATAATATATATTTTACTCTTAATATTGCATAAAAACGAGTAATTCTTGTTAAATGCGGTTACAAGCTCGTTTCCCATACAGCATTCGCAATCTCGAGTATAATCCAGTCTCATCAGCACCATAATTTCTGAGAATTATTCAAAATCTCTTTAAGTAGACTATTGCACTGAAATCGCAACCTCACATTCAGGATTATCTCATGGCTTGCTGTGTTGTTGATATCTAAGTATTTCTCAGAGAAACGAGCCATCTTAGACTTTTGTCTAAGCAAAACTCTAGCTGCAATCCAAAACAAAAGACACCGCTGAGACAGCATTATATTCGAAGACTTGTTCCGAAGTTCTCTAAACAGATAATAATAATTGGAAAACATTATTAACATGATATTTGCGTACTTGTATTAATAAGCAATATGTTAATTCTTAGGTTTTACACGGAATACGACATTTCAGAATAAACAATTAACAAGATGCTTTACTTATACACAGAGAAAAGTTTTCGCTTTTCAAATTTCTAATGACTGGCAGAGCTGTACTTATATTCAGAGTTCTTGAATAACTACATACTATCTAGATTAAATGAATATGTCACATCGTATTATATCATAAAGTTATTTATCCGAATATCTCCCTTACCTTCTGTTTTCAATAAATGAATTTTTACCCTCACAACATTACAAGATGGCGTAATCGATAATAATTTTTAAATTGAATTTATGTTATATAGTTTAACCATACTGCACGTGTCATATTTACATATATAAACAACCAGTGCTTTTATTACTTCTATTGCAAAGTTAGAGACAGTAAGTCAATATAACTTGCAGATAAATAAAGAGAATGCCGATCAAAATTTATTAGGAACACTTTTTTTTCTAAAAAACCAAGAAGAAAATACCTTTCCTTAGTATAATAGACTTTAATAGACCTCTATTAAGACTCAGTAATGGTCAAACATAGTTTTGTCATTAGAACGTATCAGTTTTTTTACAAATTTTACCAATATTTCCAAATTTTACCAAAACTAGAGAAATGTCCAGTGTTTAAGAACATTTAGGCCAAATACCGCAATTTTGTGCTAGCGCGTCCATTGCATTGTGTACTCAAATATTCTTTATAATCAGGAAAATTCGCAAACTATTGACAGTTAATTATGTACTAATCATTTATAAAACTGTTATAAATAAACAGGATATGAAGAACTATTATTTTGCTACACCACACTTATTTATGATAACTGAATGTATTATTAGTGTTATGTCAGTGATATAACAGATGCTCTGGAGAAAGGTTATCAAGTTGCTGTCATGTATACTGATTTATCTATATCTTTATAGCAAGTTATTGAATAAACTTAAAAAATTATAGTTAGCAAGTTCACTGTCAAAATGGTAAAAGCGTATAAATACTCTATAGCGATAGAAAACAAATTGTGTGTAACAAAACTACTGTATAATTTAATGTACTTCAGCTTTCCCACTTAAAACCACGGTCATTTAATTTATCAATACTTGATGTTTTTTTATACTTTTCGCCGTTGGCTGTAGTTTTGTTATAGTTTTGTATACATGTTAAATTTGGTGTTTAGGCTTTTATTATTTATTTAATATAACACTCATAAATATACTGATATGGTGATCTGGATGATAAATGGTCCCCTTTAATTCTACCAACAACCTTCTTGAGAAAGGTGGGAGAGAGGTCTTAAGTAGGGGCACTCTGTTGTCCTTGAGTGGTGAAATCAACTCTAAAAGCGGAAGAACCATTAAGGTCAACGGCATCAGGATGCAGAAAGTAAGAAGAAACCACTGCATTAAAAATTTTTTATAGATATTTTAAGATAATCGCTTATCACGGCAAGTAAAATCAATAATGGCCCTGAGTACCGGCTCTTCTTAAATGAAGCAGGGATGACGAAGAATCTTTAGACTTGCTATAATGACAAAATTCATAAAAACTTAAACATATAATTTTTTAAGACTAGTAAGAGAAAAAAAGGTCCATAGTGTATTTCAAGAAATGAGCAGGAATACTATTGAAATATTAGGATTGAGGGAAGTAAGATGGCCCGGTCAGGAAGAATAGAAATAATTGATGACCATGATATCTACTTCTCTAGAGGAGAAAATAACTGTCCTCGATAATATGGCGTCGCGTTTATCATACACAAAACCATCGATAGAAGAGGATTTTACCCCTTACTCCGAACTTAAATTTAAGACAATATACTCATCTAATACAAATACATGAATTCCCAGCAGACGAAGAAGAGAATGAGGTAGAAAAATTTTATACGAATATCGGACATCACAAAAAGTCTCAAACATGTCAACATTATACAAGAAGAATTTAATGCAAAAATCGGTAAAGAAGAACTAGCATCACTGTAGTATACGGATTAGACACAAGCAATGACAGGGGTAATCGTCTGATACAATTTTGCCAAGAAGAATAATATGTGGTATCAAACATCTGGTTTAACCAACCTACCAGGCAAACCTATACATGACAATCATCTCAAGAAAATAATCAAAATATTGTAAGAAATCAAATTGGTTTTGCTTTGTTTAATCATAGATTTTAATTAAGTATCCAAAATGCAAAACCTACCCAGTTATAAACGTAAGAGAGATCACAATCCAGTAAAAAATGTCCACAATCCATCACAAAAACTAAAGTAATGATTATTAGCAAAACCACTGAAAATTGTCGAATTGACCTAAATAACACTCAGTTAGAAAAAGTTTAAAAATTCAGATTCTTAGAAGTAGTACTAAATGGTAAGTGAGATCCAGATATAGAAATAAAAACACGAAAAGGAAAGGCTAGGAACATGTACAATAAATGGAAACAAATTATCTATAACCAGAAACTAAGCTTAGACATCCGAATTGGAATTATTAAATTATACGTTTGGTTAATCCTTCTGTCTGAAGTTGAAGCGTGGACATTAAAATTAAATACCATGAGATGACTAGAAGCCGTTGAAATATGGCTTTATCGCACAATGCTCAGAAGATCATGGACACAACACATTACGAATTGAACAGTATTTATCACCATAAATAGAGAGTTAGCACCTATAACAATGAAGAAAACAAAGACCTCGTACCTATGTCATATAGTGAGAAATGACATATATAAGCTACTACGAATCATAGTTAAATCAAAGATAGAGGGTCGAAAAAAGTAGGCAGAGGAGCCATGTCATGGCTTCGCAATATCAGAACTTGTACGGGCATGAACGTTCGGTAATTACAAAGAGTGGCGCAGACTAGAGAACATTTTTATGTAGTGATCGCAAACCTCTAGAAATGGAGTGCACCAGAGAAAAAAGACAAAAAATGTAACCAAAGATCTTGGTGTATTATTACATATCTATGGGAATTTATATGGATGTTGTAGTTTTAAACTGATTTACATCATGCCAACGGAAGACTCCCAGGGGTTACCAACCTAAAAGAAGGTATCTCTATGGGTCCTCGATAGCAACTGATTAAAATGACCATCATTTTTAACATTTTTTCCATTTTCCAAGATAAGGTCCTGTTGTCTTCCAATACACATATATCGTTTTTCTTATGTCAATTTCCAGTCCATATTTTCTTTATTTTCCTTCTAATATATTCCATATTCGCATAATCTTGTGTCAATACAAGTTGGTTGTGTGTAAATAATAATGTGTATTGGTAGTCCCATTTTGTTGGCAATTGCATTTTCAAATTTTAAGGTTTGTTTCAAATATATTTTAAATAGGGTTGTTAAAAAACAACAGCCTTGCTTTATGCCTTTTGTATTTTGGAATCCATTTGATAGAGTATTTCGGTTTATCGACCCTTCTTCTAATACAATTTAAATACAGAAAGTACAAATTGTAGTGAAATATATACCTAAACTTTTTGTTTCAGTGTGTGTTTGTCAGTTTATTGTCGCTGAAACTACAAATCTAAATGTAAAAATAGTTTATTCACCCAGGCGAGCATATACGTAAATGAATATTGTTTAAAATATAATTATTTTGTCGACACAGACAGTAAAATTTTCAACGAGCAACACCTAACAACCAAGTTAAGCGTTACCAAGTTTTGAACAAAATAAAAATTTCGGTAAAAACTTTACATTAGGAAACAAAGCCGTAAAGATAGTTTTTTATACCAGGCTATTGTGGGTATAACACTTATTACACGAAAACTTTGCAGAATTACCTGGATTAAGTTAACTTGCCATCGGGCGAATTATGGAAATTAATAAATTTTATAGTTCACCTGATCCACCAACTTAACAAACATCATTTTGATCGTTGGTTACAGCTTTTGGAAATTGTTAGCAAGCGTGATACTCCAGATCAAAAATTTTAACATTTTTTTAGGATGCAATTTTATCTCGACGAAACTGTCAATTGATATAACTGTCGTCACTGCTCAAATTCCAATGAGTATTTCCTTACGAAATAGATTTTGCTCCTCAAAATAAAAACTACGTAACTAATAGCTTAATTCTCAATAACATTACCATTTCAATAATCTGTCACCCTTAAAGGCTCAATATTATAAAAATATGGTAAATATGGTAGAAGCAAGGAATGAGGTAGCTAATGAGCTTGATGAATAAGCTATGTCAGCATTGTCAATACTTTCAAACAACTCTTCAAGTTATTGTGAAATTTATTGACTATACCCAAACTTACCTTGAACTAAATACCACGAAATTATCTTCCGGCTTTGTTTCTGTTCGTAATATTTACGAGAATTTTTCTAGTTTATAATGATGTTTGTATTCAAGAAAGTTTTTTTACATTTATTTCTTAATTTTCGAAAATAAACTTACAG
Source organism: Diabrotica undecimpunctata (assembly GCF_040954645.1). Classification (NCBI taxonomy): domain Eukaryota; kingdom Metazoa; phylum Arthropoda; class Insecta; order Coleoptera; family Chrysomelidae; genus Diabrotica; species Diabrotica undecimpunctata. The sequence goes on along the minus strand of NC_092804.1, from coordinate 105,795,799 downwards.
CAAACAAATACTCAGTCTTTGAGGTGTCATAAAGAGTCGCAATGTGCTTTTAAAACCCCTAACTGGGATCATAAAGGGATAAGTTTCGATGGTGAAAGACAGAAATTGTTCAGTCGCACCTTTTAGCTCCCTATAAGCAAATTTATATTGTTACAACTGGCCATGCGGAAAGGATAGAAGGACGCAAGCTAATCAAATGGAGGCCAAGAAGAGATAAACGAAAGAGAGGACGACCTCCTACATTATTGCAAGATGGTCTGCGAAAGATAACGAAAAACTGGATCCATAGTGCATAAGACCGTGCACTCTGGATACAAATAGGCTAAAGAGCCTATGTCCTGCAGTAGCCCTAAAGCGGGCTAATGGTAATGATAAAGATGTAATATACCTTACTCGGTCCGTTGTTTTTTCATCAATGTCTTCATTTAATTAAACGAATCAAATTAAAACGTAGAAGTCTAAATTATCCCAAGAAATAAAACACTAACGTAATCGGTTATAATTATTTCGTTGTATTGCGTATTTTTTAATTTACTCTATTGTGTTATTGTGTATATACAGGCAGTTTAATTATATTGTTTTAACTCTTTACTATGTATCAGCCTGTTATTAGATGGATGCTATTCAAACGTGAAATAAAATATTAAAGAAGAAGAAGATGTTTGACATCTATTATTTTGACTATGACTTTCAGTTGATCGACAGTATATTAAATAATTTATTGCCGAATTATTGGTACCATACTCGAAAACTACTGAAAAATTACCCCATATTAGAAAAATTATAGAGAACAAGGGATGTATAAAGTTAAAAACACAATATACGTTAATTAGCAAATTTTAATTTTATGTATAAAAATAAAAATTGGTCATCTTCAAAGATTATATTTCTTTGAAATTTACAGTTATATAAATACCTACACATTAAAATTTTAGGTAGGAGTCACCTGAGATAATGGCTTGTAAATCTACCTCTAACAGACATCTTAATGTCGTTTTGTCTTCATTTCATTGATAAGGTAATTGTATTCCTTGGTGAAATAACGTGAGAAATTGATGATTGTTTTCAGATGTGTATATAGTTCTAAAGAAGTGATATACTAGGTGTTGTTCTACTAATGAGGCAGGAAGAAAGCATTAACTTATACTGAATATCTTGTACGTGCATTATTGTCATCTTTAAATGCCATTAATCTTTACATTCTTGAAGACATTCACATAATAGCGAATAAAGTACATGTGTAAAGAATATATAAAATATCTAGCTCCAAAGAAAAAACCACTATGTTTTATTTTAAAGAAATTAGTTAATCAGTAATAAAAAATTACTATTAGTTTGAAAATAGAAATATAACAAGAGCTAACATTAAACTATATCCATTTTTGTATAACTATAACATATTAAGCTTTAACATTAGGCTATAACTTTAACATATTAAACTATAACATATAATTACTATTTAAATGGGAATAAGCCACAATTAAAGGTTAAAATACGTTTATTGACGTTTCAATTTCCACTTCGGAAATCGTTCTCAAAATACAAACATTAGTAAATTATTGTATTTTCAGAACGATTTCCGAAGTGGAAATTGAAACGTCAATAAACGTATTTTAACCTTTAATTGTGGCTTATTCCCATTTAAATAGTAGTTAATTTAAAATATCACAAGAAAATAGCTTCAGTATAACATATAAATATGTTAATTATAACATATTTGTATAACTTTTGAAATTTACAGGAGACTGATTTTTTGTATATATCTTGAAATAATAAATTGTGTTTTTTTCCATTGCCCTTTGCGGTATTTCTAGTGTTTTATTTGTAATTTGCATGTGTTATACACCTCTTTTTTATTTACAGGAATGAATGTGTTGAAGATATATGCTAGTTTATAGAAAGCAGCATCAGCATCTTCATTTGGATTTTCGAGTTGGGTAAGATGGCCCAAGTATACATAATATTCAACATTTTCTATGGTATGGTTTTATATTGTTACGTTTGTCTTATCCTAACTCATTAATTTTGTTTTACTGTAATTTATTTTTAAGCCTTCTGCTTCAGACAGTTCATTTAATTGTTGTAACATTTCATTTATTTCTTGGATATTATTTGCTATTAGCAGGGAGTAGAAATGGATACCTACAACCAAAATATAACAAAAGATAACGTTCAAGATTTTTTATGCAATGTACTAAAACTTGAGACAAAAATAAAAAGCGCAAGAAAAATTGCAAGTAAATCCTGCTTGATTGAGCTCGAAAATGCAACAGACAAAGAAGAAATTATGAAAAATAACGACAAATTAAAAAACATTAAGGGGAAAGAAATATTCATTAATGATGACATCGACAAAAATGAACAAATGATACAGGGTAAAATCAGAACGAAGGCAAAAGAAGCTAAATTGGAAGGAAAAATGTCAAGGTAGGATTTCAAAAAATTTAAATAAGTGAGGAGGTATGGACATGAAATAAACATCAGCAACAACTCGTAAAAAATAGAAAACCAAAACAGAAAGAGAAGAGGCACTTATGAAACGGGAAAACTTAAAGAATTAATTAGAGAAACAAAAAAATATGAAAAAGATATATTAGCTTTACAAGAAACAAAACAATTAAACACATAAATAGTAGAAGGAGATGATATAGTATTTTTTAAAAGGGGGGGGGGAGATTGCTAGAAACAGGCTTTATCATACAGAAAAGATGGACAACCAGAGTGATAAATTTCAAGCCGATATCAGATAGAATGTGCACAATCAGGTTAAAAGGAAATTAACAAAACATAAGCATAATAAATGTACATGCACCAATAGAAGACGCCACCGAAGAAGACAAAGATGCATACTATCAGCAACTAGAGAGAGAATATGACAGACTACCAGCATTTGATATCAAAATAGTAATGAGAGACTGCAATGCTAAAGTGAGAAAAGAGGATATATGAAAATATAACAGGAAAATACAGTAAAGACGATGACATGTATAAAATGACGCGGTCAAAGAATTATAGGTTTTGCAACAGAAAGACAAATGGTAATAAAAAGCACACACCAACGCAGAAAAGATATACATAAAGAAACGTGGATTTCCCCGGATAAAAGGACAATAAATCAAGTAGACCACATATTAATAGAGAAGAAGCACGCCCATAATACAATAAATATAAAAAGCATGAGAGGAGCGGAATGTGACTCAGATTACTTTTTGGTAAGAGCAGGTTATAAAATGAATGCTAATATAAATACTAATAGATAATACGACACAGAAGAAGTACGACCCTCGAATAACCATCAGACTAAACGAAGAACCAGAAACAATAGACCCGGAAGAAAAGTGGGAAAGCATAAAAGAAGCAGTTTTAAACACCAGTAAAGAAACATTAATTAAAACTAATAGAAAACAAAAAGCAAAAGAATGGTATGATGAGAATTTCAAAAAATAGCAGAAGAAATTAGAAAAATAAGTATAAAAAACTTAAGAAATAATAATTACATTAGCACACAAGAATATAGAGAATTGAGGAGAATTATGAAGACAACAGCAGTATACGTCCTGTTCGTCGACTTTAAATAGACCTATGATACGGTAAAGCGGCAACAGATGTACGCACTAATGAAAGAAATTGGCATACCAAATAAAATCCTCAGGATGGTAAAGATGACTACGGATAACTCCACAAACGAAATAGCATGGAAGCGATATAAATCAAATAATTTTGAAACAAAACAAGGATTAAGACAAGGAGACCCAGTATCAACGACTCTTTTTAATGTAATACTGGAAGGAATAATTAGAAAAAGTAAAATAACACACAGGAAACGATTTTTAAAAATGGCCATCAATGTATAGCATTCGCAGATGATCGAACACTATTAACAACAAGTAAGAAGGGGCTAAAAAAATTAATGCGCAATATAATAAAAGAAGTAAACATTTTTGGTCTTCTCATAAATGAGGTAAAGACAAAATACATGATAATGGGGGAAACAGATAAAGAAAAAGAAGACAATTCCACATTGGAGGTAGAAGGAGAAAATTCATGCGCGTTTAAAAGAGTTTCAGAATTAACTTACCTGGGTCATTGATTATAAAACACCCCTGGTGTGGTTTATAATCAATGCCTGGGTGTAAAAGTAGATGAAAAGGGACATGGGGAAGGGGAGATAAAAGCAAGAATAGCAAAATCAAACAAAAAGTATGGAGCATTGCGTCCATTAATGAAATCCATGTCTCAAGAAAAACAAAAATAAGAATCTACAAAACAGTTATCAGACCTATAGCTACATATGCATGTGAAACATGGGTGCTTTAAAAATCAGAAATAGACCTTTTAGAAAGATGAGAGAGGAAAATACAACGAGCAATATATGGAGGCGTGGAAATAGATGGACAATGGAGAAGAAAAAATAATAAGGAACTTGAAGAACTATATAATGAACCAAAAATAACGACAACAATCAAAGCACAGAGAATCCGATACTTAGGAGACATCGAAAGAATGGTAAAGGCGAAAATGCTAAAATGGTTCTATTACTTAAACCAATACGAAAAAGAAGAATAGGAAGACCCAGAAGGAGATGGAAGGACAGCGTATATCAAGACTTAACAAAAAAGTAATATTGTAAACTGGAAAGAAAAAGCTTTGGACAGAAAACAATGGAAGGAATTGGTGAAGAAATGTATGGAAAGACTATAAGGAATATTAAGTGTAGTATTAAGTGTATATAAACAAATGTAATATTGTATATATCATAGTAGTATGGGATATAGCATTATATATAATATGTAATAATAATAGTAAGGAAAAATTGTAAGAAATAAATAAAGAATATTATCTGCTATTAAAATTATATCATCTAAAAATCTCAAATGGTTAAAGTATGATTCGTCTATGCTTACATTTTGTTTATTGTTTATTTGTTTTACTTATTGTGGACTGAATTTATATTAACCTATGTAACATGCTATACTATGCTGCCAATTTACGTTGTGTAGGATGAGATGATGAATTGTGTATAGTCGTGTTAGTATAGGTGGGTTTATGAAATACGGAGAATTTCATGTTTATTTTTTAAAACTGATAATTTTTAAATATTGAAAATATCCAAAATTATTCATACATAAATTGGCAGCCTACCATAGCATGTTACGTAGATTAAAAAAAATTTCACGTAAAAAAAACTTCGAGATAGAATTAAATATCATTAAGTAAACAGCAGTAAACAAGGAGTACAACAAGCAGACAATAAACAAAATTTTAAATCAAAATCTACGTAAGAAAGGCCTAAAATTACTATTTCCACCACCAGAGCAAAAACTCAGTACCTTTTGCTCGATTACATATATAGGCAAGATATCAACAAAAATAGTCAAACACCAAAGGAATAACACCTGCCAAAAACTTACATCGGTCAAACTGATAGAACTTTTAACAAACGTATAGCAGAACACAAAATGGCTTTTAATAATAGAAAAACAAAGTCTACTTACGCACTTCATCTTCTGGCCGTAATTATTCTTTCAATGACCAATTTCAAATTCTTTACATTCAAAAAACGCCTTAAGCTATCTTTATCAGAATCAATAGAAAATAACAAATTAAAAAATACAGACATAATTCTGAATGGCCAACTTAAGACAAACAGTTCTCTCCTCCTCAGCTTCTCTCTCTCCAATGGCGCTATAGCCCAAATCGGGCCTTGGCCTCCTCCAAACTATGCCTCCAACCTTGTCGGCCCCACACCGATCTTCTCCAGGTTCTCACGTCTAGCAAATTTTGCGCGTCCGCTGCCACTTCATCCTCCCATCTTTTCCGTGGCCTTTCTTTTGGTCTTGCGCCCTGCATTTTCCTTTTTATTTCTCTTTTCGGCAATCTTTCTGTCTCAATTCTTACTACATGACCAGCCCAGCGAAGTCTCTGAAGTTTAACGAATTCTGAGATCGGTGTCTCTTTGAACAGTTGGTAGAGTTCATGGTTATACCTGGATCTCCATATTCCGTTTTCGTTAATAGGTCCAAATATCTTTCTTAGGACTTTTCTTTCGAAGACTTCCAGTTTTCTTTTTGTCTCTTCTGTCATCACCCATGTCTCGCATGCATAACATACTATTGGTCTGATAATAGTTTTGTAGACCCTAATTTTCGATCTCCAGTGCGTGTTTTTGGAGCGAAACACATGGTCGAGTGAAAAATAAGCTTTGTTTTCCTTTACTATTCTTCTTTGGATTTCTGGTTCTTCTGTTCCATCCGTGTTTAATGCAACTCCTAAATATGTGAAACTTTCTACCGTTTCAATATCGTCCTCTAATTCAACTGTGCGTCTGTTTCCCCTAGCTCTTGCCTGCGTTAACTTTTTTGTCTTTTGAATATTTATTTCTAGTCCGGTCTCTTTTGCCTTTGATTTTAATTGTGAATATATTTCTGCCGCCTCTTCTGTTCTGCAAGACATGATGCTAATATCATCGGCATAGGCGACAATCTGTATTGATTTATTTGTTAGGAGATTACCTCTTCCTATATTCAGCTGTCTTATCACATATTCCAAGGTCAGGTTGAATAGTGTCGGTGCCAGCCCGTCTCCTTGCTTTAATCCTTGGGCATGGGCTATCATAAAGTTTTCAGTGAGCTCATTTTGGACTCTGACATTTGCTATAGACGAATCCATTGTTGTTTTTACCAGTCGGATGTATTTTTGGGGGATATTAAAGCTCTGCAATATTTGATATGACGTGTTCCTATTAATTGAGTCGTAGGCTTGTTTGAAATCCATGAATATGTTGTGGACGTCAATGTCGAATTTCCACGATTTGTTTAAAATTTGTTTCACTGTGAATAGTTGGTCAGTTGTAGATCTTCCTTGTCGGAAACCGGTTTGATATTCCCCGACTCACAACACTTACTCACAACTTTCAGTCTATGAATTCCTTATATCGCCTACAAGTGGATTACGCAAGCGGATTAACAAAACAACGTGCAACTAAAGTCCAAAATCGTAGCCAAAATGTAGATTGTCAAACCATTGACATAATAAATGTAGTATTGCAGAACGATCAATGCCCCAATGTGTTATTTATTTACGATATAATTTATTTGTTATAACTAAAAAATATTAGCAATCAATGATTAATTATTAATATTTACCTTTATTTGATTGCCTAGAGTTTTAGATATAGCCTCACATACTTCTTGGATCAAATTAGAAATAGCTGGCATTGATATTATAAAACATCTTTGTATGCATGTTGTCCGTGGATGTAGCCTGAAGCTACATCCACGGACCAAATATGTGATTGTTAATTATATTAATTACAATTTTACTCTAACAGGTAAACAGGTATAGAATCACGAATGATAGTATTGGATTTTTGTATGGTATGACCAACTATTCCAAGAATATCTCTGGCGTTATTCTCCTGCACATTCCGTATTCTTCGGAAACTTCTGTTTGCATTTCCCTTAAAATAAGAGTTTATTGACCCAGTGCAGATCTTCTGGCTAGCCATGACCTAATTCACCATCTTCTTTTAACAATTGATTATTCCTCTATCATTTCTAGGATTTTCCGTTGCACTAAAACTAAAACCTTTTTGTAAATTGGCTCTCAAAGCTATCCGTCTATCTATTTTAAAAACAATCTGTACTTGGCTAGACTACGTGTATACCCCCAAAATTTTACCTATTGAAATGTCTTTAATTTTTTCATTGGATTGGCTTGCTGGAATATCTTGATAATAGGTTTCGTGTAAATGGCACATACGATTCAATGATTTTTCTATTACGACCGTAGAGCCAACAGCAAAAGATAGAATAAGGAATATTCAAAACAATAGCTTTTACGGTTATGTAAATTACATTCAACATTTAAATACAAGGGTTGTCTTTTTAGTTTTGCATATAGCCATAAAGACATAAAATATGTAGACTTAAAGTACTTAATTGCTTTTCAAAATATATCCCATCAATATCGATGCACTTTTTCGTACGTTCAAATCAATTGGTAAAACTGTTATTAAAGTCTTCAGTTAACACCTGCAAAATCGCTGTTTTAAAGGCATTGATGGCTTCTTCTGGCGACTGGAATGGCTGCCCACGTATTGAAGTCTTGATCTTTGGGAACTTGAAGAAGTCGTTGGGACTTAGGTCGGGACTATACGGTGAATGGTTTCCAATTGGATGTTTTGAAGCTCTAAAAATTCTATTGTCTTTTGGGCAGTGTAAGCACTTGCATTGTCCTAATGTAGGATGAGTTGCCGTTCTGTGTTGTTTTGTTGGAGTTTCGCGATAACTTCTAATAAACAAATGGTTATATACCAATCGGAAGTAACCATTCTTCGATTTTCTAAAGCACTTGTTGCCACATGACAATATTTTAACACTGTGACTATTTTTTTTTGACACACTTTGAGAACGGATCACTTTTGTTGGCATTTATTTTCCGGTTCGTAGGAGTAAACCCAAGATTCCTCACCACTAACAATACTATAGTCATGTGTCAACAAAAGATTGAGGTTACATTTATGTCTAACATAAGCAGCTATATATGCATTGTCATATGCAAAACTAAAAAGACAAACCTCGTTGTTAAAGCAACAAAAAGAGGTGGAGTTGCATTGCAATTACCACTTTATCATTGCTAACCTAATCTCATTGAACTAATCTGGGCTCAAATAAAGGGATATGTCACGAGAAACAATATAACAGTTAACTTTAAAGCTAGTCGTAAAGTATTTAATGGCACATTTCATCTGATATTTGGCAAAAAGCTGTAAGACATGTTATAGCAAAGAAGGAAAAATTCTCCTAACTCGATGTATTAGTCGAAGAACCAATATAGCCAGTTATAATTTCTTTGGGAAATGACGAATGTAGTGGTGAACATAATTCTCTATGATCCAAAGAGAATGACATATTTATTTAGGTAAGTAGTAAATGTATGTGTTAAACGACAGTTTTCTATTTCTATATGGTAAAGTCATTTTCTTTCACACTATGGTGTGTAATTCTGGCTTAAACCCTTAAAGCGTAATCATTGGTATTTTCTATTTTATTGTGTTTAAAGTTTGTTAGACTGGTCATATTTCTTTTTTAAATTCTTGTAAAAACTGAGACAAGAAGGTATCGCTATTTTTAATTTTTCTGCTTTGAATAGTCCTGTATAAATACAGTTGTAATTTTTTACCATACATACTATCAGGCAATTCCAAATAGAATATAATACTAATAGCTATATAGTTGGTGTTATTATCTTTTGTAAAGGTTTTAGTTGGAAGGAACGTACCGAAGTCCTGGAACCAGTTGGAAAAATTACTGTATATCTAAACATCCTCCAGGTTTATATTTCGCTATGTTTCGGCTATACTGGTTACGAATCACACATCACTCGCTTAGTAACTAATACGATAAATCTGATAGATCACATATGTGATGAGCTAAAACGCCACATAAGAAGAAGAATTCTTACGTTCAAGTAAAATAAAAGAATTTGGATTTACAGTAAAATATGAATTGGGATCCTTTTTTCTAGGAGTACATCCAAACTTTAATTGGTTGGTACCTACCATGCTGTGAAGAAGATATACAGTAGAGCATGAAAAGGAAATTTTGCCACATAAGAGTAGTGTTACAGCTTAACATCGTGGTATTTTTGTAGTATTTAACACACATGTTTACAAAATTACTTTCTCATTAAAATTTGTGTAAAATAAATAACTGCTACTATTAGTAAAAAGTGCTTAAATATTTTATTTAAGCACTTTTTTATCACAATTTGTTTTCTGAATCATAAATTCTAAAAAACTACCATATTTAATAATGGTGTCCACGTATTTAGTAAAATAGCACAATAAACGCGATAAATTATTTTAAAATTATTTTTTAATTAACATCTTTACCAAAAAAAAATTCGATTAAAGTATATATTATCAAATCATACAGGAATTAATTATTACAAAAAGTTTATTAAAGATGAAAGCTAAAACAAAATTTATCATATTAAAATAAATTCCAAAACAAACACTACTAAAGTTTCAGTTTCCTTGAATAACCACTACATCGTTTGTTTCAAATTATATCATGTTAATTTTTCTTTAGATTGGTCAGCTTGTCCGTAAATATGTCCAAACAACACAGTGCACACGTATCCAGTTACAAGGAATACGTTATAAAACGACTCTTCTTATTAAATCTTTCGTCGTTGTTATCGACTAGAAAATGTTTAGTTCAGGACCGAACCTACATAATATAAAACAACTCTGCTATTTACTATTTTCAACTCTGCTGAAACCGTAAAAACTTAATCATTAAAGACATTCGAGTCCGTTAGTTACTGTTTTGAAAAAAATAGGAAGCAGTTAAGAAGCATAGACTGCAATATATGAAAAAATCGGAGACATAGCTAATATTATAAATTTTAATTACTAACCGACAAAAAACAATTTGATAGAATATTATTTATATAAACATATAAACATACAGAAATTTTTAATAGTTATAGAATTGTATTAGCTTTAAGATGGGATAGAAGTATTACGATCTCGGTAGCTCATATGTTTTATCAGTTTGTGATGCGCATGTTGCTTGTTCGATTCATATTGCAAACAGAAATCCAAATGGTATTATCATTGTCATATTTGGGACCGTATTTGGGGTCTAAGGGATACTAAGAGTATACAGTAATTATGTAAATTAATATTATTAAAAAATATTTTATTATTATTTATTAATATAAATCTAATATCAAAATCTATTATCCGACTTGGACATGGTTAAATTTTTTCGTAGTGTGTCCCTCCTTTTCCCGTCTAATAAAGATTTTAGATTGTCACATAGCTTTATATTGTAGTTTTGTTATATATATATATATATATATATATATATATATATATATATATATATATATATATATATATATATATATATATATATTTTAAACGGATTAACAAGAGTTTTACATGATAATAGTTTTACATCTATCACATATCAATTGATCTTTTTTATCGAATAAGTAGATTGCCATATATTTTGCTGCTTCGACGATTTTGCAGTTCTTTAATATACATCCCAAAGGGAGGTCCTAAAGCCTTAGCGGCATCCCCTATTTCGATCTCTACCTTTTTCTGTCGGTCCATTGTTCCTCATTTATGACTCTATGTCTCATTATTGCTCAGATTCCTTATCTTCAGTCTAATGCTAGTCTTCCTCTCCTTCTTCTGTTTTATGAAGTGTAGTTTAAAGGCCTTTTTTCGCCGTCGCTCGTCTTTCATTCGCATTACATTCCCAAACCATAAAATCTGTTTGGATTCTATTGTATCTCCTCCTCCTCCTCCTTATTTCGCGAGCTCTTTTCAGGGTGTGGTGACACTCTAAATATTATTAACTTGCTGTCTTCATGGGCTGCAAATCTGTACCATATGTACGTCTTCATGTAGGAATTTTCCCACCAAAGACTTCATTTGGTCTATCCATCGTGTTTGAGATCTTCTTCTTGGTTTTTTGGCCTTCTGCCTTTCCTTAACTACTAATAGTTCCATGGTCCCCGTATAGCTATGTGGCCAAAGTAAATTAGGTATGCTTGGTTTACTTTTTTTAATTAGTATATCTTTTATATGAAGCTTTTCCATTATTGACAGGTTGGTTCTATGTTCTGTCCAGGACACGTGTAGAATTCTATACACCCACATTTTAAAGGCATCGATCTTACCCCTACCGATTTTTTGGGAGTCCATGTTTCAGCTGCGTATGTAGCAACGAAAAAAATTAAGGCATTGACCAACCTGAGCTTTATATTCCTTGTTATTGTTCGGTCTTTATATATTTTTATTTGTTTAGCTGTTGTGGGCTATTGTATCTACGGTATTGTAAATCCTTCTTGTGCTTCTTCTTTTGTCTTCATTTAGGATATGATCAAGTTATATTTTAAAACGGATCAAAAATTGGCCAAAAACTTTTAGTTTTTCTTCTCTTTCAATATCATTTGCCAAAATTCTAATCCGTAAGTCAAAATAGGCCCTACAACCGACTTGTAGATTGTCATTTTTGTTTCCAAACTAATTTTAGGAGACCAAAGTAATGAATTTAGTGTTTGTACCGCATTTCGGTCCTATTATATATTTTCTGCTGAATGTCCCGTTTCTATATTCCTTCCTCCGCTATCGCTATCCCTAGGTATTTAAATTCTTTTCATTTTTTATATCTGTTATCGAGCGTTGTGGTCTCCTTCTTCGTCATAAAATCCACGACTTTCTCATCCTTTGGCATCTTGACATCCTTGACCTCCCTTGATCCTCTACGGAGGAAATATTTGTTATGTACTTGTTCCCAATTCTATTCCCACTCCTGTGCATTTTCTTCTTCAGTTGCTTAATGCTTCCTGAATATAGATTTTAAATAGAGTTGAATATAAAGAACATCCTCGTTATATGTCTAAAATTGCATTTCCCATTTTAATGACACTTTTTCATTTATGTAGTACGTCATGGCTATAGCGTTGCTGTAGGTATGACTTAGGCTTGCCTTAGTCAATATTTTTAAGGGTAATGTATCATAGGTCCTCTGTTAGTCAAGGAACACTTAATGAGTTGGTAGATTTCTGGTTGTTTTTTTTTTCTCTATAATTTGTTGAAGTACAAATATGTTATCAACACGAGATCTGCAAGCACGGAATTTACTCTGATCTTTTATTTCTTTATACTGGTTTTTGATTCGTTATTTTATTAATGTCTGTACAACCTGTCCAATGAGCTAATAACGCTTATACCTTTCTAATTTTTACATATTCTTGTGGACAGAGCCCATACAGATTTTTTCTTGTTTAATTAGACATTTATTAATGGTCTCCGTTAACAATTCTATTAGTATGGACGATTCGAGTTTTATTAATTCAATGAACATCTTTCCAGATCCTGTGGCTTTCAAGATTTTAATTTTCTTTAAGGTTCGTCTTATCTCGTCTACACTGATTGGTTGAACTTTGTCTTGATCTTTTGGATCTTATCTGAAGTCTGTGTAATTTAATTCGCAATCTGGTCTCGCTTTCATCAGTAGGGATTTGTAATATTCTTCCCACTCTGATATACTTATGGGGTTTAATCTTCCTCTTCCTTTGTGATCTTTTCTGAGGTTTTCTTTAATTTTTCATGCCTTAGATACTAAAGTTGCATCCATATATCTATTTTTTTCTTTACATTTGTTGTCCCATGTTCCTTTTTGTCTTTTGGTCACTTTTTTAACTTCCCTATTCCGGTAAGTGTATGCTCTTCAGTCTTGTGAAATTTGTGTTTGTAGCGAGATTCGGTAGGCTTCCTTTTTGGTATGTACCAACTATCTTGTTTCTTGTTACCACAATTTCGGATCTTGGTTTGTCACATTTTATTTATACCCTATGGCCTCTTGTGCCAGTTCTACAATATCCTTGTGTATTTTTGTGTTTTACATTTATATTATATTTCTTATCACGTCCAAAAATTTATTCGTCAAAACCACTTTAATATTTTTAGTTTAATTGCGTAAAAGATATAAAATTAGTTAATTTGTAATTCACAAGCCATAAAATTTTATAGGTTTAGTACAACCCTGCGACTGGCCTTTTATTAAATCTTTTGTCGTATGCACCAAACACTTTGCCTGTACATGTTGAATTGAATAGTAAAAACTTAAGAATGTTGTATTTAGGATGTTTGTTTAAGAATTATAATTCGATTGAATGATAATTTAAATAATAAAAGTTGATAGTTATACACCAGAACACCAATAAAAAATAAACAAGTTTGGATTATTAACTGATTTTTTAATTTTAAGTTATTGAAAAATTTTCTGAATTATAAGGATGGATTTTTAATTTTTATTTGTAAAATATTTGCATGTACTTTTCTTGTATAAAGCCGTAAAATGACACTAGAGAGTTTTTGTGCAAGTAAACATGTATTCGCTCCGTGCGTAACCATGGTAGGGGCACTTTGAAACGATGCCAGCGTGCGTAGCGGCGAATTATGACAAAATTGGACCTATCTTTTTACGCATAAATGTTATCAAAACTGAGTGAAAAATAGTGAGTATAGTTTTTATAGGTTTCCAAAGATTACATATAAATTGGAGAAAAGAAAAAGATGGATTCGTGCTATTAATATGAAAACGTAAATATCACATAATTTCGTTTTTATGCAATTGAAAGAGAAAATTTTTTAATAATTTACTTTAAATGATATTTCATAAGGCTTCAAGCTAACTGCAACCTGCCTGATGACTTAAGCTTTTATATCATAACTTTTACTATTACTGTTTTTAACTGCATGCTCTTCCGCATGAAACTTGATTTGCCAGTACTAGAATATTCCCTTTCTTTTCCGTTTGGGGTTAAAAGATAAATTATGATTAAGTTTTAGAAACCCAGTTTTTAATACTACATTTATTTTGTACATAAACTGAAAAAATATAATTAAAAAAGTAATTATTAATAATTGTCAATGTCGTATGTATTTAACATATATGTTTAACCTAAAATTGGGAGGTCCAACACTGTCAGTCGAAGGCGGTAGGTGTCGCGTCAGTCACGCACGGAGGGAATGGAATACGTAACGTATCTTTTTGACATATAAGCATGCGCATTACTGGTTGAACTAACGTATATAGATACGTGTTACCTTACGTAACGGGCTGATACGTTACGTTCATACGCATCCCTATCGAGCCGAAAGTAACCGAATGCACAATGGAATCTTACCCGATTACCAAAATATCAACATTCAACAGCCACATTTACATTTATTATTGCGTTCATCTCCAAAATTAAAAATTGGTCAAAAAAATATTTGTTATTTATTTTGAATATCAAAAATAGGGTTAAGTGACAAGGACAAGACTGGCACTGACAACTTATTAGTTTATCACTAATTCGATGAGGGCAACACCATCGATACATTACTGCAGAACTTTAACTCTCAATTTAATCTCATCTCATCTGTGAAACGAAAGCAGTATTTATTTTTTCTATAGTTTAAACTTAAAAAAGTTTGTTGGCATAAGTAAGAACTTGAAAATAGTGTACCTAATTTCGGTATAAACTTTTTCAATTCATTAAAATTCATTGACAATCTATCATTAAATTTAACGAGATCATCGAGTTTATCGAAGCGTTTTTTAAAGGTATCATTGCATTGGAAATAAATGATATTAATTTGTAAATTCTTGGATATATGACAATGTAACGCGAAAATGAGTTCCCAAATATATTCATTTTGTCTCATAAGTCATAAAACTGGTTATTAAACTAACTTCGTACCTTTCTTAGAATACTCTTCATTTTAATATTACTTCAAGAAAAATTTAGTCCAAATTCTTCAACCAGATTTTTATAGTTCGGAAAATGAAAACTTTATCTTTTTGATATCTTCTATTACGAGCTTATTTTAATTTTGAGATCGGTGTGCAATCATTGGCGGCTTGCAAGTTTAAAAAAAGGTGAAGCAAATCCTGTCTGACTTAAATTAACCTAACCCAACCTAACCTTCAATCTACGCAAGAAGGTCCTAATAGACAAGATGTAGAAAGTGCTTTAAACGTTGTAAGAAACTTTATCCAAAGATAAAACTCAAATGAAGAAGTATACTAATAACTGTTTTACATCTTTAGAAAATATGATAGATAGAATAATACTGAACAATTTAAAGCACTCTAAAATGACAGACTTCTTCCAATTGCAGAAGAAAGTAGTTTATATTATCCTTGAAAATACGCTTTCTACATTTTGTAGTTGGAAAAACATGCAAGTACAGATTTTTGTTTTAACTTATATCATTGACAATAAAATTAAACAACTCTTTTTTGTTTTAATGTATTTTATTGCCAATAAAATTAAATACCTTTTTTTTCAAAAACGCCATTCAAACAATATTTAGCATCTTATATTGCTCCGAACGGCTTCACTATAGAAAGTTAATTTTTTAGAAAACTACATACTCATATGTATGCACATTATTCATATGCTACATATTCATATGTATTATTGTTGTCTGAACCGGATCGGCTTAATAACGAGGTAATTAGTCTGCCATTTTAGTTCTCGTTATAGAGGGAGTCTACTGTATAAGTTCTTTTATATTTTGAGTCACTCTGTGTATTAGTTTTGCCTATTGTTATCTAACAATACATTTTCTGAGTAGAAATCAAATCAATTAGTGAATTTTTTGACAAATAACTTTAAAAAACATTTATATATCTTTTATTGTGAAAAATATTTTCGAGTCGCCGGTGACCCCACCTTGTGAAAATGGTTACAACCATTTTACCTTGTGATTCTAGGGTTAACAACAGTCATCTCGATTCTCATAAAAGCATAAGTGATGACCACTCTCTTTTGCTAACGTAGACTATAGCTAAATTAGATTATTGTGTTATTTTATATATCGGATTTGTTAATTTGCTTTGTCTTTATTTCAGGTAAAAGAATATTGAAAATTTAAAGTTGGCATAAAATACATATATAGGTAGCCAGTCAGGAAGAAACAACACTATGCATACGGCATTATTTGCATTCGTATTACCTAGACAATATACAACGAAACTATTTATGACTTTACACATATTGATAGTTATAGCACCCTCTACAATTAGTTACAATTTTACAGTATTGTATACTTTGCTCCACATGTTTCTCTCTTCTAAAATTCCATTTATTTGTCGTGGAAGTAACGACGTTATTCTAATTAGAAATATTTCCCTTCCTGTTCGCTCGAACTACAAAAAGCAATTCATTATTCCACGAAAATACCGGAAAATTATTTTGGGTGAAATAAGGAGTCAAAGAGGCGTACTGTTTCATTAAAATCTTCATTAGTTTCCTTGCAAGGAGCATTCAAAAGAGCGAAACGCTGGATTCGGAATAAAGGAAGTGACAGCTTTGCACGTGAAAAGGATTGACAAAGAGAAGGAAACTATTTTGATCTACTTGTGCGTTGTAATATAATGACGTTGGTTCTAAAGAAAAATATAGAGAGTGTGCATGAAATCAGTGAACTCTTGAAAATAGTTATTAAAGAAAGGAGCTATTTTCCTATATTTTGCGTATTATTGTTAAAGTTTTTAAGCTTTTAAGCTTTTCTTTATATTCATATCACTTAATAACATTAATTCCAAATTTAAGTATCAAAATAAAGGTAAAATATACTTATTAATGTGGTTCTTTTTAAGTTAAATATGCAAATGAAAAACATAAACAGTCTTGGAATATTTAATTAACGATATAATTTAATATTAAATTAAGTCTACGAAAGGCATGATATATATTTTAAGGGTGATCAACAAAAACAAAAATATGTATCATCTGTAATGAATTTATTTTTAAAAATTAAAACATACTTTTTTTCATGTGAATCAATTTTTGTAAATATATATAAGTAAAAACTACACAAGCATAGAAAACTTAATAATAAACAATGAGCAAGTAGAAAAAGTAAATTATAAAAAGTATCGGAGAAAAATGGTCAATAAAAGCTCTGATAATTTTCAGAAAATCAGCATGACATTATAATAAACCCGCAGTTCTTGTCAATGTATCTCAAAGCTAGCTTGCATTTATAACTGAGTATACAATTGCGTTTTTGCAATGAGATCTTTGAGACGTGGGCATATCGCTTAATATTAATCTGTCTCCAATGGCGCTACAGCCGAAATCGGGTCTTGGCCTCCTCCAAACTATGCCTTCAACCTTGTCGGTCCCGCGCCGATCTTCTCCAGGTTCTCACGTCTAGCAAATTTTGCGCGTCCGCTGCAACTTCATCCTCCCATCTTTTTCGTGGCCTTCCTTTTGGTCTTGCGCCCTGCATTTTACTATCTAGAGCTCTTTTCGGCAATCTTTCTGTCTCCATTCTTACTACATGACCAGCCCAGCGAAGTCTCTGAAGTTTAACGAATTATGAGATCGGCGTCTCTTTGAACAGTTGGTAGAGTTCAGGGTTATACCTGGATCTCCATATTCCGTTTTCGTTAATAGGTCCAAATATCTTTCTTAGGACTTTTCTTTCGAAGACTTCCACTTTTCTTTTTGTCTCTTCTGTCATCACCGATGTCTCGTATGCATAACATACTATTGGTCTGATAATAGTTTTGTAGAGCCTGATTTTTAATCTCCAGTGTATATTTTTGAAGAGAAACACATGATCGAATGAAAAATAAGCTTTGTTTTCCTTTACTACTCTTCTTTGGATTGCTGGTTCTTCTGTTCCATCCGTGTTTATTGCAACTCCTAAATATGTGAAACTTTCCACCGTTTCAATATTGTCCTCTAATTCAACTTTGCATCTGTTTCCCTAGCTCTTGCCTGTGTTAACTTTTTTGTCTTTTGAATATTTATTTCTAGTCCGGTTTTTTTTGCCTTTGTTTTTAATTGTAAATATATTTCTGCGGCCTCTTCTGTTCTGCGACACATGATGCTGATATCATCGGCATAGGCGGCAATCTGTATTGACATATTTGTTAGGAGATTAACTCTTCCTAGATTCAGCTGTCTTATCACATATTACAAGGTCAGGTTGAATAGCGTCGGTGCAAGTTGGTCAGTTGTAGATCTTCATTGTCGGAAACCGGTTTGATATTACCCTACAATATTTTCAGTTATTTGTTGGAGTCGTTTGTTTAGTATGTAAGTAAAAATTTTGTACGCAGTGCACAAGAGGGTTATGCCGCGATAATTTTCGCATTTTGGTTTATCCCTTTTTTTATAGATTGGGCATATAATCCCGGTTTTCCAATCATTAGGGATCTTTTCATTATTCCAAATCTTGTTCATGAGCACATGCATTCTACTAGGTGATCGCCTTATTGTTCTTTTGTGCTCGTGTTGCCTGTTTTACCTCTTCCATCGTTGGAGGTTCTATATTTTCGGTGTCTCCCTCATTGTGATGCATGTCCATATGCTCTTCATTTTCTTGTGTCCCTAAAAGAGTTTGGAAATAGGTTTTCCAGACTGATTTTATTTCTTTTGGATCACAGGTTATTTGCCCTTCTTGATTTCTGCATAGATTTGTTCGGGGTTTATATCCTTCTCGTAAATTGCGTAGATATCTATACGCCTGTCTTATATTGTTACTTTGAAGATTTTCTTCCATTTTCTGTATATTGCCGTTTTCTTATTTTCTTTTCTTTATTCGGCATATTTTATTGGCCCTCCGTCTTGCATCTCGGTAACTTGCCCTTATTTCTCTGGTTCTTCTTTCCATATATTTCTTGTGTTCTTCATTTCTTTTCTGTATGACCTTATCACACTCGTCATTGAACCATTCCCTATTTGTATTTTTCTTTTTCTTGCCTATGGTTTTTCTTGCTGAGTCAATACCTTTTGTTTTAATTTCTTCCCAATGTTCTTCTGTGCCTAGACTGCCTATGTCTGTCAGTGTTTGTGTTATTTATGTCTCATAGTTCTGTTTGACATCTTGTTGTTTTAATTTTTGTATATCTAGTTCTGTTCTTTGTTCCTGTCTTTTCCTTCTGTTTCTCTGAATTCTGCATCTGCATTTTATCTGTACTAGGAGATGGTTAGAACCGCAGCATGCTCCTCTTCGGCTCTTCACATCTTGTATGCTTGTTGCGACCCGTTTGTCTATCAAGACATGATCAATTTGGTTGGCGGTTGTTCCTCCAGGCATAATCCATATCGCTTTGTGTATGTCGGGGTGTATATTAATATCGCCTAAATAAATAAATAATAATAATCGACCAAGGGAATTCTTGAAATGGAGGATAAAAAAATTGAAATATTTTTCACGATATAAAAACTCAAAGTTTACTGTTTTGTACATTCCATGAGTAATAATAAATATGTTTTACTTCTAAATATTCTAGACGGCAAAATAGACAGTAAATCAATGGTATCAAAAAAATACAATTGCGCTGTATGTTGTCTATTGCTTAAACGTTTCGGTTATTTGCCATTTTCAATAAGCACTTTATTTTATAAACATTACATACAATTATAATTCATATTTCCTACTCTCTTTGGAAGTATAAATGAATTAAAAAATTGGTATCTGACATTGACAGGTATCTAAAAACAGGAGTGATTTAGGGTCGTATCTTAAATATCTGCCATGGTGCATTTAAAACAACTCAATTTATTAAATGATGGATACATATTGGAAAGATCTTAGATGTCAGTCTTATTATTGATGGAAGTTGGTTTTTTTTGTTTTTTTTTGTGGGGATAAGATCTCCCCAGAGTGGGGATCATCCCACTCTGGGTTTTGTTTGATAGTATGACTATCCAGTTTTTGGTATGACTTAGCAGTTTCCGCTACTTTTCTCCATTCTTCTCCATCTTTGATTGGCCTCGTATATTTCTAATTTCCATACTTTTTAAGTCTCCTTCACTTGTTGTTTTTATCTCAGTTTAGATCTGTCTCTGGTTCTTTTACCTGGTGGTATCCATTCCTGGAAATATCCTTTATATTCTCCGAAAACAAAATTTTATAACGTTTTTTGGATTTTATCATAATCTTTCTTTAATCTTCTGTCTGTGATAAATAATATATCGTCTAACATATGACTTTAGTTGATTTCTCATGTTTGTATCACTGCTCATCTCTCTTTTTCTCATGTTTTTACTCTTCTTTCAAATTAACCTTACGATCTTCTCTATCAAGAAGCACAAACTCTTTCTTAGACGTGTTTGCTTATAAAGTTTATTTTTTATTTATCAAAAATTTTTATAGACATTCCATCGTTATTATATTTCTTCTTCTTCTTCTTTTTATGTAGACATGGCTTTATCTGTTTTTTAATGTGCCTCCAGTAAATTGTTGTTCCATCGTTTTCGTAGTCTTCCTACTGATCATGTTTCTATTAGGGAACCGCCTCTTGCCGTCTTTCTTACTCTATTTGTTGTCATTCAGATTATATGATTGTTCGATTCTACTCTTTTTCTTCTTACCCAGTTCTTGCATTTACGTCGTATATCTGTACTTCTAGCTCTGTCCCATAGTGTCTTACCATCAATTTTTAATATCTGCTGTTTCTAACATCTTTTGTGTCCTCTCTGTGTCAGGTCGTGTTTCTGATTTTATTATTGGTCTGATAACTGTTTTCTGAATTCTGCCTTTCATTTTTTTCCCGATATTTTTTTTCTCCATATTGTTTCATTCAGGCAACCTGCGGCTTTGTTTGCTCCATTCACTTGATCTTTTACTTCGGATACGAGCTTTCCGTAGCTAGATAATGCGATGCCTATAGGTATTTAAACTCTATCACGTGTTCTATTACCTGACCTTCCAGCTCCAATTTATATATCAGTAGTTTTGCTGTTATAACCATGCATTTTGTCTTTTTTTTATTTCTCCCATTTGGTATCCTTTTTTAGTTCTTACTGTTTTTATTGTTTCATCCACAATCAGGTTAAATAATAGAGGACGCAGGACCTCTTTCTGTTTTATTCCATTTCCAGCTTTAAAAGTGTCGATTAGTTCTTCTTCTGCTCTTACTTTTATTTTGTTGTTTTGGTAGATATTTTCAATTGTTTTGATTATTCCTAGAGGTATCTCTCTTGCATACAATAAGTGGATAAGGTCCTTTAATTTGACTCAATCAAATGCCTGCTTAATGTCCACGAACCATAGATATGCCGGTTTGTTGTATTCTTATGATTTCTCTTACACTTGCCTCATTATACATATGGCGTCGGTGCATGATCTTTCCGACCTAAAACCTTGTTTTTCTTCTGCTAGTTTTATAATTGCATCCAGTTTATTTGTTATTACTTTGGTTATTAATGTTAGTGTTTTGGTTATTAAATTAATTCCTCTGTAATTTTCCGGGTCCGATTTATCTCCCTTTTTGAAGAGAGGTATTATGCAGCTTGATCCTCATTCTTGAGGAATTGTGTTTTGTTTTATTATTTTTTGAATTAGTTTTAATAATTGTTTGGTCAGATCTGGTCCTCCGTACTTTAGGAGTTCATTCGGTATTCTGTCCGCTGCTGGTGATTTTTTATTTTGTAATTTCCTTAATGCTTTCTCTACCTCTTCCTGCTGACTTATTATATTTAGACGGTTATATTCACTTACTATTTCCAGCCAAATTTCTATTAACAATTCAGCAAAATCAAAACTCATTCCTCAAATACTGCAGATATTATTTTTTTTACTATTACACTTATATTTCATCGACAAGTGGGAACAGTGGGAATAGTTTTAACTTTCTGTATTTATATGGTTTCCCGTGAAAATATTAATATATATGTCATTCCTTTGAGCTTTTTATGTTAAGCGGCCACTATACTACTCGTGAAGTTGATCGAAGTGCAGTGAGTACGAGAGCGTAAACAGGTACCATGAGGTACTGTATGCGACTTCGCTTTGCCTCGTTTTACTTCCGATCTGTGTCGGGTTTTTGCATCCGTGTCAAAGGGACCGAAGTTCGAATACGAATACGAAGATTCACACTACATTACTCGACTTCACGAGCATGTAGAGAGTAACCTCGCCTCGATTAACTCTACTTCGACACTTCGTCCGAAGAACTTCCATCGAGATTATAGACGGCGTTTTATGTAAAATTACTTTGGCATATACGTGTATAAACCTTGTTTGGAATTATTTGCTTTTTGTCGGTATTAGAAATCAAAAAGAAAGATACAAGGTCACGTCTACGTCCACTTCCGTATCGCCTTTGATATGTCTGGAGCAGTTGCAGACGCAACACTATAAAAAAACAATTCAAGGACCCGGCCTATAAGTCCAATATAAATCTATATTTTTGTGGTTTGATCATGACTTAATTTTTTTATTCAATTCGATTTCCCCGTATATAAGATTTTAAAAACTCAGATTAAGCACCAAAATAAATTCCTGTAATAAACTGAAATATATATAAAATAAGATAGTATAAAATATATGTCATTTCCCAAAAAATATTTTTAAAACGCATTTCAAAAATTTTTCATGGTAATATTTTGACCCGAAACTTATAAATTTCATCCTTCCGAAATTGCTTAGTAAAATACCGTAAAGAATTACACTAAATGACTACCAAGCGTCGTTATTGCGTAGTACCTCATGTTCATCGTGTGATACTAACCCATAATTTTAAATTTTGATACAGTAAAACAGGAAACGCAATAATGGCCACTGGAATACTTTAATTATAAACGGTTAAATTTTTTAGATGGTACTTGATAGATTCGGCGGGATATTACGAATATCAACAACATAAATATTTTTGATATTGAAATTTTTATAAAATAATACTTCCTTTATAATTGAAAAAAATTATACAGGGTAGCCGTATGATAAGGAAACAAAGGCATTATCAGAAACTTCGGCAATATTTTTGAAAAACCTAGCTACATGTTGATTTTTTATTCAAGGGGAACACACTTTTCCGGTATTCTTGATTAGTTTAGTTTGACCCCTAAGCCACGGTAAAAATCACTTTTAAATTTTTTTAAGGCAATATCGGCAATCATTTTAAAGTTTCGTTTCGTATCGTTTTATCTTCTATATTATTTTTTTTTTTAATACATTTTACACTTAATACTTTTAAATGTTTACTTCTGAGTTGAGCAAATATTGGAACTGATAACCTTCGGCGTCTAAACAGTGATTAAGGTTTTATTTCGAAAAGTTCTCTCACATTTCAAACATTGCGAAGCTTGTGAGAGTGAATCGTTGCCAATCGTTGACAATTGGTTTAAGTTAGTCTTATTAAGATGCGAGTGGTGTCCTATAGATTTTACTTTTTAGGTATCTCCACGAAAAGATATGCAGAGGAGACAAATTTGGTGACCTAGGAGGTAATTCGAAGCTGTCTCTTCTCCCAATTAAATGCCGTGGAAAATGTTGGTCTAAATATTGACGAACAAGTAAAGCAAAATGTGGAGGGGCAGCGTCCTGTTAAAAAATCAAATGATCTTTATCATATTGTTGGTCATTTGCAATAATATCAGTCAAGGCAATATTAATCATATCCTCCAGCAATTTTAATACGTATCGCTAGTCAAATTAGTTAATTAGAAAATACCAATCCATACATTTAATCTTTGGGGTTGCTGTATATGCACCTTGTGTATAATCCTGAGTTTGAATTAGACCCAATAGCCATTATAACGATTTACAGTTCCGTTTATGAAAATAGTGCATTCATTTTACGATATTCTAATAATACAGCTATCATAGCAGACGGCATAGAAGGGTTAAAAGAGATAGCAAATAACATTAATACAGTGGAAGAGTTTTTATGATGATAAAAACGAAATTATTGATAACTAGCAAACAATCTCATATGCAAGCACAGTTAAAAAAAAAAATACAAACAACTTATAGACAGAGTTAAGAAATTTGTATATCTCGGAGCTACCTTAGACAGTAAGTGGGACTACGACGAATACATAAAGATACGAGTAGCAATAGCTAGAAATACGTTTACAAAATTTTAATAACTACCTTTATCATTGGTACCTATGGGTCTTAGTATTCGCTTTCTAAAATGCTACATATGATCAATCATATTGTACGAGATCTGCTCACTTAAAGTAAGATCGCTAAACCGTAGTTTGAAATGCGGTGTCTCAAAGGTTGCTTAAAATTCCATGGGTCGACCATATTAACAACGAAGATGACTAAGGAGAGATAATACCTAAATGGAGGTTCTAAACGTCGTTAAACAGTGTAGGGTCTAAACATAGGACAT
Organism: Diabrotica undecimpunctata; assembly: GCF_040954645.1. Lineage (NCBI taxonomy): Eukaryota > Metazoa > Arthropoda > Insecta > Coleoptera > Chrysomelidae > Diabrotica > Diabrotica undecimpunctata. The sequence continues at coordinate 105,771,128 of NC_092804.1, read as the reverse complement.
ATTTTAGGAGGCAACAAAGGAGGCAGCCCTTTATTCTAATCTTCCTTTTTTTCTGGTCCTTTGAGCATAGTTTAATGCCTTTTTTAATTATCCTTTGTAATAAATTTATTATTTGTATTACTTTTCGACTTTATTATATTCTTTGCTGGATGTCTATTATTGTACATGTTAATTTTTTCTTTATTATTTTTGACCATTATAATTCATATCTTCCTCTTAATTTGCTACAATTACTTGATCAAATCGTAAACATCCAAGAAAACATACAGATCATGTGTTCTTAACGTGTTCTACAATTCTAGGAATCAAATAAGAAAACCGTTTCAATTTACAAACAAATACCATTTCAAAACATCTTTATCTCCCAATGACAGTATTTTAAAAATTTTTAATTAAAATTTAATCTGCAAATTTACAGGATTCTTATAATTCTTCCTCTTCTTAACCCCGATTCTCTTATGTCCAAATGACACTAATTCATTGACCATGTGGCTTCAATAGTGACAACTTCATAATGTGTTCTTTATAATATATTTAATTTAATAATTTTTGTCATGAAATGTTTGTTATATGCACTTGATTGTCTGGGTGGTGTATAATTTTGAAAAAGTTTTATATAGGATTTTTGTCCACTTTTTCAATTCAATTTTCAATTTACAAACAAATACCATTTCAAAACAACTTTATCTCCCTATGACAGTATTTTAAAAATTTTTAATTAAAATTTAATCTGCAAATTTACAGGATTCCTATAATTCTTCTTAACCCCGCTTTTCTTATGTCCAAATGACACTATTTCATTGACCATGTGGCTTCAATAGTGACAACTTCATAATGTGTTCTTTATATGTTTATTTTAATAATTATTTGTCATGAAATGTTTGTTATATACACTAGGGATGGCGATTTTTGACAAAACACCGGTTTTCGGTTATACCGTTTTTTTTGCTTACGGTTTAACCTGGCGGTTATAACCGGCCAAAAAAACCGGTTATAATTATGATTGGGATCCAAAATAATACCTAACCTATTCCTAATCACCGTAAAAACCTAATAACCGGTTTTTACTTTAAAAATAAAAAACCGGTTATAACCGGGACAAAAAAACAACCGATAAAACCGGTTATTGCGAAGTAAAAAAACCGGTTTTCGGTTAAAATCGGTAGGTTTTTCCCAACCCTAATATACACTCGATTGTCTGGGTGGTGTTTAATTTTGAAAAAGTTTATATAGGATTTTTGTTCACTTTTTCCATTCACTACAATGAACATCTCGAGACTTTTGTGAAGAGATTGTGGGAAATTATCAAGAACTTCTCTAGGGGCGTGGTTACGACAGTCCTCTTTAGTGGATATAAATATTAGGTCTGGGTTGTAGCTTTTTTGTCATCTAGCAGACAAAATTTTGGCATCCGTTTTGCATCGTGATAAAGTTTAAGATGTTTGAGCTACACCTATTGAATTACTGGTTCGCCTTGGAATTGGCAATGGTTATAGCAGCACGCAGTGGTTATAGCAGTATTGATGTCTTCTGTGTGTATTGATGGATTCGGGAGTGAAAAAAGCACTTTTGGTGACTATTTGCTTTTAGTGGTTTGTATGTATTAACAATTATAATTTTGTATATAATGGTTGTCAGTATGAAGAGTTCTTGAGATAAAAAAGAGTGTATGGTGCTAACATTTTTTATGTCTATTCTACAGTAGTTACAAATCCCATATTGTCGATGATTAAGTTAGTGTCTAATCAATATCTATTTGAGTATAATAATTTGCTCGTCAATCTTTTGCTTGATTTCTTTAATTTTTTTTTCTTTCATAATTTTTGGGTGCAGTTCTTACTACTCCTCTTTTTTTTGTTTTTAGTTAAATATTTTTCCACCCAATGTTTGCTTATAAGTCGCACAGGACGGGGCGTTATTCTCATTCATACAACTGTTTCAAGATGCTTGCAATATTGAGGAAGATAATAACTAAAAAATGATGTATATTTGTAATAAGATGATGTATGTAATAAGATAGGGTTTTTTCGACGAGTAGCGATAAACTTATTTTATAAATGTAAAATAATAAGGGAGTACGAAGCACATTGAAGAAATATAGAAAGTTCAATTATTGATTATTATTTTTCAGTCTGTTTTTCCTATTAATTCACTTCTCTGTTATTTAGTTCTTTAATATTTTATACTAGGTTTACTTATCGTATTACAACAAAGTAATAATACCTTATAATTTATGAGAAAAGGTAATTGAATTTAATATTTAAGTATGTTCAAATACAAATGATTCCATTTATCCACTATCAAATAAGTGGTAAGTGATGATAAAAAATGATGTATATTTGTAATAAGATAGGGTTTTTTCGACGAGTAGCGATAAACTTATTTTATAAATGTAAAAGAATAAGGGAGTACGAAGCACATTGAAGAAATATAGAAAGTTCAATTATTGATTATTATTTCTCAGTCTGTTTTTCCTATTAATTCACTTCTCTGTTATTTAGTTGTTTAATATTTTATACTAGGTTTACTTATCGTATTACAACAAAGTAATAATACCTTATAATTGATGAGAAAAGGTAATTCAATTTAATATTTAAGTATGTTCAAATACAAATGATCCCATTTATCCACTATCAAATAAAACATTCCGTGATTTTATGAAAATATAAAATGAATTCTGCTTGAAACCTGAACTCAAAGAGGCGAACGTTTCATTAAAAACTTCATTTGTTTCCAGGGAATCATTTCGAAAAGGATGTGAAGTCGGAATGGGATCGCTTTTTTTAAAGGATATAGCGTTGAATGGGCGATTAGTTGAAAAATAGGCTATTAATGACTTCTGCATAAATTTCATGTGTGAATGGTTTTCGTGCCTTTTCTAACACATTTTCGAGCATCGCATGGCACGGATACACTCGGTAACGTTTTGATCATTTCGACAGCTGACAACTGTAAAATTGAAGATTATGATGACCATTGGCACGGCTCAACGATTTTCATGCTGTTATGGATCTTTCGTTAACAAACTGTTAGATTTTCACACCTAAGTGTAGGTTTGTTTTGCTGTTCTTATTAATATCATATTTTATATGCATCTGCTATTTGTCAAAAGACAGATAGCAAATACTATTTCCTGAAATTATTGCTTATGAGTGAATAAACACAAAATATTTTAAAAGGAAATAACAAAATTTAAAATTGAGAAACATTGATGTCGTTTTTCCTATTTAATTAAATTAACGAGTAAACTTTTTTTTTGCTTAATAATTTCTATTCCCAGAAATTCATTTTTTGCCATTTTATTCAATTATTTGGGAAACATCAAATAAGAAGTAAAATTAAAATGGCTTTATTTTTCTAAAAGCATATAGTACTACATTATAAAATGTATAAAATTTTTTATAAATAAAAATTTGCTGACATGATGTCAGTCGTATTACATTGATGTTAGTTTCCAAAGCTGTTGTGTGAAATAATAGAAATACCTAATATGTTTTCAAACTAGTTAAAAAAATGCTTTTGATATTAATAAAAGGAGATATGCCAGTTTCTATTATTTCTACTCTTTCTGTATTGTCTTGTATATCCTATCTTAATTGGGTTATGGCCAATGAGTTATCAATATTTTTTTTGTTTTTTTGTTTTTCAATATTTTGTAAGTTGTAGTATTTTCGTTTCAACCCGTATATTATAAAACATCAAAAAATATTATTAATCTTTTTGCGTCTCTGAGATTGATGATCTAAACATTTTGGAGTCCGTTTATAATAAACAAATTACTTTTTCGTTTGCTCTAGGTTGCGCCTAGATATTTACATAGGAAATAAACAAGAATCTTTCCGTTTATGCTTGTACCGATTTTTGAGAATGAGATCATTTCTCGATGAATCGGCCACGAGAGTGGTCACTTTCATTATGGAAGTCCGAATTTGGTTACGATGTGGGCAGTGAAGATAGGAGAGCAATTAAGAGTCTAAGCAAAGAAGGTTCGTTTTTGTGAAGTTTGAGAACAACCGGCAAATTGTCCCATAATTCCATGAGTTTTGGTGAGAAGAAGGTGATTCGAGCTCAAAATGCCATGTGGTAATCTTTGTAATGTGATTTAGTCACCGTTTTGTTGTAAGCTGTATCCTGTGACAAGTGATTTAATAACAGCGTCTGATGGCTAAGTAAGCAGACATGTGGTGGACAGAGAACGCCCTAACCGGTCATAGGATCGGTGGGTAGTTAGAAATAAAAATACCAACCCCGCGAACCAAAACAGACTAACGTATGGCAACCCTAACAAAAAAGTCTCTGGCTCCCAGGTTGGGGGTTGGAGTAGAGGCTGACAACTTCTTTCTGTAAAGACATATGTTACGAAACCTCAGGAACTATTAGCTGAATGAAACTCACGACGACGACTCTGCTAACAAAAAATGGAATTAAGATTAGGAACATGCAATACCCGAAACCTGTACCGAACTAGAGCACTCACGTCTTCACTAGACATAGTGAACACGTACAGTAGGTGTTTAGCACTGCAGGAAGTGCGGTGGATGAGAACTGGCACTCTTGATAAGAGAACTCATTCCATATGTTACAGCTGCAATAAAAACCAACACATAGATGGGGTGGAATTTATTGTAAACCGAAGAACAAAAGGCCTTGGTATTGACTTTAAAGCCTACAGTCAAAGAATGTGCTATTTGCTCTTAAAACTAAAATTATTTAATTACAGTTTGATCAATATCTATGCCCCAACTAATGACAAACCTAAGGAAATAAAAGTTCTTCGAAGATCTAGAGCAAGCCTACGGAAGATGTCTGAGAAATGACATTAAGATCTTATTAGGTGGCATGAATTCAAGAGTAGGACGAGAGCGAGTGTTCATGCTCATGATAAAAAAGCATAGCCTACACAACATCAGTAGCGATAATGGATTACGACTGATAAACTTAGCAGCAGCACTCAATATGACAGTCGCTAGCACCTATTTTAAACACAAGAACATACACAAGGTAACCTGGACCTCTCCTGATGGAAGAACAGCGAGTTAGATTGATCATATCTTAATAGATTTAAGATGGAACAGTCGTAAGAAACTACAGAAGTTATAGAGGCGCAAACAAGAAAATAAAATGGATACTAAAAAAATGGAATGTGCAAAAGCTGAGAGATGCGTCAATTGCAGAATAGCACTCGGAAAACATCACCGTCAGACTATGGAATCAAAATATAAATAAAGAATGCCAGACAGATATAGACTCCTACTGGACCAGAATAAAGAAAAACATTGAAGCAGCAGCGAAAAAGGAAATAGGAACAGAAATTTGTGCCCGTAGAAATCATTAATTTAAGGATGAATGCAATAATGCAACAAAAGAAAGTAATAAAGCTTACAGAAAGATGCTTACCCGACGAACTAAAATAACTGTAGAGAATTACCAGACAAAGAGAAATAAAGAAAAGAGAATAAACAAAAGAAAAAAACAAAACCACCTAAATGAGGAACTTCAATATATAGAAAAATTCAACACAGAGAAAGAGTTCAGAGCATTCTATAAGAAAATTAACATCAACAGAAAATAATTCAAGACAACCACAAGACCATGCAGAAGTCAGAATGGTGACCTACCAACAACAAGGAAAGACGTATTGAATAGATGGGTGGAATACTTTAACCAGGCACTTAATATTAAGGAAGAAGAAGAAAACCTCGAAGACAAAAGAGATGAGGTAAGGCAAACAGACGAGAGGGAAGACGAACCACCAACGATTCTTTAAGTTAAAGATGCAGTTAAAAAACTAGCCAGAAACAAATCACCTGGAATAGATAATCTTCGAGCTGAACTACATAAAGAATGTATGTGGCCATGATACCATAATGGCATTACAGCAGCTTGTAAACGAAATATAGACACAAAAAGGAGATATCTTTAAAGCCTCCAACCACAGAGGAATTGCGCTTTTAAATGCAGCATATAAAATATTTTCCATAGTACGTCATAGTATGGCACCATATGCAGAACGGATAGTAGGAAAATACCAGGCTTGTTTCAGAGGTGTTAAATCGACATATTTAGGAAAAACACTGGATATTATGGCATTGATACTCATCACATATTTATAGACTACAAAGCAGCCTACGACTCTGCGAATAGAAGAGAAATGTTCAAAACAATGAAAGAGCTAGAAATACCAAATCAGTTGGTAAATTTAACTCTTGAAAAAGTTAAATGTAGAGTACAAATTCAGGGTGATTTGTCTGAACCTTTTAAAACAAAAAACGAGCTGCGTTAGGGAGATCCTCTCTCCTGTAAACTGTTCAATTTGGCTCTGGTAAAAGTAATATGTATGTCACAAATCACAATCACTAGTTCAATATATAATGAATTAGTGCAAATCCTGGCCTATGCTGATGATATTAATCTTATTGGGAGAACGGACAACGCTGTACGAAAGACGTATGTAGCATTAAAAGAATCAGCTACAAAAATTGGTTTAACAATACACACCAAAAAAAGAAGTATATCAAAATAAGCACGGAACCACAAATACTACGACTACTTGTTATAGAAAACGACGTCATCGAAGCAGTAAACAAATTTGTATACCTGAGAGCGCTCCTTAACACTGAAAATAACACTACCGCAGAAATAAACCGCAGAATTTGCACAGCCAACAGATGCTATTTTGGGCTCAATCTTCTCCTGAAATCCACAATTATATCGGAAAATACAAAAATAACACTCTAAAAAACAATAATACGCCCAGTCTTAACATATATGGTTCAGAGACCTGGACTCTAACAAAAAATAATAAAAACATGTAAGGATGTTTCGAAAGAAAAGTACTAAGGAGAATTTATGGAGCCGTGAATGATAATGGAGTGTGGAGAAGACGATACAACTTCGAACTTTATAGAATATATCAGGATCCTGATATCGTGAAACATATTAAGATAGGACGTCTGAGAAGGATAGGGTGTAATGCGGATGGAATAAAATGACCCAGCTAGAAAAACGCTTCTTAACAGACCCAATAAGTGGAGAAGAAGAAGAACTAGAACAAGGTTCCTTGATAACATCGATGAAGACATGAGAAACATGGGAATACGTGCTTGGCGAAAGAAAGCGATGGATAGGGATGACTGGAGGGAAATTCTTGAGGAGCCTAGGACCCACGTAGGGTTGTAAAGACAGAATGATGATGATAATAATCAGCCGAGTTTGAAGAATCACACATTATTATTATCCAGTTGTTATATATTATAAGTCCGGTTTTTTTGGATTTGATTCGATTTCTCCCAGGATTTGTCCAGCCTCCATTTTATGTCTCCCATGGGTCGGATCTAGATTGTTTAAAGTTTGAGGGACAATATTTTTTGTTCAAATCTAAGGTAAAGAATTTTTTGTTAATTTAAAAAAGGAATGACTAGCCGGTGAAGCGAGTAATTTTATTAAATTTTTTCTAACTAAACATTTATCGTTAACATACAAAGATTTACTCGTATGTCAATTTAAAAAGTATATAAATAAATATAAGTTTTTTGTACAGCTAATTAGTTCTTACAGTTCCAAAAAAGGGAATCCTTATCCATGACTTTGCTGTGCAACCAAAACACGAGTAGCCGTTCGCTAACGATTTTATTTTATGCTTACCCTATCTTCAAGCTCAGTAGTTGTTCAGTCTCCACTTTTAGCCCCCTAAAATCAAATTATGTTGTTTGTTTTGTGTTTTTCTGAGATGACATTTGGCATAGATCCGTCAAGAGAAAATATTGTTTATTATAGTCTATTTAGCTGTTCGCGTTCATTTTGATGTAACTGTATATTTCGATATTAGCTACTTTTAATAGTAATTATTAAGGACATCTCCACATAACAATCCTTGATTATATAATACGTATAGCTTAGAATAATCGTTATAAAAGCTTAAGACAGTATCAGTACTAATAGTCATTAACCTTCGGAGTACGGAGATTATTTTACTTACTTAGATTACGAAGATGGGTCATGCGTAACACATTCTCATTTTATTTATAATAATGTTTTAAATAGTCAGGATTATTAAAAAGTATCTTTAATCTTTTTAACCAATTTTAGCCAATTTGTAACGTTGCGCACCAATTTGTGACGTTCCAACGAACATTCATTGGGTGCCAATTTGTAACCCTTCGAGGCTCAATTTGTAACATCCCAACATTGAGCTGCTGTTGTCAACTTGTAACCGCCAACCTTAGTTTGCTGCTACAACCTGACTAACATCACTAACAACGTTGGAGCGACAAATCGTTTCCCGTTGGGACCAATTTTTAACGTCATAACCCCTAATGTATCAATTGCAAAATTGCTACATTAGACGTTATACGAAACACTCCCTGGCTAGCTCACTCAGGACGTGAATATGGCCTACTCTGGAGCAACACACGCAAACAAGTAAAAAGAAGAAACAATACACAGTTAAATTAACACATGTTTATTAAAATATTAAACAAAAAGGGCAGAAAAATACATGTTTAAATATTATATTGAATTTAAATAAAAATTATTCGACTTCTTGCTACAGTGTTACATTATAGTAAGGAAAAATGCTTGTCACCAAATCCTAGGTTTTATCCTGGTCTTTTCTGCTATGGTTGTTAGCAAGCCATGTTGTTAGTTGTGGATTTTCTTGTCCTGGAGTCAACTCTTCTAACGGAATGATAGTGCCATTCTCAGGCCGGTTGGTCTTCTGGATGTTAATATAATTTGACCCGCACCTGAGAAATGTATCCCAGAGGTTGATGAAATGATACTTAGGTTGATGAAAAACATGAAATTATGATTGGCAGGGATAACCAGACTCATGAACTGAAGAGAAGAATCGGCCTTGGGTGGGCAGCATTTGGAAAACTGAGAGAAACTTTTAAAAGTGAGCTGCCCACATGCCTAAAGAGAAAGGTATTTGATCAGTGCGTCCTCCCAGTCTTGACGTACGGAGCAGAAACACTTACCTTAACAAAAGCAGCAGCTACCAAACTGAGAGTCACGCAGAGAAGAATGGAGCGGTCCATGTTAGGAATAACTCTGCGAGACAGAATAACCAACGAAGACATCAGGAGAAGAACCGGAGTGATTGACATCATCGAGAAGATAGCCAGACTAAAATGGAGATGGGCAGGACACATAGCCAGAATGACAGATGGGCGATGGACAAAGAGGTTATTGGAATGGAGGCCAAGGGAAGACAAGAGAAGCGTCGGTCGACCACCTACAAGATGGACTGACGATTTAAGAAGACTAGATAAAAACTGGATGAGAGCGGCGCAAGATAGACGGGGTTGGAAACATGAGGAAGAGGCCTATGTTCAGCAGTGGACTCTTGAGGCTGGATGATGATCTTTAATCTAACAAAAACAAAAAAACATAAAAATTATAATCCTAAATTATTTTATTTAAATTTTTTAATATGGTTCACTATCCTGGTCTTTTTGGCAGTAGTTACATTTAATTTTGACAATATGGTTTTCTTCGCGATTTGGATGAGTATTATAAACAACATGTCTTTTACACATGCCACACCTTTTTGAATATTTATTGTTACTACCCCTACAACAATAACAACGACGTCTTTTTTTTTGCAGATTGCGGCACTTCTATTTCCTTTTTTTACACTAACACTGGCGGTTTCTATTGCAGCGATTACGAATTTATGGTACCTGGTGTGTTCTTCTTGTATTGCTGTTTTATATTGTGTGAGGTTAATTGTTTTCTAAGCTCCTCCAGAAATAGTTTTCTGCGAAGTTTTATATTTACTTGGGTGTTTCATTCCGGATTTTTCATATTCCAACGAAAGCATTGCAGCATGCAATATCCAAAAAGTTAAAAAATATACGTAAGGGTCATCTTCATGTTGCTCTTTTACATGGGTACTCTCGGATCAATTTATCTAAAATATCAACTCCACTTTTGGTTTTGTTGTAATCCAAAATAATCTTTGGTTTAAACTTTTGGTCTTCACCAGAAATTTCATGTTCATTGTGTAAGGTCGATAATAATACAACAAACTTTTAGGCTTGGTTACATATGAAACTAAAGTAATGTTTCTAGTGAACAAAAATTTTGAAGAATACAGTGAACGATCTGTCATTTCAAGCAATGATTTGGGTAAACTCTTTCTATTTTTTCTGATAGTACCCAAAAGGGCAAAAAAGCAATAAACATTTTCAGCGTCACATAGGGTCCAAGCCTTTGTACTGTATTTTTTTGGTTTACTAGGTATATAAATCAGAAATAGACAATGTCCCCTAAAATCTATAAGCTGCTCGTCGATAGTACCAAAAGCAGATCGTTCATATGATTCACTACAATTTTGGGCAAATCGATCAGCGATTTCTCGAATGGAAGCAAATTTTTCTCGTTCTCTGCTTCCTGCTCTCGTATCCAAATTATCATGGAGATATACTTCAAAATACTAATCCCGGCTTGGAAATGCTTTATAAATAGGACGCGTAAATGCTTTATTTATATTGGACCATAAATTATTATGCACCTTCTTACGAGACTCTCTGAATCTTCCGCATAATTTAGTATACCAAAGAAAGCACGCAGTTCGACTAGGTCAACGTTAATTCAATCCTTTATTTTTTTTCTCGTCCTTTATTGTTATACGCGGCTATGAACTCAATAACTCTCTTATACTCGAGAATTATACTATCAGAAAAAAATAAAATAAAGGCATCCATGCATGTCTCAATATTATGACTTTTGGTAGTGAGACCATGTTTTTGATTCTGTTATTTTTGCTTTTTTATTGACATTCTTTTATTGACATACGAGCAATAAAGATCTGCACCCAACCCACTTTTGCCCCCCTTTTTGTAATTTTCTCTTATCCCTTAGTTTTTCTTAGTTCCTTCCTTTGATCGCCACCAGGTCTCTTTATTTTTAAAATTCTTTCCTGACGTTTTCCAACTGTTTCCAATAATAAGTCTAGTCACATGTCTGCAAATTATATTATGAGTTTTTTCATGTTCCTGATTAGTGTCTCTAATTTTCTTCTTTCTCCTTTTTTTTAATTCACCATTTGTTTGTTGTTTTTCCTCTTCGATAGGTATTTTAATTTCGTTTTGCTTGTTACTATTATTTCACAGTCCTTCTTCATATATACGTTCTTTTCTTGTCATAAACTAATCTATTGAAAAACGATTTTGTCCACTTTCGTTTGTAATAAGTTGATTTTCTCTCTTTCGAAAGAATCGGTTAACAATCGCCATATCTAATTTTGTTGTTGATTTCATGGTCCAATCTAAATATTTCGATTAATTGTAAACCGTTTTAAGTAGAAGAAAAGAATTTAAAAAATTATTGTTCTGTGTATCCGTCAGAAAGCCATTTTATAAAATATAAAAGCGATTGATGAGAACACTTCCGAGAGATACCTGCATGCACGACATATTTAATAAAAATAATTCAGTGCACCAACCATAAATCTATTTGCGACAATAGATAAAGATAGATATCACAAAGTCAGTCAGGTAAAGAACAGGATATACCGTTTGAGTATATTGTGTCGTTGCCGCATTGTTAGAACAAAAAAATCAGTTTTTAATTGTTTCCTAACGGAAACAGTAATGTTAGGACTTAGTAGTTTATAGCGATTTGTTTGGTTTTCAGAATTGTGTATGATATATTGCTTGTATGATTCAACACCAGTGAAGAATTTCCTTAGATAAAAATTAATTCTTGATATTTATTATTAAAATCAATTTGATTTACTATTTTTTTAACATAAATAAATTATTAATTCGACATGTATCTTAAACAAACGTAAATTAATATAAATTAGTTTTTAACAGAGCAGAGAATTATAGAAAATCATGTTGTTCTTGTTTTGAAAAGCAGCAATACGTATTTGCTCGTCGCAGATTTCGGGATGCTGATAAACACCTTTTAAACCATACCTAGAAAAGCCTCCGGTGAATTTTTCTTGTTATTTTAATGTAATTTTGTCATTTTTCATAGAGTGGTATAATAATAAAAAAAAAAGTACAAAAGTGAGGGGTACACTCACTGTTAACAGTCAGAAGAAAACTAAAATTAAAAATAACTCTCAGTGAACCCCACTGAAAAATGTTACGCTACGATATGCAATATTTAAAATAAGTTAAAAGAGTATCCAGAAATGAAAATATCAACCTAACATTTGACAGATCAGACAAAAATGGCAGACTGTACCTCTACGTCCTATCGATTCATATATTCAATCACCTTTCGGAAATCTTTCAAAGTTCTTAAAAAACATTATTCTTATTATATGAAAGATTCCAATGACCTTATTGCTAAAATTAAAAACATTGACGTACCAAATAGCTATAAATTATTATCTTTAGATGTCGTTTCACTATACACTAACATCCCAATAAAACTTACCACTGACATCATTAAACCCCATTGCAAGAATTCCAATCATCTGTAGAGTTAACATTAAACTCAACATACTTTTTATATAAGGATGAAATATACCAACAGATTGATGGATGTGCAGTGAGTGCAAGTATTTCTAGTGTCATTGCTCATTTGGTTCTGGAAGACTTAAAAGAATCTGTCATATGTCATTTAGATTTTAATGTACAATTCTTCTACTGCTATATCGATGACTGTATCTGTTCTATCCCAACAAATGAAATGAACGACATTTTAGATAATTTTATCAGTTACCATCCAAAACACGAAATATCGAAAAGCGAAGAATGCTCTTCTAAATAATGCATATCCCGAACATCTAATCGGAACTATTTAGACTTAATAAATTTTACAACAATCCAAATAACAATAAACCCAACAGTATCAAGACTTACATATATAAAAGTTTATCCGAAAAACTAAAAAATCTTTTAGCCAAACATCACATAACAGTGGCTCACAAAGGAAACAAGCTTTTAAATAAATATTTCACTAAATTAAAAATACAAACTCCAAAACTAAAAAAAATACATGTTGTTTACGAGATACCATGTATTAACTGTGAAGGTGTTTATATCGAGCAAACCAGTCAACTGCTTCAATGCACAATTCGTTCTCACAAATATGACAAGAACAACGTCACTGCACTCACAAAACATGAAAATAAGAAAAAGCATACATTTTACTTCGAAAACATCAAAATTTTTAAAACCGAACAAAACAAAACGAAGAAAGAGATATATGAATCAATAGAAATAAAAACATATACCAACGCAGTAAGTGACAAAAAAGATACAGAGAACCTAAATAAAATATATTTTAATCTGATTTAAATAATAATAAATGTAACACCATAAAAACATTTAACGTCATAACATATTTCCATTTTACCTTTTTCGAAAACACCAACGATACGCCCATTCAAAAATAATTATATACTAATGACAGTAAACCATGAGATATCAGATATCAAGTTTACTTCAGTCAATTCATTAATTCCTGCCGAAACGTTGATTTCAATAAACAATAAAATCTAGTTCCAAATTTAATATTAAAAAACCTAAACCCAAGAAATACTAATTTTATATATTATATATATTGGCGTTTCAATTTCCACTTTTGGATCCACAGATTTTGTGAATCTTTAATTTTTATATTTTTTATATATTTTTAAATTTTTAATCATTAACATAATTTTATAATAATATTAGTGCACACAATGCTAGTTTTTTCTTAAGTAGTTAATTATAAATACTTGTAATTGTCGTTCTTAAGTTTTTTGTAACTGATGTTCCTGAAACTTTTTTTGATCAAATACCTCAGCTACACATTCTTGTAAATTTATTACACCGTATTATTAATGTATGGGCCTGACTATTTTAGTTCTATGTAGAACCTCTGGATGTGTACGGATACAAGGATGAGGTAGTAATATTTTTTTCTTCGCCACTTCAATTGAGCGATAATCCGCTCACAAGTACTTTTATGTAACTTACTATTACCAACAAAACCATACTCCGACCTTCAATGAAATCGAAGGCCGATATTTCATAATTAGCTTTATAAAGAGCTCTAAGATCAATAATAATTAAGAATGTCTGATATGTTTACATTCAACATAATATAACAGAGCGTAGAAAGAAAATGTAAAGTTCATAATTAATCTGCATTGCTACATGCAACAAAAGACCAGTCAAATGAATGGCAGACGTTTTTATTTAGTCAGATATGGTTTTATACTGTAATGGTTATGATCTAACAAAGAAATGAAAAATGATAATTTCAGTTCTTATTTTCTTTAATTATATTATCAAATGCATTCTAAACAATAAAATGTGGATTAGAGAAACTTTTTTACTTACTGTGATTGTTATGACAAAAGAAATTATGCGAAAGAAATATTTGTTAGATACTCTTAGAAAATTCCTTCTTTATTTATTTCTAATAAATTGGAATTTTAAATTAAACTTTATGTTAAAATATGAATATTCTGTTACGAAAATTAAATAGCCCCATAGAAGGATCAACGTAATATTACTTTTTGTGGTTTTAAAATAACGACAATTTTGTCACTCTTGATTTGATGGTGGTAGATCTGCCGCGGTGGTTTAGAAACTTGGCGTAAATGGGAGCAACGCTAATGACATTCACGATTTTTATGTCATTTAAGGCTTACGAGAATTTCTTCAATGGTGAAGGGATTAAAATATTCTGTTTCAAGAGCACAAATAAATCTAAATGCCTTTAGACTTTAGTTGTATGTTAACGGTTTTTTGGAGGTGGTCTTGAAGTACACACTATATGTGACACGTGTCTTGATTTGGGATCACTATTATAAGTAATTTTGCTCATGTGTACACGGGAAGTATGAGCAGGAGAAAGTAGTAGCTAGTAATAGCAGCGCACTGGAGTGGTAGGAAGAATGGACATATGAGCATAGGGTGGGCTGGATGAGGGTATTAATTCCAAATATAGCAAACTGGATGAAATGCAGCGTCAGAGACGTTAACTACTTTGTCACCCAGTTTCTAATAGATCACACCTCCCTCAGAGTCCACCTAGAAAGAATAAGGAAGATAGCGGATGAAAACTGCACAAAATGTGGAGAATCTGATACGACCGAACACCGTGTATTCGAGTGCAGAATTTTCAACAAAGATAGAAATGAATTACACAGAAAGGTAAGTAGAATACGCGCAAATACAATAATTCAGGTAGCAATGAGAGGAACAACTAAATACATAGCAAAACTAGAGGAGAGGGAGAGAGAAAGAGAAGGCAAATACGGGTTATTCATGTGATATACTAGAGAGGTCCTACCGCATGAATAGTCTGGTTGAGGGAATGGACTTAAGTTGATAAGCAGGGAGCTTTGGGTGCATTTGTGAGCACGACACCACTGGGAGAACTGCGTGCGGATGAACTCTTCCACCCTGAATCCAATTCACGCCAGGGCATCATTAACAGGAAACGACCTGCTAAGGTCTTTAGAAGATTAACCGTCTCCTTCTCAATAAAAAAAACTTATGGGTATAGATAACAAACCATGTTACAAGCAGACAAGTCTACTTTTAAAAATCGTTTTCAACTATTAGTCTGATATCACTTCCTGTATCAGATGATATGGTATCATACAATTTTTATTAAAGTTTATTTTAGGTTTTTGATTGTATTTGATCCTTCTTAAAGTATTCATATATTATATAAGATATGGATTTAATCTTTCCATTGTATTTGTAAAGGAAAAACGGCAACAGCAAAATTTTTCAAGCTGGCATTCTTGTAATGTACGTTAAGGATTTAACGTTTGTAGGAAACACAGAAAAGCAACCAAATTTAGTGTCCGGACTGGAAAATAAAGAGAGACATATGCGTGAACAAAAAAATCTAACTCTTCTTACATTTTAGTATCCAAATTGAATATTAGAGTCATAGTTCATTGAAGATTTAGTGTGCTGAGCTTTGTTTTAAATATACCACATTTTGTTATTTCTCCTATTCGCAGTTCGTCCGTCGTCGTTTTCGAGCTTTGTACGCCATTAGTACAGATTATGTTTAACACGGACAACACTATTGCGTATTCGATTGAGCGTCTCCAGCCGGAAAATCATGAAATGGGCACCCCCATTACCGTTAAATTAATAAATATTTACTTTTTGATAGATTTACTCGACCTACCCCAAAATGTAATTATGTCGTTCCAGTGAAGCGTGCTCTTTAATATTGAGGAAGTATTTTAGTTTAGCTATTGTACACCATCAGTGTTGGCGGTAAAAAGTTAAGTAAGTTGTTCTTGGCACGTCAAAATGGTTGGAGGGGTAAGTTCCCACTCTGCACCAGCTTCCGACCTTTCTTTGAACCGTGTTGATTTACCGATAAACGACAGAACTGCCCGCGTCGGCTATAAATCGGTAATTCTGTCCTATTCTATAGTCTGTATTAATTAACTAATAAAAGAGAACAATTCTTAGCAAATAATTTAATATTTATTTTTTTATAGTATAGAAGTTAATTACATACATGTTGACTGAGCTAAATAGACATTTAAAAGAGCTTTTTAATAATGTATACCCACATTTTTATATTTTAAAAAATTCAATGGCGTCATCACGCTCACCTGCATGAATGGATGACGTTTAAAGTGAATTTCTATTGGAATTAAAATTGACGCATTCTAGGATTATCTTAAGTTACTGGTTTTCCAAATAATAATAAATTTATTATTTTTATTGACATCTCTACTACTTAAATACGAAGGACTGATAAGTATTTGCCTTTCTGATTTTTAATATTAACTCAGATAATAACAAATCAATTAACATTATCTTTTTTTATGTTAATATATAATTACAACCTATTAGAGTAAGTGTAATTGTATGTAAGTGTAGTATGTAAATAGAACAAAACACTCCCCATTTAGTAAAATTTATAAACTAATCCTGCAAGTCATGAAAATCAACCTAATCACACGTATCTCATAAAAACTAAACTACTTGATGTAAAAAATGCACTGCAAGGCAGACGTGTGTAGCGGTTTATCTTTTTGTTGACAGGAACGGCCTGCATTAAGTCGATGGTTTGAGGATAGGTTGAAAAGTTTGGTTGACCTCCTAATAAGAAGTTTTTGCATTGTAGATATATAAATTTTAAATTTTTTTGTGTGATATAAAAATATTGCTTTTAAAATTTTGTAATATTGATATATACAAAGAGATTTAAGAAACTACACGTAAACGTAACGAAATACATAAAAAACTGTTTATTCATTTTTGGAACAGTACATATCATATTATATGTGGGCTGCCGTAAGTCAGCGGCAAGAGACTGGCCTTCAAAACCAGAACATGCGAGTTCGAATCTCGGCAGCAACAATGACATTTTTATTTCTAAAAATTTTTAAAAATTATACGAACCGTTCACCGTGCTTTTTGTGACACTTATAGCTACTTGAGGCAGGGTTAAAGATACAATTGGCACATGAACAATCCGAACGGCCTCCCCTGGCTCAAATGCCATACGATAACATTATTATTATCATAATATATTTGGAATAACTTACAAAATTGAAACATAAAACATACAAGGAATGCCAACCAAACAAATTGAAATGGTCTTGAAAATTGAAGGAAAAGTCTTTATCCAAATCTACTGGCAAATAAATAAACTAATAATTGAGATTGATATGGATACATCTGGACAAACAACAAGAATAGTTGGTATATATATATATATATATATATATATATATATATATATATATATATATATATATATATATATGAAATGAGTAAAGATACATTTTGAGAAAAAAGTTACGAATACTAGTAGAGAATGTGTAGAGACATAGATAATGCAATTGGCTATAATAAATCAACGGAATCTTGGAAAACAATAAAAATTAAAAATATTAAAAGAAATAAACAAGGTAACAGTATCTTACTAAAAATTACACCAAATAAATGAAAAAAGCATTACACAATGTTATAGTGTATTTTTATGTATGAGAGAGTAATAAAACAATAAATTATGTATGCAAATCCCTAAACTGTTGATACGGGTGACTCAATGAAAAACAGATATTTGTCAACAAGTTTACAGAAGTATATAGGAAAACAATTTTAAATTGAGTATGACCACCAGGTATAAAGGTTGGAGCAGAATAGAATACAATAGTTGTGAGGGTTACTAATCCCTAAATAAGGTTGCCAGTGTCGGAGTGATGGAGGTTAACAGGTACTAATGAATTTGCAAGAAATGTAAGATGTTTATTTTATTGGTTATATATAACCAATAAAAGTTTAATAAGTACCTACCTATTTGCAAAATAAAGTTTAATTCTTTAGATAAAATAAAACGTTTTATTTTATCTATTTGCAAAATAAAGTTTAATTCTTTGCCTATTTGCAAAATAAAGTTTAATTCTTTAGATAAAATAAAACGTTTTATTTTATCTGAAATGAGTGCATTCCACGAAGTAAGGGTTTCAACAATCAAACATTTAATTCTTTAATTCCAGGAATCTACGACAGTAATTGACTAGATAATTACCTTCTAAACTTATTCCACAGAAAATGTGATAGTGGGTTTTTCCATTTTGTATATAGGAAGGTCCAAGTGGCGTATTCAAAATTCTTAACAGTTCACTAAAAGTAGGTACTTCAGTTGCAAGGTGCAGTTTATTGTGTATACTAGTGTTATGGAAAATTTGGAAGTGCCGTGTAAATGCCGAAAAATTGATCCTCTAACAGTTAATGAAAAAACATTAATATTTAATTGTTTTAAATCATTTACAGACAAACGTTTATGTAAAAGTGTTGATGAGACCGTTGAGTTAGTTAGCAGTACACTTGGTGTTGGGAAATCTACGATTTACAGAGTTATTAAAGAAGAGAAATGTGGTAGTTTTCAAATGCCACGTAATGCTCCAGGGAAACCAAAATTTCAAATACAATATCATTTTAAAGAAGGACTTTGACGGAAAGTGCATGAATTCTTTTTTAGACAAGAATTTCCAACATTGGATAAAGTTCTTGTCTCAGTTCGAGATGATAAGGATTACCCAGAAATGAGTCGAAGTACGTTATGGAAACTTTTAAAAGAAATAGGCTTCCGCTGGAAAAAGAATCCCAGAAAGTCTATTTTATTAGAAAGAAGCGATATTGTCATATGGAGAAGACATTTTCTAAGAACCATAAAGGAAATGAGAAACCAAAAAAGAAAAATATTTTATCTTGATGAAACATGGATCAACGAGGGTCATACACCGAATAAATTTTGGCAGGATGAAACTGTTACAAGTCAAAGGCACGCTTTTGTAAATAACTTATCTACTGGTTTAAACCCACCATCAGGAAAGGGACGCAGGCTGATAATAGTACACATTGGCAGTTCAGACGGTTTTGTTGAAGGTGGTTTATTAACTTTTGAATCAACTCGTACCGGTGACTACCATGAAGACATGAACGCTGATGTCTTTCAAGAATGGTTCGAACAAATGATAGATCTTCTTCCTAAGAACTGTGTAATAGTAATGGATAATGCAAGTTATCACTCCAGACTTATAGAAGGACTTCCCACAACCAAGTGGTTAAAAAAAGACTTGCAGAATTGGCTGAGTTCAAAAAATATTACGTACCATCCCGGATCTATAAGAAAGGAACTTTATTCGTTGTGTGCCCTTCATAAAGAAAAATTTAAAAAATACGAAATTGATGAAATTGCCAAAAATCGTGGAATGACAGTACTTAGATCCCCACCATATCATTGTGAATTAAACCCGATTGAACTGGTATGGGCACAGATAAAGAGTGAAGTTTCAAGAAAAAATACCACTTTTAAAATTCATGATGTTAAACAGTTGTTTTTGGAGGCCGTAAATAATGTAAAATATGAAAACTGGGAAAAGGCAGTAAATCACACTATTAAAGAAGAGGAAAAAATGTGGAAGCTGGACAATATTACTGATAAAATGATCGAGCCAGTTATTATAAATCTTGGTTCTGAAAGTTCATCTTTTGAATCTGATTTGGATTTGTAACAAGTAGCTGTAAGTTTTATATTAATATTTTTATTCATCTATTTAACATACCTTAGACGGTTTTAAAAACTCTTTTTCTCTTTTGTAATTTTTAAAAATTAAAAAAAATGTGAATTTTTTAAAACCCTTTTTAATGTAGGCCAGTCAGTTCTAATATAGTGTTTGATAAAAGAGGTCACTTTTGTTTACATACACATAACACTTTATAACACTGAAATAATTCATTTATTTTTTACAATTATTCAAAGTAATTTTTTAATTAATCTTGAGCACGCCCATGGAGTGGTCGGAGCTACCAGTTAAAATTATGCTAATTACTCTCTCGTTCATAAAAATAAACTATAGCACAAGAAAATATATCTGAATATGAGACACTTGACATTACGACAACAATAAATTATTGCAAAGCGAAAATTACAGAAGAAGATATAAACAATAAGCCAAAAAGAACAAAGCACCTGAATAAGAAAACATAAAAAATGGAATTATTAAAATATGGAGGAGAAAGAGTCGTATCATTTATTTGAGAGTTATTCTACAAAATAGAAAGATGAGAAAACATTCCTAGTAAATGGAATTTATTAGACGTGTCTACCACATTTAAGAAAAAAGTCACGAGGTCGAATAAAAGATAAAATAGAAAATCATATGGATAACTGACGTAAAACACAATTTGGCTTCCAGAAAGCTAGATCATACCTTGACAATATATTGATCACAAGACAAGTCATCCACAAAAACAAAGAGAAAAAGATAAACAATAATAGAAAATATATGACCTTCATAGATCTGGAAAAAGCGTATGACAGTGTACTTAGAAAACAAATGTGGGAAGCAATTAGAAGAATGAACGTCGAGGAAAAATAGATACGTATAGTACAAAGATTATATATATATATATATATATATATATATATATATATAATGGCTATACACCCCAGTGTGGGGTTAAACCGCAAATGCTTTCTAGATCCGATTTCTTAAGTGGATCAGTCTTTTTTGTTTATCTTATCTTCTTGACAATATCTCTCCATTTTTTTCTGTCTCTAGTTCTTCCTCGTGTGACCTAACCATCTAACTCTGCATTGCTTTATTTTAGTTACGATGTCTTCCTTAAGTTCTTCCTTAATTTCTGCATTTGTTCTGCTTCTATATTCATTTTGCTCTGTTCTGATTGGTCCTAGTATGGTTCTCATAATCTTTCTCTCTGCTATTCTTAAGTCTTCTTCATCTTTTTTAACCATCGTCATTGTTTCTCCTGCATATAATAATATTGGCCTAATTATGGTGTTATAAATGCTCATCTTACTTTTTTTAGTCAGTGTTTTGCTTTTAAGTAATGTTTTGTTTGCAAAACAAGCTTTATTCGCTGCTAATATTTTTTCTTTTATTTCGGATTTCCTTTCTCCGGATTTACTTATTGTAACTCCTAGGTATTTGAAGTATTCTACTTCTTCAAACTCAGAACTTCCTATTTTGATTTTTTCTTTCATTGGTTTTTTCCCTAATCTTAATATTTTTGTCTTTTCTTGATTTAATCTTAGCCCCATTACCTCCCCTTTCTCTCTTATTTCTTCTAGCATTTCTTTCATTATTTTTCTGTTCTTTGCAATAATAGCAATATCGTCTGCATATGCAATTATTTGACCACCTCTTGTTCTGAGATTTCCTTTATTTATATTTCGTAGTACATATTCTAATGCTAGATTAAATAGCGTTGTTGATAAGGCATCTCCTTGTTTCATCCCTTTATTTATAATGAATTCCTCTGTCTCTCCTCTTTGTGTCTTTATGCTTATTTTTGTAGTTCTCATTGTCATTTCTATTAATTTTCTGAGTTTATGTGGGATTTTTAATTTTTTAAGTGCTATCATTAATCCGTTCCTTTTAATTGAATCAAATGCCTGTTTGAAGTCTATGAATAACATTTCCAATTCTAATTTATACTCGTTTGCTTTTTCCATTATTTGTTTTATTGTGTGTATTGCATCTATTGTAGATCTTCCTTCTGTGAATCCACATTGGTACTGTCCTACTGTCTTCTTTGTGATCTTTGATAACCTCTTTTTTATTATTGATGTCAATATTTTATATGTTGTATTTAGTAACGTTATTCCTCTATAATTTTCACAGATTTGTTGGTCTCCCTTTTTATGTACTGTTATGATCATAACAGTACAAAGATTATATAAGGCAACAAAAGCAGAAACAAAGATAGGTAATAAATTAACAAAAACAATTACTATATCGGAAACTCAGTCTTTTTTTTTAACCAAAAAACAAATTAAAGTTCTATAAAACAGCCATAAGAATAGCTATGATGCAAGAAACTAAATGTTCGGCGGTTGAAATGCTTGGATACATAAGTGGAGTGACAAAAATGGATAAAATTAAGAAGGACTAGTGTAGAAGAAGGTGAGTAGGTAAGTATGGTTTGGTTATGTTTACCGTGGAGACGTTAATCATCCAATACGATCTTGGAAGGAGTAGGAAAGTAAGACCGAAGAAGACCTGGGGGAGACGCTTAGGGAGAACATGTTGGTAAAGGGAATTGATATTGGTATGAGCCAAAATATATACTTATGGAGGAATGTAATTAGGAAAGCCGAATTCCATAGGAATTTAGGCACAGATAATGATGATGACTACTATGAAAACAAGGGGTACTGGTCGAAAGTGATAATAAATATACACGGACAATTATAATATACTATGAGTAGATCTTGGATTGTCTAAGAATTACAGCTTTTCTTTGGATATTCATAAGAGGTTTTATTTTCGTTGTGTTTCGTTTATTTTAATGCTAATGATCTTATAGAAAGATTTATAAGCCGCTTTAGTGACTTCTATCTGTGTTAGATCCTTTCGTTTGTAAATACTGATCTATATTCCAATTCGTACCGATCAGATAATAATAAAATTGATAACCTTTGTATATATTTTTATTATGTTTTGTTTACATATTTTGCCTGATCTTGTAACAATATGAATATTTTTTTAAACGCAGTGTCATTCCTTATCAATTTCAGTATAGTTTATTTTTATTTGCTGCTTTGGATCCACGTGCTTGTATTTAATTGAATCGTTTAATTGTCTAAAGAGTTGGATGTTAAACTAGTATTTTAAACTCTATCGACTGCATTGCTACGTTTTTTTGTACATAAAAAAATTACACCATATATTTTTTTGTTTCATTTGGTTTGTAGCTTTCCTTTTTTATGTTTTTATTGTCTGCAACTACAGTAATGAACCGACGTTATCCCCATTAATAATATTTATTTTTATATACTTTTATACTTAACAATAAATTTTTTTCTACTAATGATTACATTAGTGGCTTTCATTCTAATGCACCCTATTGTATTTATGTGATGATAATTTTTAAATCAACAAACTAAAAACTGTAAAAATTACTCTAGTTATTTTATATGTAGTTTGTTAATTTTTCAGCTGTATGTGATATAACCGGTAGCTTAAAAACCTTAAAAAGAGAGTAATTGTAATTTTTGTTTGTTTCCATTCCCTTGTTTACACATGAAATAGGCAACTGTGGATGTGCGTAATTAAGGCATTGGCGCAACATTTGGGGTTAAATTAAAAAATTATCTTCATGTAAAATTCAATTTGTAACTAGATTTTATAAAGTCTCCACTGCAGGTTCTTTTACATAACATAGTTCAGCATACGTTGGTAGCTTCATATATATTAATAATGTATTAAAAATGCGTAGGCTAATATATGACATATAATAAGAAAATACCACTCAAATTTTTAGTTTAGTTTTTAGATATATTTGGACAATTTATGTATTTCATATAATAATAAATCGTCATCAAAAGATATCTCCTATTCATAAAGAATTGTGGGTTTTTATATGTGTATGTTCCTCAAATTGGTCTTAGTAAAAAAAACACTTTACATGAATAATATTAGAAGACATACGTAGAGATATTCTATCAGGGGAAAAAGTCATTATGCAATTTTAATGCTTACCCGGAAAATCAAAAAAATTCGAAAGGGTACATAGGGGCTTAGGCTTTGGAACAAGAAATAATGCTGGATATGATATCTTGTACTCAACGAAGATATATGCGTAAGAACAATTTCCATAGACCAGGTAACGGCTCATAAATACCTAGGTCATGAGATTAGCATAGGAAAGGATAACTAAATCGTTGAGCTTCTCCGTCGTATTAGACTGACTTAGGTAGCCTTCTGCAAGTATAACCATATTTTCAAATCATCTGACATACCAATTTGTCTAAAAAAAAGCCTTTAATAAGTGGCTTTTGCGCCAGTGTTGACTTACGGAGTGAAAACTTTTACTATGACAAAGAGAAAAGTACAGAAGATCCATGTGGCTTAAAGGGCGATGGAGCGTGCTATGTTAGCCGTTTCAATACGAAACAATAACCCAAACCGACAGCTAGATCAGGAGTGGCTGATGTCGAAGAGAGAATAACAACACTGCAGTGGAACTGGACAGGTCACGTAACTCGAATGACAGATAACAGATAAACAAAGCGGATACTGAAATGGAGATCAAAAGATAATGCCCACCGACGCAGAGGTCATCCACCAACACGTTGGACTGATGATTTAAAACGTTTCCATGATTTGGATATAAGAGGCACAAGATGGAAACATACTGAAAATTATTGGGGAGATCTATGCCAGCAGCCAATAAGCGAAGATTAAGTAATGATGATGATATGTTAGAACTAGCATTAACACTAAATAAGGCGATTGCTAACACATTTTTTAAAAGGGAGAATATTATGTACAAAACTATGTAGACAGGACTAGAAGATATAAGTGGATGTAAGGACTGGAATCAGATACTAAAGAAGACTAAGAAGACTGAAGAAGTAAAACTGTAAGCCATCTACATGTTGTAGTGGAGGAGCAAAAAGAAAATGATGGATGTTGTAAAATGAGACAGTAGGTTTATTTAACGCAAACATAGTAACATAGTAGAAAAAATGATATGAAAGAAAATCCTAATATTTGTAGAAATAGGGCTAGTAATATTAGGAAAAATCATAAAAATCATGACAAATTATCTAAGTATTGACCTTCGCGTTAGAATGGCATATTGCTATATCTTTCTAGTGCTACTGTATGAACTAGAAGCGTAGACTCTAAGTGACGCTACTGTTAAATGCTTAAAAGCCTTTGAGATGTAGGCATGCAGAGGACTACTACGAATGAGCTCAGTTGACAAAGTTAACAATAAAGAGTTCCTCAGACGGCTGCACCAAATACAACAACTGGCCAATATAATAAAGAGACGCAAGCTCTTTATTATACGAGGAGACGAGGAATACGTCAGTCATATTATGAAACCCTCTTAAAAATATTATATTATGCATCTGATCATTTAGGGAAAGATTCAAGGCAACCATGGTACTGGTAGAAGAAGAACATCATGGCTGAAAAAGTTAATACAATGGTAAGTAAAATCGAATACATCATTATTTGGAGCTGCTGTCAATAAAGTCACTATAGCGAATACGGTAGACAACATGATATCCAGCGATTGATAACGGTCAATGAAATAGAAGATAAAAAAACACCACTGAAAAGAATTTTGAGAATAAAGAAACGCGGAGGTGTTCAAATGAATTTCAACAAAATTGATTAACAATTACCAAAATGTAATCGAAAATGGCAGCAGGAAAAAATCTTTTGATTAGCGGTGCAAACGAGACGTGTAATAGCCAAATATAGTGCAGCGACGTAGCCAGGGGGGTTGTCCATGAGTGCCGGTCACTCAAATACGTTAAAAATATTAAGCTAGACAATTTTATTTTAAATTTAACAAATATTTTGATTTTTCTGAAGATTATTGTGAAGATGCAAATCGAATATTTGTTCTATTCAAAAAACATTATTAGGAAGTGTAATGCATCTTAAACTAATTTAAAGGCTTTCAACAGTATTTGGATAGCATTTCAGATTGTGTGATTAAAGTTTCTCAAAATTTAAAGTAAAAAACCCATGCGAAATTCGCATCAATAGTTGCATACATTGATACTGTGATGGTGCTAAGCTTTCAATATAAAAGGAGTAATAATTGTACAATGATGGTTTGAAATTTGGTCGACTGGATCATTCCATTGCAGTTATTTATTTCTAATATGTTTATACAATGCACACAAATAACCCAAAATACTCTGATAGAAAATATGTACATAAGTTAATACTCTATATCTGTAAATTTAACTACTTTGAAAAGCAACAATTTAATTGAATTTTGTAATTTTTATTAAACTTTTTATTTCAGTTAGTTTCAAATAAAAAACGAAACACATACCGTCTTCCGCTTACTAATACGTCATATGTTTGGATTTGTGTAATCGATGAATAAAAATTTACTTTCGAATAGCCATAACTTTGTTAATATTATGTTAACGCTAATAATACAAAATCGGATCTCTTTGATTTATACGCTTTATTTTATATCCAAAGAGTTTTTCCGATAAAACCTAAATTTTGACTTATTTTTTATGACTAATTGAATTTATATTAATTCTAAATATTTATTTTAAATAACACCATTAATGGGCATATATTACCTGATTACTTTTTAAAAACTACCTATCACTTGTCTTGAAGATCTTGTCATTAAGAAACAATTTTTACTTCTTTCTGTAAACAGTTGGTTGTTACCTCTTAGTGCGTAAGGTCCCCGTTTTCGAACTGGGAAATTTTTATGTGACCTTAAATATATAATCCTTTATTATCGACCTAGTGTCTTAAAAATCATAATGTTATTTATTCAAATTATGTAATGAGTTCACATCGATACTCCAAACCGAGCGGACGTTAGGTGGTTCTCCGTTATCAACGTGCGACCGGTTTTATCGAATTGAACAGATAAGTAAATGTTAAGTGATTAAAAAGCAATCAATTAGTAATAGACTTAAAAACAATAAACTCATCAAATTAAATTTAAAAACAATTCAGTAATTTATTTATAATGTTTCCAACGGGGAATGGACCAGGATTCGACAACTACATAGTTAGCCAACAAATGCAAAATGTAAACAGCCAGCCATTACCAATCCAGTATCCATCAAACCAAATGAATTGTTACCCACAAATGCAGATTCCAAACAACACTCAGGGTCAATCACAAATCAACAATATACAGGGTTATCCACAAATCTCATCACAAACACCAGGTATGTACAATATGCAAATAAATCAACCAACCACCAATTCTTCGACGGATATGATATTTCCGCCCAATCAAGAACAATATATAAATCAACAAAACGCGCCACACAACAACAATATAAATAACAGAAATAGCCAGCAATACTACAGAATGTCATCAACAAGCGATGACGAACCAGAAAGTGCAAATGTGTCAACAAAAAACTCATGGCAAGTAGTTAAAACTACAAAACGCAGAAAAATCAGATCAAATGTAGAAACAGACAAAGAAGATGATACCATTACACTATCGAACAAATATAATACACTAACGGATACCCAAGAAAATGAAACCAATCAAAGTGAAACAGCGCCAAGAAAATCTAAACCACCACCAATATTTGTTTACGGTGTAAGCGACTTCCCAGAAATGAGGAAAAAATTTACAGAAATAGCTGAAGCTGAACAATACGAAACCAGGACTTTATCAATTAATACAGTCAAAATAATTTGTAGCGATCCAGAAATATACAGAAAATTATCAAGATATATGAGAGAGAACAACATTATTCATCACACATATCAACCAAAGGAAGAAAGAGCCTATAGAGTCGTAATTAAATACCTTCACTATTCACATGCAACAGAAGATATCAAAGAAGAACTGACAAAACTGGGTCACAAGGTAAGAAACATCATTAATGCTAAACATAGGATTACAAAAGAGCCAGTAAATATGTTCTTTGTTGACCTTGAACCATCAGACAATAACCAAGATATTTATAAAATTCAGAAATTACAACACTGCAATATACAAATTGAACCACCCATAAAAAACAAAAATATCATTCAATGTATGAGATGTCAATTATATGGCCATTCAAAAACATATTGCAATAGACCATATGTCTGTGTGAAATGTGGAGGGCAGCACAGTACAAACAGCTGTAAAAAGAACAAGAACACACCAGCTACGTGTGCTTTATGTGGAGGAGATCACCCAGCTAACTATAAAGGATGCGAATATTATCGTAATTTAAATAGAAATAAAAATATAGCACAAACTACATATAATCATCACCAAAATATGTCGCAAGCACGTAACAGAAACTTTATACCCAATACAGTAAGACCAAATGTAAGGTATGCTAATGCAGCGAGTAATAGACAACCTCCTGCTGCTCCTTCAGATAACCAAGATTCAAACACTATTCTTATGAAGTTTTTAGAAGAGTTCAAAGCCATGTTTAATCAAATCTTGCAACAAAACAGCATGGTAATAAACATGCTAAGTAAACTCGTATGCAAATAAAATTCTTTTTACGAATAGCTGAATGGAACGCCAATGGCCTGCTGAATCATAAGGACGAGGTGATAATATTTCTACAACAAAATTTTATAGACATATTATTAATAAGTGAGACACATTTTACAGATAAATCGTATTTTAAAATACCTCATTATCTAACGTACCATACTAACCACCCAGACAAGACAGCCCATGCAGGTACAGCAATCTTGATCAAATAATCAATTAAACATTTTATGATGGAAAGTTATATTACAGACTGTATCCAAGCTACAGTAATTAAAGTGTGCTCATTACCTTACGAAATAACAATAGCAGCAGTATATTGCCCTCCAAAGCACAATATTAAAAAAAAACGATTTCGGATCCTTCTTCAATACTCTAGGTCCAAAATTTATCGCAGCTGGTGACTTTAATAGTAAACACACTTACTGGGGATCAAGATTAATAACAACAAAGGGGAGAGATCTCTATAGCTTAATGCAAGAAAATAAATACTCATATTTATCAACAGGAACACCAACGTACTGGCCAACGGACCCCAAAAAAAGACCAGACCTCTTAGATTTTTGCATCATAAAAGGAATATCTAACACCTTTATGGACATAGTTCCAAGTTATGATCTATCTTCAGATCATTCACCAATTATTGCAACAATTAGCACATGCGTTATTAACAAACAACCTACTCCAAAACTGCATGGACCTAGAACAGATTGGAACCTTTACCGAAAAATACTGGATGAAAACATTAAACTAAATGTAAGACTAAAAAGCCCTTCAGAAATAGAAGCAGCTACAAACAACCTTATAACTTTATTGAAAAACGCTGCAAAAGAAGCGACACCTAACCATGCAGATAAAAATAAAATCGAGAAAAGAATAAATATTCCATTAGAAATTAAAAAGCTCATTGCCGAAAAAAGAAGAGCAAGAGCCAAATGGCAACAAAGTCGGAACCCAGCGGATAAAAAGTTTTACAATCG
The DNA here is from genome assembly GCF_040954645.1 of Diabrotica undecimpunctata. Classification (NCBI taxonomy): domain Eukaryota; kingdom Metazoa; phylum Arthropoda; class Insecta; order Coleoptera; family Chrysomelidae; genus Diabrotica; species Diabrotica undecimpunctata. The sequence goes on along the minus strand of NC_092804.1, from coordinate 105,741,706 downwards.
CTTAACAAATAAATTAAAAACACAACTAAAAATTGCAAGAGAAGAGTCAGTCAAAAAATATGTAACACAACTTAATAGATACGACCATTCAATATGGAAAACAGTCAAATCATCTTTAAAACCTCAAGCAATATCCCCACCAGTAAGAAAAACCACAGACACACAGAACCAATGGGCAAGAAGCGATACAGAAAAATCAGAATTATTTTGCTGAACATTTAGCAACAGTATTCCAACCACACAACAATGAAGAAGATCAAGAAATTATTAATTATTTAAACTCAGAACAACCATCAGTAAATCCAATAAAATTAACAACACCCAAAGAACTTAAAGAAGAAATCTTAAGACTAAATATTAAAAAGTCACCAGGAATTGACCTAATAACACCAAAAATGCTAAAACAATTACCAAAAAAGGGTATAGTAATCCTTACATATATATTTAACGCAATATTAAGATGTAATTATTGGCCTAACAATCTAAAAATTGCAGAAATACTATTATTCCCAAAACCAGGAAAGGATCCAAGTGAAGTCTCATCCTATCGACCTATCAGTCTGTTATCAACAATCTCCAAATTACTAGAAAAACTTTTAATAAAAAGAATAGATCCAGACTTTACAGGCGCAGATTGGATACCAAATTATCAGTTTGGATTTCGACGAGAACACTCAACTATCCAGCAATGCCACCGAATAACCCATAAAATCAATTCCGCGTTAGAAGAAAAGGAATATTGCCCAATGGTATTCCTAGATGTACGTCAAGCTTTTGATAAGGTTTGGCATAAAGGACTTCTTTATAAAATTAAACAAACATTACCACAATTCTTTCGAATACTTACATCATACTTGGAAAACCGACAGTTTAGAACAAAAGTAAATGGAGAAATATCCAAAACGCATCCCATTAAGGCGGGAATTCCACAGGGAAGCATCCTGGGACCTTTATTATATATATTATATACGTCTGATCTACCAACATCACATAACGTAACAATTGGCACATTCGCAGATGACACAGTAGCACTTACAAGTCACAAACACATTAACATAGCTACACAACAACTCCAAGACTATTTGTATGAGCTTGAAAACTGGCTAAAACAATGGAAAATAAAAATAAATGAAAACAAGTCCACCCACGTAACTTTTACTTTACGACGAGAAATACCACCACCAATATATATCAACAATGAGGAAATACCCAAGACTAAAACAACCAAATACCTATGGCTACACCTGGACCAAACCCTGTGTTGGAAAGAACACATCACCAAAAAAAGAAAACAAATACAACTAAGACAAAAAGAAATCAATTGGTTAATTGGAAAAAACTCCAAGCTGTCAATAAATAATAAAATTCTAATTTATAAAACAGTTATCAAACCAATATGGACATATGGCATAGAGCTATGGGGCTGTAGTAGTAAATCTAATATTGCTATTATGGAAAGATGCCAATCAAAAATCTTAAGAGAAATTGTTGATGCGCCCTGGTACGTAACCAACCAAAGAATCTATGAGGATCTCAATATCTCAACAGTGAAAGAAGTATACCAGCAAAAGAAATTACAATACATTCAAAAAATGAACACACACTCCAATCCATTAATTTCCGCAATACCTCAACATCGAGTTATCAGAAGACTAAAGCGACGTTGGCCAACAGACCAGTAACATGGACCCGTGACTCTCTCACTGGAGGGGACCACATCACGCCAGAACCAAGGGACAGGACCTAAACTCATCACATTAACTTATAGAATACATTGTTTTATTCTGATTGTTAATTTATTAGTTATAATAAAAAAAAAATTATGTAATTTAAGGGTCACCTGACCTCATTCTGTGGCTATTTCGAACTATTTTATAGACGTAAGTATTAACCACATTTTCAAATTAATAGTCAAAATTTTACCCATTTGGTTTCAGTTTTAAGTGGTTATACTTATTCGTAGAATTTTTACTGATGATGATATCATTAAAACGATCTGATGAAAGATCAAAAATGCTCTGAAAATTTATAAATCCATTTTGGATAATTTTTTAAAATCTTAATAAAAATTTTATACCATTTTACAAAAAGAGGTTTTTACTTCATTGTAAGTTTTTTTTGAACTATGCTATACAAACAACCTCTGGAAATTTTGCTTTTAATTTTTAATTGATAATATAGGGTAGACAATCAGGCGGGGTGACGCTACTGCTGTTCAATCTTATTCGAAGTTACACACGAAGTAAAATAAATAACGTAAAAATAAAATAAATACAAATGACATGTTTTTCGAAACATTCCAATTTCAACTTGTTTCTAGCTGCTAGCACTACTGTTTAATGAGGATTTGTATATTACCAAAATGCATTTTTATTACTTTTTGTGTTTGAATTGTTTCCAAGAATGTGGTTTGTTTTTGGCTGAAAAAAGAAATATACAAAAAACAGCCTAGATTATTACTTATAAATAAATTTGAAAAATTGAAGAGAAGTTTTTTTCTTTATATACAGGGTGGTCCTTAAGTAATTGTACAAACGAAAACCGTAAATTCTACACTTTAAAATATTACGATTTAAGCCAACTTGCTTTAATAAAATGTTGATATTAAGAAAGATACAGGGTGTTAAAGTGGAAATTTAAAATTTTATTTTTCGCTATAACTTTTACGTTTGTAAATATTTTTGGACAAAAATTTATAATTGGATGCTTTAAAGTGGGATAAATTATAATTTTATACAAACTTTATTGTAGCTGATAGAGGGCGCCACATATGCCACATGTGTGACATAGATTTGCGCCTAACTTTTTTGCTCTTAAAGTTAGCTCTATTTGTGTTAAAAAATAATAAAGATACATTATTTTTACAAGGAAAAGGTATACTTGTTGATAACCTTAAAATTTAACCGTTTTCGAGATATTCGCATTTTATAAGTCAGCTGCATAATAATTCTTAGTTGTAATATTTGTGCGGTGAAGCACTGAATACCTGTAGATAAGCATAATTCACAGTTTATTCTTATTACAACAACTCAAAGATGATAATGTAACATTACAAAATTTTTGTTATGGCTGCTAAATGTCTTATTGAAGAAAATATTCTTCATCTTCTTCTTTAGGTGCCGTGTCCGTATTCAGACGTTGGCCGTCATCATGTTTACAATTTCCCTTTTCTATCGTTTCTTAAGTTTCTATACCTACTGGAGTTGTATTACTTTTTCCCTATTGCAAAATGCTGAAAACACAAAATATGTGGTTTATGTAAGATGGTACACCACCACATTCTAGAGAGAAGGCAGTGAGAACATACTTAAATATAACTGTTCTGAACGTTGGAATGATCGTGGCACTTATATTCCTTTGCAATGTGGTGAGATATTGATATAATTATTTAATTTATAAAAAATTCCAAAAGAATACTTATCATTCATTAAGTAAATTATTTAACTATTTTTATAAGGACAATTAGAAACTAAAGCCAGAGATTTAATAACATATATGTGTCTTGTTTCATAATACTTTTTCTACCAATCTAACCTTAAAGACTCAGCATTTTTACAAAAACATCATCGTTGGCCTAATAACCGATATTGTTATAAATATAGTAAACACAGAGGTAATTTAGTTCAGCATAATATTAGTTCGTTAGTTAATCATAACAGACCATTTGTTCGAGATGTAATTATAGTTACTCGTAAGCTGTAACGTAATCATATAAATAAGTAATGACATCGATAGGTTATTCCGTGTTTATAAGTAAAGAATGAATCAAATACATCACAGTTAACACAATATTTAACCTCTGCCTCAAATAAGATGTAGTTCCATAATATATCATAAGGTTTGGATATGTATCCAAAAGAATATATTCATCCATTATAGATTATAGCCAGCACGTAGCCCAGAATTTAATCCGCTTGATTTTGGTGTATGGGGCGTATTAAAACAACGTGTCTATAAGAATCCCATAAACATTCTCAACCAACTATGGGAAGAAATAACAGCAGTTTCTTTAGAACCAATGATGCTATTTAACATGAGATGATCTTTTATGTAATATATTGATAAATGAATTAAAGAAAATGGTGGACATATGGAACACTTACTTTGACAAAAAGTTATGTTATTTAGTTTAACTATTTCTTAATTTGGTTTGTAAACAAAATGTTTTGATTATGACTTTAATTTAACATAAAACGTAAAATTTTTGATGTAAAATCCTATTATTCTGTTTTTGTCAAATCCTATTATTAATTATCCTGCTGATATATTTATTTTATTTAATATTTCGTTAACTAATAACTTTAGTTAAAGGTATTTTATACCAAAATTTAGATTTATTAATGTTTTTGTCTATTTTTCCTTCGTTGCCTGGAGTAATTAATTGTCTTAAATCAGAATTATGCAGCTGATTTGTAAAATGCGATTATCACGAAAACTGTCACGTTTTAAAGTTATTAAGAAGTATACCTTTTTTTGTTGAAATAATGTATCTTTAAGATTTTTTATCAAAAATACAGGTAACTCAAACAGCAAAAAAGTTAAGTGCAAATTTATGCCACATATGTGGCATATGCGGCGCCCTCTATCAGCTACATCAAAGTGTGCATCAAATTATAATTTCTCATATTTAAAAGTACCCAGTTGTAAATTTTTATGCATAAATATTTACAAACATGAAAGTTATAGCGAAAAATAGAATTTTAAATTTGCACTTTAACACCCTGTATCTTTCTTAATATCAACATTTTATTAAAGCAATTTGGCTTAAATCGTAATATTTTAAAGTGTAGAATTTACGGTTTTCATTTGTACAATTACTTAAGGACCACCCTGTATATATATATATATATATATATATTATATATATATATATATATATATATATATATATATATATATATATATATATATATATATATATATATATACATATATATGTATATGTATATGTATATGTATATGTATATGTATATGTATATGTATATATATATATATATATATATATATATATATATATATATATATATATATATATATATATATATATATATATCGGTTTCAAAACGTCTTGCGTCGTTGTCCGATGCCTAATTTCCACGAATTTCTATCATTCCATTGTTCTTCGGTCAAGTCCCGGGAGCTCATTGCCTTTGTTATTCCCTCCTTCCAGGTTCTTTTTGATCTTTACTCTTTTGGACCAAAAAGTTTTTTTCTTTAAACAATATATTAATAATTTTTTAATATAATATTGAATATCTATCATTACTCTTATAAAAACAGTTTCTTTGATATCATTTTGTATTGAAGGATGGCAATAGTTTCGACGAGGTAATATCTATCTTGTGCAGCTTAAAACAGTAAGTGTGAATCCAAATCAGTCCAATCTCTAACGTTTTTTAACGACGACTTTTTGCATCTTCCAGTCGAGGAATTTTAGTTTTGAAGTTTTGAAGTTTTTCATTTTTATCTTGCAAATATTTTTATTTAGATTTTGAAAAACGATCTGTTGCGTGTATGATCTGTTCAAGGTATTTTCAAGAGTCTTATTTCAAAGGCGTATTTACTTTTGATTGTCCAGGTTTCAAAGCCATAAAAGAAAACTCAGTAAACATAACAGTGAACAAAACGTAAGCGTAAATTGATATTGCCCTGTAGAATCATCCGTAGAAGTCGGTATTTTTTATTACACATAATGTGGCCGAAATAAGCCAATTTTCTGTTTTTACGGTGTTTTATTTATTTTTCTTTTCTTAGCCTCCAGAGTATTATTCTGTTAGTTGTGTGGTGTATATGTTACGGTAAGAGTAGTTTATCTGGTAATTGTAAAAAATTACCGGTAATTGTATCAGTCGACGGCAAATCTAGGAAATATTCTTTAAAAACTCTTTGTTTCCTAATATTATCAGTAATTTTATACATTTCCCAGAGGATCTTGGTAAAAGTAAGAAATTCAAATTATAATGATCGACAAGCAAGCGCAATACCTTTGTTTACCTTATGCGTAATTAATCTTTAGTCTGCAGTGTTGATTAAGACATAAAAAGTGTTTCTATCCTGATTTGGCATGTGCTTCGTATTTTTTAATTAACAATAATGTTACCTACCTATCTTTGAAGTGTTTTCTTTACCGACATAACGTTTTGTTTTAACCTATCTACATACAGAACTTAACATTACATTCTCCTAGAACTGATTATTTTTGATTTAACAATGAAAGAGCGTTTTATAAAAGTACGCGAAGTGATGTATAGTAAAAAGCACAATACGGTTTTGTTTACAAAAGAGAAGTACCAAAATTTAATAAATCCTCGGATTCACTCCCCGCCTCTCGACGCGTTAGTGTTCTGAGCTGTTGGACGTGAATCCCTGTCCTGGCATTTGGTTTTCACCTCTGGCTGCGTTAAGTAGTTGAGTTACTGTGACCAAATGCCCATCTTGGTAGTTAGTATTCGCCTCTGGTTGCGTTGAGTAACTGAGTTACCGTTGCTAACTACCCATCTTCCTGTCTTTTGTTTTCTTTTTCTTTTTTGTTCTCCTGAAGAAGCTACATACAATTGTAGCGAAACGTCGAGATGAACCCACTTTTGGGTCACTCACAAATGACACGGTCCAAACCCGGAAGACGAATAAACTATAATTCACAATCATGGAGTTGGAATAATCGTTGCACCTCGTTTAAAAACGTCAATAAAATCCTACATTGCACTATCAGACCGAATGATTCTTTTACAGCTGTATGCGTCCCCATTTGATTTGAACATAATACAGATATACGCACCTACAGCTGATAAAGAGGAAACAATAATGGAAGACTTCTACGAACAACTAGAAATCTTATTTAGGCAACCAAAAAGAATGAAATAACACATATAATGGGAGATTTCAACGCAAAAGTAGGACGAGGCAAAACAGGAAAGGTAGTGGGAAATTTCGGACTGGGTGAAAGAAACGAAAGAGGAGATCGTCTAGTTCAATTTTGCCAAGAACACAACCTAGTACTTACTAACACTCTCTTTAAGCTCCCGCACCGTAGACTCTATACCTGGAAATCACCGGTAGACTCACCTGGTAAAATAATCAGAAATCAAATAGAATATATCGCTGCACCAATCAGGTTCAGAAACTCCATCAAAGCCGTAAAAACTTACCCGGGTGCGGACGTAGCATCAGACCACAATCCGGTGGTATGTAAGTTTGAAGTAAAGTTAAAAAAGCCAAATGTAAAGAACAGGCCCGAAACGCTAGATATTAGGAAGCTTTCCAACAATAATATTAAACAACAGATGCAGGAGGATTAAATACCGAAATATCAAAAATTCTTAAAAATAACAATGAACCGCTGGAAAAGTGGAGTGAAATTAAAGAAGAGATTAGGACTTCAAGCACTAAGTTTTTACTACCTGATAAGAGAAAAAAGAAAGACTGGATGACTGCAGAAATCCTTGACATGATGGAAGAGAGACGGATATATAAAACTAAAGATACTGCCAAATACCGTGAAACCCATAGACGAATAAGAGCTGAGATAAGAAAAACTAAAGAGAAATGGTTCTCGGAGAGATGCGAAGAAATCGAACAGTGCGAAAAGGTATACGACTATCACAATATGCATAAGAAGATAAAGGAACTCACAACAAAGAAAAGCTACAATATTTTATCGAAAGGGCTATGCGATGATAATGGAAATCTACAACTAGACCCCGACAAAATAGTTAGAATCTGGAAAACTTATTTGGAACAACTGTTTAATGATAACCGTCCTAGTGGGTATACACTGAGCAATGATGATACTGGCCCTTCTATTCTAAAATCAGAAGTGGAGAATGCTATAAAGGGTCTTAAAAATAACAAAAGACCAGGCAACGATAACGTATACGGGGAAGTATTGAAAATGCTGTGCGAAACAAACAATCAATTTCTAGACTCACTCGTCAGACTCTTTAACAATATTTATAACAGCGGGGAGTTTCCTGAAGACTAGAGTCAACTTTTGTTGCCATAACGAAAAAACCAAAAGCAAAGTCTTGTGATCAACATCGGATGATAAGTCTAATTAACCACATTTCGAAGGCATACACCAAGGTTATTTACAACAGAATAAGCAAAAAATGCGAGGATAACATTGGAGATTCGCAGTTTGGGTTTCGGAATTCTCTTGGGACAAGAGAAGCACTTTTTAGTCTACAGGTACTCATCCAGCGCTGCAGAGATATGAACAAAGACGTGCACATATGCTTTATAGACTACGCAAAAGCATTCGATAACGTAAAGCACGAAAAGATAATTGAAGTTCTCCATAAGATCGGAGTCTACTACAGAGACATTCGAACAATAGCGAGTCTCTATTGGGGCCAAACAGCTAAAGTGAAAGTAGGATCTACATTGACCAATAAAATTGAGATCAAGAAAGGGGTACGACAGGGCTGTATCTTGTCTCCTATTCTCTTTAATATATACTCAGAAGAAGTCTTTAAGATAGCGCTGGAGGAAAGCACAGAAGGCATAAAGATAAATGGAGAAATAATTAATAACATTAGGTATGCTAATGACACTGTGATTCTAGCAAGTAGCATGGAGGAACTGAGTTGCCTAATGAGTAAGATACAAAAAACAAGTGCACAATACGGACTCAGACTAAATATCACAAAAACCAAATGGATGTTAGTAAGCAAAACCCAACAACCACCACAGCAACTGATATTAGACAATGAAAGAATTGAACACGTGGATTCGTACATCTACTTGGGAACAACAGTTAACTCAAATTGGGATTAAGCGGAGAAAATACGTATAAGAGTAGAAAAGGCAAGAGCATCGTTCACTAGCATGAAGCAAATTTTCACCTCTAAAAGCCTCACCCTACCTCTCAAAATTCGACTTCTGAAATGTTATGTATTCCCAGTTTTGTTATATGGAATGGAGGCGTGGACAATGACCGCAACATTGATGAAAAAAGTAGAGGCCTTCGAAATGTGGGCTTACCGACATATATTACGTATATCCTGGATTGAGCACGTGACCAACGAAGAGGTACTACGCCGGATAGGTAAAGAGAGAGAGGTAGAAATAAGTATAAAGAAAAGAAAGTTGGAATACTTGGGTCACGTTATGGGACATAATAAATATAGAGTACTACAACTGATCGTTCAAGGGAAAATAGACAGCAGAAGGGGTCCAGGGAGGAGAAGACACCCGTGGCTCCAAAACTTGCGGCAATGGTTCTGATTGTCATCTGCTGAACTATTCAGATCTGCCGTAAACAAAGTCAGAATAGCCATGTTGATTGCCAACGTTCGGACGGACAAGGCACATGAAGAAGAAGAAGCCTGTTGGTGATGTTTTCCGGGTACCGTTCTGCAATTGTCGCATCTCTCAGCTTTTGCACATTTCATTTTTTTGTATCCGTTTTATTTTCTTTACTAGTATTTGAAATTCTAGCCCTCAATGTTGAGATCTTTAGCCATCTGAGTCTATGTTTGCGCCTCTATAACTTCTGCAATTTATTACGTCTGTTCCATTCGGTGTTTCGATAATTACTTCTTGCTTATAATTGGATTATACTGTACTGAATTTTCATGTTATGTTTTTGTATACAAAAAATATACTTTCTTCCAAACTTTTAAATCTCTTGTTTTTATATAATACTTTATCGTTGCTTGCTTGTTTTTTGACTTATTTGCTCTTCTCATTATATTGTTCCCCCTAGTTTTTACCGTCAGTTGGTCTTTCCCTTTATAACATTTAACTTTAATTTTTCTTCGGTAATTAATTTTCGCAAAGTTGTGTGTACTAATCAATATTTTTCTTAAAGCTTATCCCTTCCACTGCTGCTTTCGAGAATGCTTTCCTAAATATATTCCATGTTTCTTCCGTAGTATGTCAGCCCATTTCTCTGTTCCATTTTATTTTAATTAACTAAAGTATTTATGTTGTTGGCCTTTTTCGTTAATCATAAGTTCAATCACATAATTGTGGAAAAGAAAAGATTAATTATTTAATAGTTTAACTCCAAACTACGATATTACCGTATTATTTGTAATTTATAGTATTATTTACTGGGTGTCACTTTCGGATTTACCTTTTTATTTAATTTCACTATATTAACCATATCTAGTAGACACACGTGTAGCTACAAATATACTCGAACAAAAAAAATTACTGAACATCCAGACATACATACAAAATTTACTACCTTAACAATCATGCATGCGGATAAGACTGTCAGATTATCAGATAAATAATTATAAGAAATTGCAGTGTAAGTATAGCGTTACATGCTTAGAACCGTCGTTAAGAGCTCTTTACTTATTTCGTATTATAGTCCAAGATCATTTGTTTACAAAAAGAAAAAACCAGCCATTTAAAACTCATAATTATTAGTTGGTATTGACTTTCCTATATTTTAAGGATTTTCTTCTCTGATAATAATTAGGCAAGATTTTGACAGAAGTAAACAAAAACCAACAACAAATAAAATTAAATATCATAAAGGTAAATTGTTTGTTGGTTTTCTTAACACCTATCTGTCTAAAATTTAAGGAGACTTTTATTTTAGAAAATTAAAGCTTTCCTAATGTAACTATTTTTATATTTTCATAATCTGGAATAGTATGTTTAATCTCGAAATGACGCTTTGAAATAAACGAGTAGATATGGTATTAATTAGAAAATGATTGGTAAAATTGTATATATATATATATATATATATATATATTTATTTATTTATTTTTATATATGTATATATATATATATATATATATATATATTTATATACAAAATTTTGTCGTGGTCGTTGTCTCCTTTTTCTCCAGAAACTACTTGTCTCCTTTTTCCTGCAGCTGATCTATTAACCAACATTTTAGGTAGGGCATAATTTGTTTAGGACTAACGGAAGCAACTAATGTTTACTATTAGATGCTTAATTGAGTTTAGTCTAATTTTTGATCAGCAATCAAAAAAAAAACAAGAACACAAAATTCTGTCGTGGTTGTCGTCTCATTTTTTTCCAGAAATTACTTGTCTTCTTTTTCCTTCAGCTCGCCTAATTTTTGAGACTAACTGAAAGTTAAAAAGCTAGAATACTAGAAAAAAAAAACAAAATACATTATCGACTTTAAGTTGTAACTGTAACTTATTACTTAGTTATTTACCTGTGACACTGCACTATAAGCCTATTGGGCTCTGTATAAATTAATACAAAGAATGAATTATTCCGCAATCGGTTTTCATCCAAGATACATCGTCACAGATTGGGATCCTCAACTTGAAACGGCGTTTTATGTTGTTTAATTTAACGTTGTAGACACTGCATAAACTGTGGCTAATATGTCGTCAGATTTTGTCATGTAAACATTTCGCATCAGTTTTAGTTATCCTTACCTGAATGCGGTGTTACTTGAAGGAAATATTTTTACGTTAACTCTATTCACATGTTGTTTAACTCATTACAAGCTTATTATTTAGATCACTATAGATAAAATTTAACTTAATTCAATACTTGTCTAGGTAGATAATCTTATTTCCTAAATATATTTCCCTCCCATTCCAAGATTTTTTAGTCTTCAATTAGAGATCCTAGCTTATATGATTATATTAATTTAATAATTTTGGTTTTATTGAATCTTATACCCGAGATTTCTAAATGCTTTACTTACCTTATGTATACATTTATATTATATACATATATACAAGATGTTTTTAACAGCCTATAATTTTGTTTTGAAAATTGGGAAATATCAATTGGATCTATAATGCTACCAATTGATGTACACGTGAGATCTATGATATCATCACGGACACTGTGACGTCATTTCAATGGAAAAAACTAAATGGATCGTGAAGGTAAAGTTTAGGTAGGATAAAAGAGTTTTTCATCGCAAATTTAACCGTGTATCATAATGAAGGCATTCATTTAAATAAGTATGCTACCATTTTAATGTAATGTTTATTTTTAACGATAATCAATTCATTCAAAACATTAAAAATGTGAAAAATTTTTATAGGAGGTGTTCAAAATGACCTCATTTAACACAGCGTCAAGCCGTGTAAGCAGTTCACGGGTACAAGCCGTATGTATCATGTCTGGCGTAATCAGGGTTGTAATCACGCTTGTCTAGTTTTAGCTTTTAAATCGTTTACATATATAGGTTCTTCGTTAGAAACGATTTCTTATAAATACCCCCATACAAAAAACCAGAGATGATAGCACAGGCGATCTTGGAAGCCATCGGACGGGTCAATTATTTCCAATCTATCTGTTTATAAATGTGGGATTAAAGCAATTGATTACAATAGCCCTGTTATGTGGTGGTTAACCATCGGGTTAGCATACCATAACTCCTCTTTCGCGTTAAGGAATATTATCCAGTAACAAAGGTTACTTTTTTCTTATTTTTCAGAAAATTCAGATATCTCTGACCATTTAAATATTCTTCAACAAAATATGGACCGTTTATGGCATTTAACCCATAACATAACCCACACCAAACAATAATTCCCCATCTAGTTTGAAAGCGAGTTTCTCTTAACCACTGCTGATTCTCCACTGACTAATAATGGGAGTTATGGCGATTTACAATCCCATTATTATATAAACGAATTTTATTACTCCACAAAATTCTAGTTAAAAAGTCATAAGTGTCTTGCATTATTGCGATGAAGGCTATTCTTAGATCTAAATCGGTGGGTCGCAATTCATAAAACAAACACAGAGTGGTTTCTTAAAATATTTTGAACTGTAGTGGAAGACACTCCAGTTTCTGTTGCAGTGTACCTTATGGACACATGTGGATTAATAGTGACATATGCTTAAACATTCACCAAGTTTTGTTCAGTATGTATTGATTTAACATGATCTCTAAGTTTTCAATTCGAAAATAAACCTTGTTCTTCTTTCGGGAAAGTGGTATGTGTATAAGGCTTGAGCATTTTGCCCATTTTTTCTACATTCACCATTAATTAAAAACATATCTACGTATTCATATATGCGACAGTCGCAAACCTTATGCTTCATTTTTTTATTACCAAATTCTAATAAAATCGAGAATTTTTGCTTTTAGCGCCCATTTTTTTGACCTATAACTCGAGAGATATTGCTTCTGCAAAATAAAAGCTTTACTTTTCAATTTTACATAATACTTAAATTAAGTTTACATAATTAGTAATAAATTTACTAATCAATTTAATTTTACCTAATTATTGCATAATAATTAAATTAATTTACATACTTAGTAATAATAGCTACAAATTGGAAAAAAAATACATAACATGGAGTTTTTCCTTTACATTTTTATGACCAATTAAACTCAGTTTAAAACCTTATATTCCGTCTAGAAAAACTTTATAATACGGTTGAAACGTATGATAGATTTGGTTTGCAACGGTTAAATAGTTTTTGTATAATTTTTTCAATCCAGTGTCCGAAAAAAAAATTGCAAAATTAAGCTGTACCAAAAATAAGCACTTAAAACAGTCAAAAAATTTTTTGCATATAAAAAACTTTGTAACTTAACAAATTAATATTTATTACAAAACTGCTAAAATAAATTAATTTTATTATGCAAATTATTTTAAAAAATTAAAAAGTTTAAAAATTTTTTCAAAACAACAAAATTTTTGTTTCTGAACTCGCAAATTTCATAATGAAGTGAATTTTTACTTTTGGTAAAATATATTAATAAAATAAAAATTGTGTTTATCTTTTTTTTAAATTCTAACTTTTTAAAATGATTTACATATTCAAATTAATTTCATTCACGAGTTGGCCTCCCTTTTGAACGGACGTGTTTTATTTGGAAGTCATACATATTTCTGTTAGGTTGGCGATTAGCGTACCTATGGTATAATTTCACTATTTGAGAGAGTGAGTCATCGTTTAAAGGCCCAGAAATGCGGAAAGCTGTTTGGAAATCCAGTGACGTACACTTACTTTTATTTTAACGTTAATTATATTTTATTTTTCAAATATTAATGTTCGAAATAGGCCACAATATATTTATTTATAAGTTTTTACTGACGTTTCGATCTCTATATCCAAAGACCGCTTTCAAAGATATAAATGGTAGTTATATTTATTTTATTTGTTTATTATTATATATCTTTATAATATTGTTTATTTTCTTTTTTTTTTCTATCTTTAAAAACGGAATAGAGATCGAAACGTCAATGTATTAAACATGTAAATAGATATATTGTGGCTTATGTCCAACCTTCTCCCTAAAAATACAGAATGCCACAAACAAGCAGCTATAGAAAAATAAATATATCTGTCATTTGTATGTTTAAAAACGGTCTCTTTATAGAGATCGAAACGTCCGTAAATTAAACATTTGAATAAATATATTGTGGCTTATTCCCAACATCATTTCTAAAAATACAGAACGACAAGCGAAAAGCCATAAAAAATAAATAGTACTATCATTTGTATAATTGAAAACGGTCTCTGGATATAGAGATCGAAACGTCAATAAATAAACATATGAATAAATATTTTGTGGCTCATTCCCTACATTGCCCTAAAAATACAGAATGCCACAAACAAAAAGCTATAAAAAAGAAGTAATTTTGCAGAAAGTTTACTGATGCCAACCGGCTGTCGCGGAAGTTACGCTAAAACGTCTTTTGACGTGACCCGTCCTTAAACAGTTAAACAATGAAATTTTTTTAAAACAACAAATTTTAAGACAGTTTCCACACCACCCCAGAGGTATGTCTTGTGGCGCGATACTTTTTTTCAATGGGTGTTCGCCAAGAGCCATATTGTCTTATTAAATAAAATGAACAAAACACTTAAACAGTATAAAACAAAACAAAATAAAATCCTATAAAACAAAATAAAATTCTATAAAAACAAAATAAAAATAATGTTTGATGTGTTTAAACACAAACACTATACACACTTACTATGTTCTTCTCGTTTTTTTTTTGTTTTTGGTTTTTTTTATGCTGATGTTCTTATTAAACTATTAGAAAATATTATTCGCTGTCTAAACCTGAAGATACAGTGCTGCTATCGCTGTCATTATCTTCACCACCTGGTGTAATTATAATTGGCTCTAGTAAAACTTTGATATGAGTGTCAAGTTCCCACATACGATGTTCTTCTTTAATTATGTGGCCTATACATTTAGCCCATTTCGCTGGAGTTACATGGAGGATTGCTTGAATCAAAAGTTTCCTAATTTCGTTTAATTTGAACGTTTTGTTATTGCGTGCTACATCTCCTTTCACTTGCTCCCAGATAAGTTCAATGGGATTAAGTTCGCAATGATAAGGTGGTAGACGCAGAACTTTGACACCATAATCTTTTGCAGTTTCATCTACAGCATATTTAAGATATTCAATTTTCCTTAACCGTGCAATGTCAAGGAGCTAAATTTTGAGCATTGATTCTTCGTATGCAATCCCCTTTTCTGTAAGCCATTCTTGAATCCTCCCTTTCAATTTCTTTAATAATCACCTGTTTTTTTCAACTCAAATTGAAGAAAACCATCATCAAGAAACCCTGTATCACTTCCTATATGGGTGACGATTAAACGCCGTCCCTTTCCTGATGGAGCTTTTAATCCTGTAAATCAGCCTTCTATAAATGCTTCGCGTTTACTTTTGACATTTAAATCTTGCCAAACTTTTCCAACTGTATGACCTTTTCCAACCTTGGTTAATCCAGGTTTCATCCAAATAATATATTTTGCATCCAGTGCTGCGAATTTTTCGTATTTCTTCTAAATATTTTCTTCTCCACAGAATAATTTCATTTTTTTTCTAATAGCATACTTTTTCTGTTGCGTTTTACGTATCGAAAGTTCATTTCGTGCATGGTCCTGATTAAGACCCTACGAGATATCTTGGGTAAAGAGTCGTCATTTTCGAGCTCTTGAGAAATTTTTTTCAGTGTTGGAATTTCACTCCGAAAATAAAATGAATGAATTTTTCGACGTATAATATTCCTTGTCTCGTCATCCAAAACAATGCTTTTCCTACCTCTAGTTTTACCTTTTTCTTGCTTTTTATTTTCCGATGTATTTTTGAGTACACGATAAATACAGCTAACGGATACTTTTGTTAAACTGCTACAAATGTCGACCGCTTGGCTAACGTTTAATGCCATTTTTCTGCCGACAATTCCTTCATAAACGTTTCGTATCATTACCTTCTCTTCGGACGTTAACATTTTCCGTCTCTTTTGCGGCTTTTCATTCTTGGAATCAACATCAGAATTTTGCTGTTTTCTCTTGGAACAACTCGGTTTTTCGACACGACAAACTATAACACTCTTATTATCAATAACACGTTTTATCAATACTACAATACAGTATTGATAAAACAGTATTGACAACAATAAGTTTACAAACTTATCACATAAAATATACTCACAAAAACACATGCACTATTTACCCATAGAAACACCAATGTTTTCTTCGTTCATTTCTTTGGCAAAAAATAATAAAAACTAGTTTTACTGCATGTCTGGATCCGAATTGTAAAACCGAGTTCCCTCGCTAATTCCAACATTGCCAAACAATTGAAAAATAATGTTTTAAAATATCGTAACGAAACGGAACATATAAATAAAATTTATTTTATTACAATTTTGTGCTTAATTTTTACTATTGAAAAAATCATGTTTTTTTGGTACTTTTATGACGGTAATAATCGCTGCGTGGAAGAATACAGGTTTTGTATGACCATAATTACTACTTGTGAACAAGATTTGACTACACTGTACGACAACTTCTGGTCAAGTCTACTATAGAGAAGCACAAATAAATATACTACTTTATATATTCTGTAATTTCTTATGAGGAAACGCAAATTGCAATCCAGAAAACAGGCAGTTTTCGAGGGCCGCTGTGTACATTTAAATTTGAGGATATTCCGCGTTTAAACTATGATATCACTCTTCTGAATTGAGGGTTTCTACTTTATGTTTTTGTTATGTTTAGTGATAAGAAACATTAATAGGCCAGTAGTAAGTAAACTTTGGTCGAACAAATATTGGTTTAATCTCTATAAAATAAATATCTTTATTATATTTCCAAGTGTTGCGATTTTGACATCCACAATAATCAATCAATAGGTCTAATCAATATTTCGTAACCCCTGATTGCATCTTCAAAAATACGTCTCCATTCACCTCTTTACTACCACCAAAAAACCCATCTCCTTTCATTAGCAAAACACAACGATCTTATGCAGCTGCTAATCTCTCAATAGCTTCTCCACCCCCTACGGCTTCACGTGATCAAGCTATCATAATGCCCTCCGCTCCCGACACTGTTAATTTCGATTATATTAAGGTAATCAGCACAATTGTTATGCTGAAGAACGTTCGGCATAATATATATATATATATATATATATATATATATATATAAATAAATAAATATATATATATCATACCACATCGTCAGATGCGGTACAACTAACGATACATATGCTCACGTTATGAGCTTCCGAAGGGTAACTTATATAATTCCAGAACAGGAAGATTTCTACCTACAAACTGCGGTTCTCATTATTCATAAAAATACTCACATAGAATATTTATATCTATGTGAGTATTTATTATTTTATATCGACAGACAAATTGAAACGCTTCCTTTGTAAACAGTCCTAATATATCTGACACCTGTCCTAATATATCTAGTCCTATATCTTCGCAACTAAATGAAAAATCTATTGATATTTCCCACATCCCTCATACCGATAGTATCGCTGACAATGTGCAAAATTTTACTGATGACCCTCACAACCTTCCTACCAACTCCATATCTGCACAACACTTAGTTTTTTTGATCAAAATAATCTAGCTTCTTCTGAAGTCATTACATCAAAAGAAAACTAAAAAATTCAAATCACAAAGATTCAAATACAAAATTTGCATAAGCTCTATAAAGCTTCTAATTAACGTTTAGTAAAAACACCGTTTAACTCGTCTTCAGAACAACAACAACCACTAGATTTTTTTCTACAGTTCTATTGGTAGTCTTTAATGGGAACTACTGCTGTATATCAATGGAATTTGATGCGTACGGCAGAAGTAATGACTCCACAATTTTTAAAAATTCTTTATTTTATAAAAAACTGAGAAACAAGACTCTACATATCCCAAATCCAAAAGCAATTTATAAGATATTCGTACAAAACCTTTACCTTATGTTATTATTGGAGACGAAGCTTTCGGTCTATATGAAAATATTATGCGACCTTGTGATAAAAAATTAACACAAAACAAAAAAATTTTCAACTATCGATTGTCTAGAGGAAAACGATATATTAAGTGTTGTTTTGGAACCATGCTAAACAAGTAGCAAATTTTTTATAGGCCACTTAATGTGAACATGGATTTTGCAGAAGATATCATTAAAACCTACTGCGTCCTTTTAATTATACACGATTACGAGATGTTTATAAACACAAGAATACCCTACACAAAACTTCACTCACAGGTTTGACCACCGATTCCTCGAGGCCTGGCAAACGTTCCCTGAATAGACGAAACGCAATCGCCGAATATTATGTTAATGAAGGCTTACCTTTCTGGCAAAATAAAATGATATAAATTTAACTAATTGAAGTGTAATACAAATTTTAGTGGCTAACCTGTTTACATTCGCATCTGAAGTGTCTCAAAATATTTCTACAATTTCTTCTCAAGCTTTTTGTCTCAAATTTCTTTTTGAACACTCCGACGATTCCGTATCTCATATTGCTTTCCTCTTTACTATTTCATCAATAAATAATTCTGTATCAAAATTATCTACTTTTATTTTTACAGGGCACATCATCACACTGAGATTGTCCGCGAGGACAAGACGCCCTCATCTAGTTTCTAGTATCTGTGACCAGGCGTAAAACGGACGTTACTCCGAGGTTTTGTTGTAATGTATGCGCTTTACGCGCAAGTGAGGGAAGGCGCGAAAACATCTGGACAGGATATTATGTAGGTTTAGTACCTCGGGAACGCGCGAGTGACTACGCGCAAATCGCCTCATCTTAACAAGCTCTTCGTCTATGGCCGATTGGTATGAGATCGAGAACTATTTGGCATCCTAATAAAACAGTCATAAATCCAGCTGGCAGCTGTAGCATACATCCTGCTGTGGTCTGTTTAATATCCATTGACCAATCCACCGCACTTCTTTTATGGCTGTAATATCTGACTGGTAATTGGATAGCTTGTCACAAAGATTCTTTATATGTATGCAATATGTATCCAATGTGTATGTGTAAACATAAATTTTCTTAATATTTAATATTTTTTTTTGTATTATAAGTACATTATATCCTTTACACATTAAATGCTGCCGGAAATGATATAATATGTAAAGAAACTGCCAAAAATTAAAAACTGATGAAATGAAAAAAAAAGCAAAGATTTGATTTCACGTTCAAAGCGTCTATGTATCTGTTGATACGTATTTCGACTTAATAAGTCTCATCAGAACAGTTATTCATAGCCATTCTTAACGTGAAAATAATAATAAAAAATAAAAATAAAAATAAAAACGTTTATTGCCTTAAAAATATATGTACATGTCAAACTTAAAAATTTCAGCCTTCTTTCTTCGGCGTACCGCTTTTGCACCGCCAGCGTTTGTTGTTTCTTCCTCTCGGCTCCTGGATTTTCCTTGGTGGTGTCCTCGTCTGCTTCTGTATGTATCGGCAAACGTACCTACTTCCCTGCATGCCTGGTTTTCTAGACCCTGATCAGGTCGTCGATAAGTCTATGGGTGGATCTAAATATCCTCTGGATCCTGTTCTTCTCGAGGATATCCCTGGTCTTACGTAGTCTTCGTGTGGCCTGGTTGAAGAACCACCTGGTTCTATTCTCGGCCACCTCCCTTAGTGGCGTGTATCCTAGTCTGTTCCTGATTGTCGCGTTGGTAACTCTATCCTCCCATGATGCTCCGTCGATGATTCGGTAGCATGATGTTTCAGTTGCTTCTAACTTTTTCCAGTGTGATTCCGCAATGGAGCTCCACACTGGTATTGCATACAGAATCACCGACCTAACATATGCTTGGTAGAGTTGAATTTTCTTTGCCTTCGAAAGTGGACTGGACCTAAAAATGAAAGGAAGTATTAGTTTTTTAGCTGTATTAGCTTTTACCTTTGTTTTTTGTGTATGCACCCGGAAGTTGAGTCTTCTGTCGAGGTGGACTCCTAAGTATTTGACCGTCTCTGATTCCTGAATTCTGTTGCCTCCTACTGTGATCTCGTTCAGTGGTGGTCGCTTGTCCTGGGTGAATATGATGAACTGCGTCTTTTCGGCGTTGATCTTGATTTTCCATTTTTCGGTGTAGTTCGTGATTTTTTCCAGGTGGTTCTCCATGTCATCTATGATTCTTCTTTCGTCTTTTCCGGATGCATACACTGCTGTGTCGTCTGCATACAGGGCTGTAGAAGTCCTTGGATCTGTTGGAAGGTCTTAAACAAAAATGTTATATAATATAGGTGATAAAATGCTGCCCTGAGGCATTCCTTCCTGGATTTCTTGGATCGTCGACATCTTTTGGTCAGCTGAAACTTGGAATGTTCTATTGGATAGATACATATCGCAGATGTTGATGAGGTAGTGTGGAAGTCTAGCCTTGTCCATTTTGAAGATTAGTGCCTTCTTCCAAACCGTGTCGTATGCTTTTTCTATGTCCAGTATGGCTAATCCTGTCTTCTGTTTCCTGTTGAATTTTATCTTCGTGCCGCTGATAATCCTTGCTAGTTGAAGTTCGCAGTTTCTTCCTTTTCTGAATCCGAACTGGTCTTCTTGGATAATTCTTCTTCTTTCTGTGTGCTTCACCAGTCTCTTGTAGATGATTTTTTCCAAAATTTTTCCCATCGTTTCCAGGAGTGATATGGGCCTGTAGCTTTCCGGTCTTCTTCCATCTTTCCTTTGTGTCCTTTTTCCAGGCAGTATTTGAAGATATAGTACAGCTGTACTATGATCTTCTTCGGAAGTTCCTTGAGGGTGATGTTATGGATTCCTTCTTGTCCTGGTGCTCTGCTTCCATTCAGCTTCCTGATGATTTTCGCAACTTCGCTTGGGCTGGTATGGTCTTTCTCGTCTATTTGGAACTCGTTCCTTCTTCTGATCCTGTTGTTTTCTTGTTCGACTTGCCTCCTTGTTCTTGCATCCGACATATCCTGGTTTTGTCTGTGTGTGGCTGCCATCTTCCTTGATATTGCATCTACTTTTCCTTGGGTGTCGTAGTTCGAACTGCATTCGAAGTAGGGCCTGACGTCTTCTATTATTACATCTTTGGTGATGAAAAGATCCAGTGTTGAGTTGTTGTGTCCTCTTATTGGGCTGATCCTTGTTGGTTCGTCTGGAGCGAATAAAATCCTATCTCTGTCTTCACAGTATCTTAGTAGAGTTGTTCCTGATGCTGTATCCGTCATACATCCCCATGCTGTGTGTTTGGTTAACGTGAAAAATAATCTTCTCTGTCTTTTAGGAAGCAACAATAAAATGGCTTCGTTATGGACGCAATAGCGACATCTGATAGAAAAATCGGTAAGATAGTCGATAAGTCTGAATTTGTTTCGAAACTATCTTACCGATTTTTTTAAAAACTGGTGATTTTTATACCTAAATAAATAAAAACCTGGTTAATATATTATTAAACTCACGTGAAACTGACAGAGATATACGGAATGAATAAAAAAGTAAAATAGTAGTTAAGTACAACTTAATAAAATATAGGAAATTATTATTATTATAAACAAATTTACAAAAATGTAACTACGTAAACAAATATCTTTATATTTATAGAAACTGACTTTCTCAAAGCTTTCTCTGAAATATCTAAACAAAGCATTCGACTTATTTTTAGGTTTTGTCGACCACTGCATCATGAAGTACCTATTAGGTTTTCAATACCAACAATGTAGGAAAATCCACTATGTACTTAGTTATTTAAAACTAGATGTAAATCTTTACGGTTATAATAACAAGCGTCCCAGAATGGAATATTATTGAGGCGAAGGAAATTTCTCAACTTTCAAGTATCAGTTGCATCTGACTAGATTATATAACTAATTGATCTTAATGGATGAAAATGGAGTCGGTTAGCGAAATTAGAGAATATTGTAAAGTCTCAAATAGATCGTGATTCAACTTTGATGTAAAACAAAATAAACTTTAGGCTTAAACAAGGGAGACTAAAATTACGTTGTTGAAAATTATGGTTTTGTTTTGATTCAAGGAAACGATGTATTGATTGCGTTACAAATTTGGAAATAGGAGAAAAAACAAAATTATGGTCTACAGTTCTAAGTGTTCCAGAACATATTATATTCAGAACACATTATATATGACGTATTGAGTAGAATATTTTTTGTTTTTTTTTATACATGTTAAAATATAAAACTTCTATAAAATCGGGTAATGTTTAAATAGTGTATCTGAAAGAGGTGAAGTGCATAAAATAGGAACAAAATTATTAAAACTTAATTTAATAGGTACATCTCACCGATAACATTGCAACATCCATGGCTTCTAAGTAAACTTAAAAACACATCCATTTTTGTCAAATCAAAACTGCAGTAACCATCAGTCAAATGGCTATTCTGTTGAGAAAACTTGGAAACAAAATATTGGAAGCAGTAGCCAAAATAATAGATGAACACAGTATCAGATTAGAATACAGCAAACGAAGATATCGAATTAAAGTGGTAAATAGACTTTGAATAATGCAATAAAATACAAATAAACAACTGTAGTATAAAAGACAAAAAAATGCAGACTATCCTAGATATCAAAAAAATTGATATCTGTCCAATTTCTGAATAAAATTTTACAAATAAAATATTTATATACTTTATTCATCAGCATGACAGGTTAAAAATTATATAATTAATTACAAAGGATGAAGCATATTAGAAAAAACTATCATACGTCGTCAAGAAATCGGCTATCAAACAAACATCTCAAGCTAATTGTGTAAATATTAAAAGAAAGTGTTTTGGACTTATCTTTACTGCTAGTATATTGGCCAATATTAACCCTGGTACATCACACTTCTTTTTTAAGGCATGAACTTCACACTCGGGTCTCAGAAACCCAAAGCTGTTTTTTAGCAAAAAAACGGACAATGTGAATATGGATTTGGGAGAATTTTTAATCTTAGTGGAATGTGTAGAAAAAAATTTAACCATGGTGTGGTATTTCACAAAGAGATATATTTGTTGAACTTCAAAAATAACATAAAATAATATTCAAACATAAAACATTGTTATTAAAACAAATAAACATTAAATTGAAATTATCATCTACAAAATAAACCTGTATAACTATCCTTGTAACAAAAAAATAAACTCTTTTGGTAATATAAGTCTTAGTTATTCTTAGCCAGGTCTTCAGTTTCTTGGATCTTGATGTTCGCATTCACAGCATAGCTGGGCTCTATGTTACATGCAATATGGTCTGCGACACTCAGAACACGCAAAACTGGGTTTTCTATCTCTTCCTTTTGCGCAAAAACCAGCATCTAACTTTTGTTGTTAAATGAACATCATGTTGTGGTGGGGGGACTTCAATTCCCAGAATTTCAGAAATTTTTTGCCGCAGTGTTTTTTGTAAAGTAGCCACGGTCAATCGTTCTTGTAACCATGGTTCAATTAGACTCATTCCTAACTGCTTTAGAAAAGATTTTCGATTATTGTTTCTACTTTCCTTCCAGTGGGATTTGAGAGAGAAAACAAAACCATTGCATTTATTCCACTAGCATCAAGTATATTGAAAAAAAAAACTCGTAGCGGCCAACGTCTGGTCTTCCGTGAGGTAGTGTAAGAATGGCAGAGTTGATCAAATGTATCTGTTCCTCCCTTCGTTTCATTATACGAATGTATAATATTGTCATCAGAATGCAATGTTGACAGCAAAAGAACAATTTTGTTTTGTTTAGGAGTATATAAAATTGTTTTCTGTGGTTACTCTTCCAACGTATGGAATTGCATTGAGCATATAATATGTTTTTGAATCATTTAGCATCATTATTTTCATTCCACACTTGTCAGGCTTACTAGCCATGTATATTGAAATGGACATTTTCCTCTATATCCTACAAGCTGTTCATATACAGTATAGTATTCGTATGGTTTATGGTACGATTTACAGTTATTCACAAAAATGTCGAATAATTCTCGTATAGGTGCAAATTTATCGACTAATTTTCTTTCTGCTCTACTGTCCTTACTATCAAACCTCAGACATAAGGCTATAAATTGGAATAGCTGCTGTGACATCGTCGCCCGAAATATTTCATTTCCAAATTTTACTGACCAAAGTTCATCTAAGTTACGTTAGATACTCGTAATGCACCTGCTAAAAATAACAGCCCAATGAAAGCCTTCACTTCTGTTCTAGTTACTGGTCTTGTGTAACTCTGCTGTCTAATATCATTGCATTTACGAATGACTTCTTCATTTGAGTGCAAGACAATAACATCTATCATTTGTTGGTTAAACAACAAATTCCAAGATTTTTCAGGAGATTGAACTGTGCTCGCTTCTCCTTTGGGGCCAGGTAAATGTACTACAATGTTTTCTCGTCTTGTACGACCCTGTCTTGCTGGTGCTTGTGTGCTCCACCGATTACCATTTTTCCCCAGTAAACTAGGAATATTTCTAACTGGTTCGTCCACTATTTCGTCTTCATTGTCGCTTTGTTCACTGTTGCTGTCTGACAGTTGCTCTTCAAAGTAATTTTCATCAGACTCGTCCCCTCCAAACATATCGTCTACGATGTCGTTTTCACTCTCATTCTTCCATAAACTGTCTGCCTCTCTCTGTAATTCTACCTCAGTTAAAGGACGACGATTTTCTCTGCTAGTTGATGCCTTTACTCGACTATTTTCTCTACTAGTTGACGCTATTATACTAAAATAAATAAAAATTAGTTGAAACAAAATTATTACAGTAAACATCACCCTTGGGTACGGGGTACCCATGCTTGTACTTCTGGAAATATCTTACCTCGTTGTTTCACTAAAATGCAGCGGATGACCCGTATTCAAACTCGGCTTACGACAGACTGAATTTACATAAAGTGACGACACACATAAACCACTCATGCGCATGTCACATTGCAGTGAATGACTCTCTGGGTTTCTGAGACCCAACAGTGCAGTTCCAGGGTTAAGTTAAAATATGCGACATTTTGAACAGGCAAATCCAAATATTAACTAAAAATCAAAGTCTTATACCTCATTAAAATCAAAGTCCTGATTATTCATGAGTCAAGCTTTTGATACAGTATTGCACGAATGACTTAAATGCAAATTAAGTAAGATATTGTACTAATGTATCAGGATCAATTCAATATCTTCCGTATGCTAGTGATTACTCTGTATCATTTTATAATACAATAACTCCATTGATAATACTGCCTGCTGGCGGTGAGGTAGATGAGGATTTTAAAGAAACAATAAGATAAGTGCAATCCTCTGTTAACGTAAAAATAGCTGGACTAAATGATGATTAAACAAAATAAAGTTCGCATACATTAATTTCACTCATATAGGGATACCATATTCCGACTTAACAAAATATTGTAGTAGGTATTGACTTAGACGCTACGCTCCATAATAGAATCCGAATGTTATAAATAGAATATAAGAACTTAGCATTAACTATAAAAAAATATATTGTAAAGAGAATCCGCCGTATTAATCAATAATAAAATGCTCTGATATAAACAAATATTAAAACCAATATAAATATATAAGAATGAACCGTGGAGTTAAAAATGTAAGAGTAGTTAAGATGTTATCTAAAAATTTTAAAATAAAGTCCAATGGAGCATTATCAACGCTCCTTGATACTTCAGTAACAGTGTTTATATAGGAATTTGAAAAACAATACTGTTTTCTTTTTTATGGAAGCCGTCTGTTTTAAACCAGTCGTACTATAGCCAGTTAGCTTATTACGCATCTTTCATTCTTTCATGATTCTCATTCCAGATTTCTGAAAACCTGTACCAGATTGTACAGGTTTAGTAGGTGGATACCATATGTTTTTAGATTCACTTGGTAGTTTTCAAAAATTTTTGCCGCTGGCGATCTACACTAGTATCCAAAATTCTGGAAACTTTACAAAAATTTTAGTTTTGTTATCAGCATTCCTCTTTTTCACAACACTTATTATAGTTATTTATAAGTTTATCTCTTATGTTATTGCATGGTTTTATGCTTCTGCTTAATATTTAATATCTATTTTAAGAGGAAAAACCCTCTAAAAATTTAAAAATAAATAAAACAGGAGTCGTTAGCTATTAGTAGATATATTAAAAAAAAATGGTACAATGGTTATTATCAAGAAAATTAGTATTTGGTGGGATCACCTTTGTTTTTTAGGATAGACTCGATTCTGCGAGGCATGGAGTTCACGAAACGTGCCAAATCTTCTGGTGTAATAACTCTAAACCAATTTTAAATAATGGCTTCTATCAGTTCTCTCTTGTTACTTGGGTTCAGGCGTGATACTAATACTTTCAGCCTTGACCATAAATTTTTTATTGGATTTAGATCGGGACTATTTCCAGGCCAAGACAGGACAGTAACGTCATGGTTCCTCAAGTATTCCATGGAAGTCTTAGCCGTATGGCAAGGCGCTCCATCCTGCTAGAAGATGCATTGTTGGTCATCCCCTTCAAACAAATCTCTGATAGTCTTTAGCAGTTTGGCTTGCAGTATCTCTTCCTGATATTTGTTTGCATTAATATTGCCCTCTATAACTGCTAAACGTCCAACTCCATTAGTGATCATACAAGCCCATACCATGATAATCACAGGATGCTTCATAGTGACCATTGTACACTTTGGCAAAAGGTCTTTCCTCGGTCGGCGGCGAACAAACTTCATTCCGTCACTCCCAAAGATCGAGATTCTGGTTTTATCAGTCCAAATTACCTTACTTCAGGATTCTCCTGTTCACCCTCTGCCAAAGCCCAATTAATTCGTTTTTGCCTCTATTTTTTGTTCAGGAACGGCTTCTTTCTAGGAGTTCGTGCTCGCAACATTTTCATACAACTTTCAAAAGTGTGGTCTGATAGTGCGGTCCGATATTTGTAAGCTAGTTGATTTGACAATAGCATAAATTTCTTTTGAGTATCTGTCACGATCTTCTAAAAAAGTCGACATATTCTACGCTCATCGTATTGACTAACTTTTGGTTTTCTGTCTGTTCTTCGCCACCCAATTTGTTTGCTATTTCTTGATATGTGCAACCTCTTCTCAAAGGATAATTGCTTTGGCTCTCGTTCCTGGTGACTAGTCAACACGTTTTGGGTTTCTTGGTGCCATTTTTATTGAATCGACACTAATGTATTCATCTCCGACAATTAAACAATATCACCTTAGTAACAACTACCTGAATCACTAATATACACTGGAAGTCGCACGAAACTGTACTAAACGCTTCCAGTTGGGTCGCTGACTGATTAACAAAACCTTGACGCAATACAGTATTGAAAAAGGTTGCCATTCACAAATCTCGAATTTTCGGCGTTTCGCTTGAATCTGTTTCCATTTTTTATTTAATAATTATGTTAGACTAAGAAATACATAAATTATTAAGCAGAAATATAAAACAATAAAATAAAAATGTAATTGTACTGATAAACTATACCTATAAATTACGATCATGAGACGAGTGTTGCTGGAAAAACGATAATTTTTGTAAATTTTCCAGAATTTCGGCCACAGGTGTAAGACTTTGCAGTTACGCTAGCTATGGTTGACTATTTCAGGTTGCTTGCTACAGAGTCTGCAGTTTAATTCTCCATAAAACAGTCCCATCTGACTTACTTTCCCAGACATTCATCTGATCCCTCCTTGTTTTCCTCAGTACTTTCGCAACCCTATTATCACGAGTTCACATAAAAAAACGTTTTTCCATGTGTTTGACTATGTATATTTTCCCATTAAAAATTATTTTGCCTCAGAATCCAGATTTGTTTTCTGTCGCGGACGAAGCTTTTAGTATATCAACTGTTTCAATATCGTATATTCCTCGATGAGGTGAAACCCATACCAGTGTGACACTGTTATGTTCCACTAATGTGTTAAGTTCCTCACATCATCCTACACAATATCCTAGAGTCCACCTTTGGGCTTATGAGTGCCCCCAGGCCTACTTAGTTATCTGAGTATATATTTTTCTGCTTACGTTCGGAAGCCCTCGTGTTAATTTTGTTACAAACTGCAAGATTATAGAAATGTCTGCCTAAAATACAGAGGAATACTCTTATAATACAGTAGAAATATTTAAATTTCCACCATTACCGAATATTTCTGCACTCCACCCTTATGTAGTTTTAGACCTGTCGGTATACCAACTATGATCCTGTGCTCTGGGCCGAGTCTTTCCTCTGCCCCATGTGGACACATATCTACTTAAAAAGATACTTCCGACCTATATCTCAGTTCCATCTGGTCAAAAAGCATCATTCCTTTGTTATCCCTAATTTTATTTTTATAATATAACTTTTTCTAATCTAACCGGTACATTGCTCAGATTTTCTCGCAGTTTACAATGTCTCATTTTTGCCGCCCCCTTATAGTTATATTTACGGGAGAGAGGTCAAGTATGGCGTCCATAACTGCCTTGATGTAGCCCTGATAGCACATAGTCCCTGTGATTCTGGCATAGAAGTCTTTCTATCTTGTTTACTAAAAGGATGGCACTTTTTGGATGTAATTTTGACCATCATATCACTGATACATATATATTTGTTGATTTTTTATCACCACGTTATTAATACAGTAAAATTTTTCTGGTTTTAAACCCCACATTTTTTTATGAGTGCGTCTGGCTACCATTAACGTAGTCACCGCTTTCTTGGTTATTTGTTCTATATGCTGATTCCAAGAAAGCCTCGAGCTTAATCTTACCCAAGATACTTTACCTCACTCACCAGATTAAGATGTGTACCATTTAGGCTTAGAGGATTCAATCCCTCTTAATTCATCCTTCTATTAAATTTCATGATAGTAGACTTCTGGGAGCTTATCTTAAGCCCTAACATTTAAATTACATTCTGTAATTGCAATCAGAGCCTGTTACGTTATATATCTGACTGTCCCATTAAATTTTACCTATCCTATGACGACCAGGTCATTAGCATCGCTTAGGACGAGATGCGTGTCGTTTGCTAAGTCTAGTTATCAGCACATTCATAACCAGATTTCATAAGACACAAGATGAGTCTTGATTATTCTTCTTTACAAAATGGTGCAGTGCTGTTTATTTCGAGACTTCTTATGTAGAGACACCCATACTCCCTCTATTTGATTGGACTTTTAATCAGTACACCATTTCTTTTTTTATTTTTATCTGACAGTCTTATACCTAACAATACTCTTTTCATTGCCCTTTCTGTTGTGGCCAGTTTATATATATTTGCCTTGGTTAGGGCCTAGGTTTAACATCCGTATATTATGATAGGAAGCATGCAGTAAATAAACACTGTGTCCCTGAAGTATTAAGGTAGTTTGTGATTCTTGAGTACCCAACTGAGTTTTCCGCCCATGCCAGTCTTACTCGTCTAGTGATTTCCGTACTTTAGTCCTGTTTTTCAAGTTTGTCTAGGTAAATATATTCCTGCACTTTTTCTATCTCACTGCCATTTATAGTTATACGTCCGAAGTCGACTGTGTTTTTCATTGTTTTAGATTTTGTCATTATCATTTTTTTGGCTGACGTATTGGGAGCTGTCTGCGAGTTCCTTCATCATAATTTGTTATTAATTTGTTATTCCTCGAACGTGCTTTCTAGGGTGTTTAACTTGTTATCTTTAACGTTGATCCCATATGTTGACCAATTTGTAGTTTTGAAAACGTCTTCTAGGTCTAAATTAAACAGCTTTGGACATATTACGCCGCCTTGTCTAACTCCTCTCTTAATGGGATAAGATTTGTATTTTCGTCTAGTTGTACTACCATAGTTGCGTTTTTATATATGTTATGTATTAGCTGCCTAATCTAGAATCTATTCTACAAAGGCAAGCAACACGGGTAGTTGGTACTCATTTACCTTCTCTAGCAAAGAGAAAAAGAGAAGTTTATCCTTAGTTTCTTAGTATTAATTTAGGTCAAAGATAAATTATATGTTATATATATATATATATATATATATATATATATATATATATATATATATATATATATATATATATATATGTGTATATATATATATATATATATATATATATATATATTTATATGTATATATATATATATATATATATTTTCTTGTTTGTTGTATATGACTCTATATATTTATGACTCTAAAATGATCGTAAACTAAAGATTTGGAAACGTCTGTAATGGTTTTTCAATACCTTTAGTAGAAAAAGAGTTCTTTAGAGATCTCAAACTTATAATAATTATTTTTTAACGTTTAACACATTATTTGTTTAATTTTTTTTTTTAGTCGACTACATTTGCAGTTTACAGTTTGCCGCAGCTGTAAATTTTAAGACAAATATATTCTCGCTTCATATACTATACCGTCCTGGTCGATATGACCATTTTGCATATACCATTTTATATATCCGTAACAGGTAATTACATATTTTTGATACTATTCCTTCAACAGTCATTCCAGAATTCGACACAGAAAATTACTGTGTAAGACATTTCAGCGCCACGGGTTAGATATTATACGTCATGGTGTCTGGTGTACACAGGTGTAAAAACTGAAACAAATTGCTAGAAGGTTATAATAAAGCCTATAAGGAAATACCATCGGGAATATTTTTACATGTTGATCGTAAAATCTAACAGAGAGATTAGTGCAAGAAATTAGATAATATAAATTCTTTAACGGAATAAAATAACGCAATTAGAACTTCTACAATACAACTTCTACAATATTAAAATGATGGTTTTGTTTCAGAACGAATAACTTTACAGTGTAGTATCTGTAAACGATCTAAGTGTTATCGTTTTTACAATATTTTTAGATGTTTTTCATATCATTATAGTTAGACTGAGTCACCACTTAGATGAGTTATTGTAGGTATATACATTGTTATTATTTTCGTTGTGAATATTAAAATATTTACGTTATGTGAGATATAGGTGAACAGCCTAAGATAATTTAATATACTTTTAAATTAATCGGTCTAAAGTTCTTTAATGGCCACATCTCAGTTTTTTAAATTATGTGCCAGAATAAATCACAAGATTTAAAATAGATTTTAAGACTAGAAACCGTTTTCAAAATTTATTGTTCTGATACTGTTTCTTTATGTCCTTATAGCGTATAATATACAATATTATCATATCGTACATACCTAACAAGATGTACACAAATATCTTTGTATGGAATAAACTGCAAATCATAATCTTTATTAAAAGTTTCGGCTATTGAAAAATACTTTAAAATAAAATAGAAAAAACAGAGTTTATCTAGGTAATAATATGGGTGTTATGAAAGTACCTTTAGAAAAGAGGCTACTATGTTTTATGTTATGATAGGTTATCTGTGTCATGTCAATTGTGAGGGGGTCAATAAATAAGTCAGTTGAAGTTAGTTGAGTTTTATTTATTATATTATTATAAATATATAAGATATTGGCGACGAGGATAGTTGGATCTACGGGCCGTGGAAGTTATGGCTTTAATTGGTAATATTGAGCAGTTTAACCCTAAAAGTTTGACATAACCTCATATATTGAGCGCATGGAAGAGCTTTTTGAGTGCGACATGGTGGAAGATAATAAAAAAGTTTCGATGTTCCTTACTTTCATGGGAGGGGAAGTGTATGCGGTATTAAAGGATTTGTTAGCACCAGAGTTACCATGGATGAAAACATAGGAGTAAATGAAAGATGTTCTTGTTCTGCACTATAGTCCAAAACGACTAATCATTGCAGAGTGGTATAACTTTTATTTAAGCAAACAGGAGCCAAATGAACAATTAAGAGATTATGCTGAAAAGTTGAAAAACCTTTCCAAGCACTGTCAATTGGGTAACTTCTTAAATGAAGCCTTACGAGATAAGTTCGTTTGTGGATTGAAATCAGATACAATAAGAAGAAAATTACGGACTGAAAGTAATTTAACATTCGAAAGAGCTCTTCAAGAAGCACAAAGTATGGCGGCGGTAGAAGATGAATCAAGATTTTTGGAGTCAGATACAGTGTTATCAAAGTTAGGTGCAACAAACAGCAAAAATGTACCAAAACAATCGTCATCTGAACAAGTGCCAGTGAAATCATGTTATCGGGGTAAAAGGAATCATAACCCAGAAAGTTGTCCTGCGAGGAACTGGGAGTGTTACAATTGCCACAAAAGAGGCCACACCAGTCGTGTATGCAGGAAAAGAAATTCAGTGAACACAGTGCAATACGATCGTAGTGAGTGTGAGGAAAATTCCTTAGAGTTAGGTTTTATTGGTAATGTAAAACAAGAGCATGAAAAATCATGTAAAGTCACATTAGATATAGAAGGTAAGCTTTTAAATTTTGAAGTAGATTCTGGAGCATATAAAAGTGTTATTCATGTTAAAGATTATGAAAAAGAGTTGTCATTTTTAGAAATGTATCCTGTAAAAGATAAGTTAAAAGTTGTTACTGGTCAGAATGTAGAAATCGTAGGAGAAGTTGAGGTAATTGTTATGATTAATAATAGGACATTTTGCTTACCTTTGGTAGTTATAAATTGTAATCGTACATTCTTACCTCTACTTGGACGTAACTGGCTATGTGTTATTTTACCAAATTGGAAAAAAAGTTTTAAACATCAATAATGAAAGGTTAGATTCAATAAGCAGTGAACATCAAGTTAAAAGTAATAGCAATAAAATAGAGGTTTTAGCAAAACAAGTTAAAACAAAATGTAACAAAAATTTTAGAGAAGAAACCATGTCTTCTATTAAAGATTTTAAAGTACATATAAAGTTGAAGGATGGTGTGAAACCAATATTTCACAGCGCTTATGAAATGCCATATGCATTGAAACCAAAAGTAGAGGAAAAGTTAGGTAGAATGATCAGTATGGGTATTTTATCCAAGGTAAAGAGTAGTAAGTGGATGTAAATGAAATTAGAATTTGTGTTGATTTTAAAAAGACATTAAATAGAGCCATAGATGGAGATTACTGTGTATTACTTTTGCCTAATGATATATGCTAGTTTAACAGGTAGTAAATATTTTACAGGCTTAGACTTAAAAGGAGCATACCAGCAACTTGAAATAAGAGAAGAATCGAAAGATTATTTTACTATTAACACCCACTTGGGGTTGTTTAGATATAAGAGACTTACTTATGGCGTAAGCTCAGCCTCAGGTATTTTCCAAACCATAATAGACACAGTCCTGGTCAATCTTCCAAAGACTAAATGTTATTTAAACAATATTTTATTTCATGGTACAACTTTAGATGAATGTCATTTAAATGTAATTATTGTTTTAAAAAAATTTGAGAAATACAACATAAAAATAAATGGCAGTAAATGTAAATTTTATAAATCAAGTGTAGAGTTTTTGGGTCATATTATAGATGCAGGTGGTCTACATCCAACGGAAGAATAAGTCGTATGTATTAAAAATGCTACAGCATTTAAATGTAAATGTAACGCAGTTCAAATCATATTTAGGTCTTAATTTCTATGGGTAATATATTAGTATGTTGTCTACAAAGCTTAAACCATTATATGATCTATGCAAAGCAAACACGAAATTTCAATGGACTGAGGAAGCTGAACAAACTTTTCAGCAGAGTAAAAAGTTTCTAATGTCAAATGATGTATTAACTCATTATGACCCTCGCTCCCAATTCCAATTGTTATTACTTGTGATGCTAGTGGGTATTTAGTTAAAGCAGTATTGAGCCACAAAATAGATGGTGATCTAAAACCTATAATGTTTGCATCTAGTACAATATCAATAGCTGAACAACGGTATTCTAATTTGGAAAGGGGGAGTTTAGCTATATTTTTTGCCTTAAAATGTTTAAACGTTTCCATAAATATATCTATCTACCTATATAAGGATTTTTATAGCTGACGCCGCCTTCCTTCTTTCAGCCAACGTCTCCAGTCCCTTCTGTTCTGCCATTCTCCATCTCTAAGGTCTCGTCTTTCCATGGCCTCCTCCACTTCATCCCTCCATGATCTTCGAGGTCTACCTCTTTTCCTTCTTCCTATTGGACTCCAATCCGAAATCTTTGCTATCCACCTTGTATGATCTGTTTTTGTCACATGTCCATACCAAATTAAACGTTTTTCTTCGATGTAGCTGAGTATGTCTTGTTCTACTGCCATTCTTCGTTTTATCTCCTCATTTTTGATGCGATCCATTTTTGTCACTCTGCAGCTTCTTCTCATGAACTCCATTTCAGTTGCTGTGATTTTGGACCTGTCTCGTTTATTTATTACCCAATTCTCTGCTCCATAGGTCATTATACTGCATACCAAGGTGTTATAAATTCTCTTCTTTGTATTTCTGGTAATCTGTCTATCCCAAAGTGCCCCGTTCATTTGTTTAATACATTTTCTTTTCTGTGCTAATCTACTGGTTATCTTTTGCTCGGTGGTTCCATTTTTTGAGAGTATGAATCCTAAATATTTGAATTTGTCAGTGCCGTTAATTTTCCTATTATCGTCCATTTCCAAGTTTCTTACTGGTTCTTGCTCTGTTGTTAAATATTCGGTCTTTTCTAAATTTATTTCCAGTCCATTTTTTGTGTATTCCTTTTCGTATTTTCGGAGCATATAGCACAGATCTTCTTCATCTTGAGCCGTTACTACTTGGTCATCTGCAAAGCTTAATGTGTACAAGGAGTTGTCCCGGATTGGTATTCCCATCCCTTCACATTTCCTTTTCCATGGTTTTAATATTTGTTCGAGGAATATCTTGAACAGTGTCGGAGATGTAGAGCATCCCTGCAATAAGCCTTTTGTGGTCTTAAATTCGTTGGAGTATCTATTGCCGGTTTTAACTCTTACCTTATTGTTGTTGTTGTAAAGGTTTTTTACGGCTTCTATTAACCTCTGAGTTATTCCGATTTCCTTCATCGTGTTCCATAGTTGTTTTCTGGGGACCGTGTCATATGCCTTTTTTAAATCTATGAATGCCATGTATACTGGTCTATTTTTTGCCGGTTTTTTTTTTCAATTAATTGTTGAAGTGTATATATGTGGTCTATGCAAGATCTTCCTGCCGTGAACCCCGCCTGATCTTCTTCGATTTTATTTGAGATAGATTTTTCCAGTTTTTTTTTCAGTACTTTTCCATATAACCTGCCCATACATGCTATCACACTGATGCCTCTGTAGTTCCTGCATTTCTTCTTATCTCCCTTTTTATGTATCGAGTTTATATATGCTTTGGACCATTCATCTGGTATTTCGTTCAGGTTTATAGCGTTACTGAACATTTCGTGTATAATTCTGTGTAGTTTGTCCGTTCCGTACTTAATTAGTTCATTAACGATTCGTCCTGGTCCCCCTAATTTTTTGTTCTTTAAAGTCTTTATGACATTCTTTACTTCGATTAATGTTATCTCAATCTGTTCTTCATTCTGATTTTGTTGTTGTTTCTGTTTTGTGTCTGTCTCTATGAAATCTGGGCGGTTTTCTATGAGTAGTTCTTTATAGTAGTTTTCCCACTCTTTTTCTGATATGTATTGTATTTGGACCTTTTCGTTGTTATTCTTCCTTAAAGATTTCAGTATTTTCCAGGATTCCGAATTCCTAGTTCCTCCTATGTATTGTTCAATTTGTGCACATGTTTCTTCCTATTCTTTATTCTTTTCTTTTACCCTTCTTCGTTTTACTTCTCTGTTTTTCTCTTTGTATTTCTGTGTGTCTTCTGGGGATTGGGTGTTCATACTTTTCATTTATAGAATTTTCTTCTCCTCAATACATTTTTTTGGTTTCTTTGTTTATTCTTACTTTGTGTAGGGTATTTCTTTTCTCAAGTTTCCCCAAAGCTTCTAATGCCGCCTTTTTTATGCTGTGTCTGACGTGCTCGTACGTTTCTTTGATGTTTCTGAAACCGAAATCCTGTAACTCCTGGTCCAGTCTTCTCTGGTATAGGTCCCTTATGGATTCCTCTTGAAGTAAATTTATGTTGAACTTCATTTCTTCTTCTTTTTGTTCATTTTCTACTTGGTCTTCTTCGTGTTCTTTCTTCCTTCTAGTTTGGGTGTTCAATGTGTAGGAAACCCCATTTGTGAAATTATTAATCGGTGGTCAGTGCCACATTCGGCTCCTCTCTTTACTCGTGTATCTTTAATTTTGATAGTACTAAATATATATATATATATATATATACATATATATATATATATATATATATATATATATATATATATATATATATAT
This sequence comes from Diabrotica undecimpunctata, assembly GCF_040954645.1. Taxonomy (NCBI): domain Eukaryota; kingdom Metazoa; phylum Arthropoda; class Insecta; order Coleoptera; family Chrysomelidae; genus Diabrotica; species Diabrotica undecimpunctata. The sequence goes on along the minus strand of NC_092804.1, from coordinate 105,705,374 downwards.
ATATATATATATTTGGGTCTTGAAGTCAATATTGGCCTTTAAGTAAAAATAAGTTTTGTACATTCTAGTGATATTCGTAAATTAAAATTTGAGAAATATACTTATACTGAACAAAAACCGATAGTTTCCACTACTGAAAAAGTTATAAATGATTCTGGGCAAGAATCAGTTACACATGTAAACCCTAATAATGTAATGTCGAGAGAAGTATCAATAACAAATGAAGCAGTAGAGAGTCCTATTAGTAATGATAAGAATGAATTCAATGATTTTAATGAAAATACTGAAAGGATGTTTGTAAAACTGAGGTCAGACTTTCTACTACTCCAAAAGTTACTGCTAATCGTTCAGGTAGAGTAACTAAAGCTCCTAGCAAATTAAATATGTAAGATTTGTTTATTTAATTATTTATTTTACTTTTTTAAGCGGAGAAAATTGTTATGAAAGTACCTTTAGAAAAGGTACTAAATATATAACAATGGGGATTGCTGTTAAGATTTTTGACATAAAAAAGAGAAAAATCAAGGAGGCATCCTACTTAATGAAGAAAAATGTTTAGCAAACCCATCAGCAGAGTGTAGGATTGGCAACCAGGATCTGGTTACCAATAGAAGTCAACACCAAGATTATACCATCATTACCGAATTGATAAAAAGTCGGAGACAAATCATCTACAATTTATACATAATATATATGCAGCATACAATACAGGAACATATAATCTGCCCTAAACACATATTATATAAACATATAAATCAATAAAACACGCAAAACAGTTAGAATTTGATATTTCGATGGTCAAAATATCACTCTAATATTTTTTATCAACCAAAACATGCTTATTACCTACAAAATCGAGGCCAATAAGTCAACTCTCAGTTTTGTTAAACATAACCAAATTTACATTCACGACATAAGCTTTAGTTTGGGAGGCTGTGTTTTCATTCCTTTCCATCTAATTTTGTGTTAGTGTGTGTAAGCGTCTATATTCTTTTGGTGTGTGTTTCTAAAAGGTGAGTTGAGCTTGATAACAGCTAAATAAGCTTTATTTTGTTAGTTTGCATAGTTTGTTTATTGGCTTAATTTTTTTGTTTTTCCCTGATTGCATGCTTATCTCTTCTGGTTGATTGTTTAAAGTAGTATGAGCGTCACAGGGGGGGGCGGCCCCCCCAACACAGGGCTAGAATGCCAAGATCAGATGGATAGTGGTGATAATTTTATTAATAATGCGACCAGTAATACCAATAACCTTAAAAAAGAGCCAGTTTTTTATTCACAAAACGATAATGGGCCTTTTTTGGTATATGTGGAATCCACTGAAAAAGTGGGTTTCAATATTGGTAAATTTAACAATATTAAAATTGCTAGAGATATTTGCATTCAAAACCTAACTGATATTAAAAAAATTAATAACAAAGGCTTAAATAGAATCTCAGTAGAATTTGTTAACTTTCAAGCTGCAAATAATTTTGTAAAAAATAAAACTCTTCTTGATAAAGGCTATAAAATATTTATACCATTCAATTTTGTAACTTGTAAGGGATTAGTTAGGCAAATTGATGTCGAATTAGGAGAGAAAGAACTGTTAGAGTGCTGTAAAACAGACAGCTCAGCAGAAATTCTTCAAGTTAAGAGACTTAATCGTAAAATAGTTAAAAATAATGAAACTACATATGAACCTACTGGATCGGTTCTCTTTACATTTAAAGGAGTTTGTCTCCCTAAATCCATAAATGTATATAGATTGGAAAGACCTGTTTCTGTATATATTTCACCAGTAACTCAGTGTTTTAGATGTTTAAGGTATGGCCATACACGTACAAATTGTAAAGGCAAGGAGAGGTGCTTTACCTGTGCTGAAGAAAAAAAATCGGACGGGGAGGCTCACTCTTCTTGTGAAATTAAATGTTTTTATTGTAAAAACCCCCATAAATCAACCGATAAAACCTGTCCCGAGTATACAAGACAAAAAAATATCAAAGAGCTCATGTCTTTTGAAAATATAACCTTCTATGATGCTAGCGAAATAGTTAAAAAAAATTATTTGACACGTGATGAATTTGTATATCGCCCCTCCGAATTCCCTATCATTAAAAACTTTAATAGAACTGAAAAAACTCATGATAATAAAGATAACCTGATTCAACCTTCACAAAGACGTACACATCATGTAAGAACCGACCCTATCAAAAGATCTTTTCAACAAGTTGTGGCTGAAAACAATAAAAAAAAAAGAATAATTCACAAAGGCTATGATAAAAAGGCTCATAATGAAAATTTACTATTTCCCAACTCAAGATCTCAAAATGAAAACAACTCACCAAATTTCTCAAAAAAACTTGAAAATAATATAAATACACAGTTGCCTACTACTAGTGCAGTTCATATGTATAATTCACAAGAATCTCCTTCCTCATATCCAGATGAAGTTAGATGTATTATTAATGCAATCTGGAATACTTCAGAAAATAATAAAAGAGTAATTAAAAACATACTCTTCAGTCAAAATTTTGATATGAATATAGACCCCGGTTCCCAATCGGACTCAGAGTCCTAAACAACCTTCTTTTCTTTTCAACTAGGTCAGATACAATTAAGTTAAAGATAATTTTTTGGAATCTAAGAAGCATAAATTCAAACAGGGGTAATTTAATTAGCTTAATTTACAACGAAAACCCTGATATTTTATTAATAAATGAGTCTTGGCTAAAGGCCAATGACAATTTTAGGCTCAATTCATATAACATAGTTAGGCAGGATAGAGATGATGGGTATGGTGGGATAGTAACATGCATTAGAAATAATATAATATTTAAGAAAATTAAATCTTTTTCTTCAGAACATATTCAATATATAATAATAGAAATAGGTAATCTACAAGTAATTAATTTTTATTGCAACTCACATATGCATATAAATAACAATATTTTAAATGATCTTATTTCCTTTAATCCTAAAAACATTATAATTATGGGAGATTTTAACTCTCATCATCCCTTATGGGATAAAGCTACACCCAACAAAGGAGGTAGAATAATTCATGATTTCCTATTTGACAATGATCTTGTGATTATGAACGATGGTTCACCAACACTATTTCAATTATCAACGGCAATACCAAGTGCAGTAGATTTGACTATGGTAAGTGGGAATCTAGCTATACAGGCTAATTGGGATACTATTAAAGATTGTGGTAACAGTGACCACTTTCCTATACGTCTTTTACTTAATGATAATGGCAATTGTGAGGTATTCAACAACATGACTAGTCCTTATAAAATTAGAAACTTTAAAAAAGCTGACTGGGAAGCGTACCATAATAAAGTTTTGATGTACCTTCAAGATTTAGATTATAACTTAAGTTATGATCAACTAATGTATATTATTAACACAGTAGCTGATCAAGTAATTCCGTTTAAACAGGCCGGTATACATATTAAAAGGGGTAATGCCTGGTGGGATAATGATTGTACATCCTGGGTTAAGGAAAGGAAAAAAGCCATAGCAAATTTTAATAATGTTCCATCTATGGAAAATTATATATTAGCAAAAAAAACCATTGCATTAACTAGAAAAAAATTAAATAATAAAAAAAAAGAAAAGTTTAGGCTTTTTTGTGAAACTTTAAATAGGAACTCTAGCATGACTTATGTTTGGAACAAGATTAAGAAATTCAATAATAATAACTTCAAAACAGGAAGATTTAATCTTACTATTCCAGATAATCTTAAAATATCTATTTTAAATAAAATGTCAATCATAAATATAGATCCAAATTTTGTTCTTGACAATGTAGATGAAAATTTAAAGCCCTTTTCCATAAATGAATTAAACCTGGCCTTAAATAAAAAGAAATCATCTGCCCCTGGTATGGATGATATATCTTATGAAATGTTTCAATTTTTACCTTTCAAAGCTAAACAAATTCTTATTAATAGTTATAATAAAATTTTAATGGGTGGAGAAATACCAGCCGTATGGAAAACATTTAATATTATTAGTTTTTTAAAACCAAATAGGGATCCGACAAATCCAGAAAATTATAGACCAATTGTCCTGTCTTCATGTGGAGCCAAAATTCTAGAAATAATGATCAAGAATCGATTAGACTGGCAATTGGAACATAATTTAAAATTTTCAAATAATCAGACTGGATTTCGTAAAGGAAGAGGTATATATGACAACATAACATTCATCACATCTTACATTAACCTTGCATTTCAATCCTCTGAGTCAGTCATCGTAATTTTTTTAGACATAAAAGCTGCATACGATAATGTTGACATATATAAACTCCATAGTAAACTCAAAAACTTAGAAGTGCCTATCCGAATGTGTAACGTAATTCTCAATCTTCTGACAGAACGATCACTATATTGTAGGGGTAATGACGGCTCCTTCCTGGGTCCTGTACCAACAACCTCGGGTATACCACAGGGCTCCCCTCTGAGTACTATTTTATTCAATATTTACTTAAGGGATATTTTTGATTTAAATTTGGGAGAAGCATCTATCATAGGGTATGCTGATGATTTGGCAGTTATGATCAGAGGAAAAAGTCTAGCAGCCATGGTAAATAATATCAATAATGCTTTAAAGCACATAAATGCACACCTTAGTGAACACAATTTGTCACTTTCCATGGATAAATGTGAGGCAGTATGGTTCACTAGAGGGAGGAAACATACCATCCCACCCCCCGTACATATTAATAATGCAATCATTGCCTTTAAAAAAGAGGTTAAATATTTGGGTATTATACTGCAAGAAAACATGAAATGGTCACCACACATTACTAACATTTCAATTAAGGCAAAAAAATCACTAAATGTATTAAGAGCACTGTGTAGGGTATGGTGGGGTGCAGATCCAAACACACTTTTGATCGCCTTCTCTGCTCTAGTCCAATCACATCTTGATTTTGGATCAATGTTTCTTAGACCATGTTCTAAGGCCGCTCTCAGTAAATTGGATGTGGTGTTTTATGAGGGATTGCGTATATGTATGGGTTGTATGCGTTCCACACCCAGGGCTGCTCTTTTAGCCGAAGCATCTATATTAGATCTGGAACATAGAAGAAAACTACTGGCCCTTAAATTAATTTCAAAATTCTTAGTTGTAACAAATCATCCAACTATTCAATTTATCAACAACTTTCTATTAAAAATAATCCATAGACCGGAGTATTGGAATAAAGACAAAATACCATACCTAGTGGAAGCACTTCAACAGTATAGGCCCTATTTAAAGTTAATATATAGAGGTTCAAATTTTCCGTGTTACGAAATTGATTTTCATATACTCAATAAACCTTTAAAGTCTTTTAACTGTAATTGTAAAAAAGGAGACATTATGTCAAGAATTAATTTTGAGGCCAAAACTAATAGTCTAAAATCTCAGTATACTTTCATTTTTTCTGATGCGTCAAAGAGGGACAACAGAGTTGGTTTTGGTATATTCATTCCATCCCTAAATTATAAATTTTCGTCACGTCTTCCCAACCATTTAAGTATTTACAAAGCAGAAATAATTGCCATACATGATGCAGTAAAAACTGCCATTAATAAAAAAATTAAAAATGTAATAATTTTCTCAGATTCACAGGGGGCTATAACAAAACTCTGTAATCCTTCTTTTGCAACAAATTCTGAATATTGGGTTCTTACGACAAAAAGGCTAATTGCTGCATCTAACATGAATGGTTATAATATCCAATTATCCTGGATACCGGGTCACTCAGGTATACCTGGGAATTCAGAGGCAGATACTTTGGCCAAAATTGGAACAGATCTTAATATTCCCAGAAAAATGGTATATGACATAAAAGACATTTTAAATTTCTTAAAACAGGATATTTTAAACATTTTTAAAGATAAATGGAGAATCTTAGTCTCATCCAGACATCGTGGGTATGCTAGAGTTCAATCAACATTCACCGATAAGACATGGTATGGCAATTTAAATTATAAAGATAGGAGACACATCACAACTATAATTAGAATGCGTACAGGTCATTGCCTGACTAATGCCCATCTTTTCAAAATTAATATAAAAGATGACCCTGCCTGTGAATGCGGCATGATAGAAAACCTGAATCACATATTTTTCGAGTGCCCTATTAACTATATTCCTAATTTGGACTTATATAAGTACTTTGTATCAAAAAAGAAGGTATCACCATTATCCATGACTGACCTTCTATCCTCTCCGGAAGATGAAACTATAGAGATAATCATGCGTTTCATTAACATTAATAAAATCAAACTCTGAAGCTCAACTATCCAATTTCCCCGATATATCCTATAATCCTGCCTGTTTTAGTGCTTTGGTGTTGGCCTCTTATTCCATTTGTTGTAATATTAATTTGTCCTCCAATATTATTGCCGTAGATCAGATCAGATAATAAAATCAAACTCTGAAGCTCAACTATCCAATTTTCCCGATATATCCTATAATCCTGCCTGTTTTAGTGCTTTGGTGTTGGCCTCTTATTCCATTTGTTGTAATATTAATTTGTCCTCCAATATTATTGTCGTAGATCAGAAAGCCGATACAATAATAGCGAAGTTATAAGCTATATAGAAACAAGAAAAGCGCTACCACCAGAAAAGCTGTAGTTCAGTGAAGTTTTCAGAGATTCCTGCATGGCCCAGAGCCAGACAAAGTGGGGTCTCACACAAATCGGGCTGGCAATTGCCTTGCAGCAAAGCCATCAATACAACAAGACAAGACAAGACATAACCAAATTTAACAAGTTGTTAGCTATACTTTGTCACGCACATTTTTAAATATGTTTATTTAAACGATTTTCGGAGTGAAAATCGAAACGTCAAAATGTATCTTTTGGATCGAATTTAAAAAATTAAAGACTAATGAACAGGAAATTGCAAAAAAAACTTAAAACAATATCTTACTTGATTTCCAATGCCATTAAAATTGTTTGGGTGATTCATACTCTGGCAAACTCAAACCAAATTGCCGGGTTTTGACATCCGTACCATAAACAAATTTTTTAATGTGTTTTTTGTGGAGGTAAATGTTTCGTCTCTTATAGCAAACGGAAATATTTTTACATTACAATTATAACAAGGATACTACAAAGAGATAAAATTACTTATTTTATAAATTGATATACATAATTATGTATATTAATATATGTATATACATAATTATGTATATCAAAAGAGAATAATTATTCTCTTAAAATGCACAAGAATGAAAATAAATATATTTCTAAAATTTTACAAGGTATCAAACGAATAATTGATGTGCATGCGTATTAACATGTCAAAGAAGAAGAACTACAAACAATATTTTGGCTGTCAAATCAATACTCGTATATTACCATCCAAGACACTATCTTGGTGGTACTGACTACGATAATAAAAAACTTATACATGTGTTGATATTAATTTCTGAATGTCTGTTGATTTAAGGTGTTGTGCCGGTTGTTGTGAATATAAGTTATAGCGCGAAGCCCTATCAGCGATGCCAATCGACTGACCGCTGTGGTTACCATGTGTTTATGAAAAATTACTGATAAAACCCACTTGGTATTTCTGGCTCTTAAATTCGTAACCTAAACAAAACAAAAAAATTGCATGTTTTACGTTGGTAAGAGATTATATTCCGTTTAGAGTATATTTAGTTTCGAATTTACATATTTTCATTTAAAAAGTCATTGAAATATGTTTTAAAATTTTATTTGAAAATTGTGGGAAGAAACGAAAGGTTATTTTATTAAACTTAACAATTGTATATATATATATATATATATATATATATATATATATATATATATATATATATATATGTATATATATATATTGTTATGATGTGTTTTTTGTTTGAATGATGAGCAATGAGTATTTTTAATAATATAATGTATAGGGTTTTTATCGCGGTTCTCAAAGAATTAGCTTGTAAGTACTTTTTTAAATTATCTTTATTATAACTATTATGAAACACACATATATATCTAACCTAGCCAATGTAAATTTAAAATAAACTATCTTTAAATTGATGTTCTTATAAAACTAATTAAATTCTACAGACAATGTTAAATTTAAACAAACTATCTTCAAAATTGAAATTGTTATGACACTAACTAAATTATATTAACAAAATTTTGTACCTTTCTTTCACTGAATGCCTAAATGAACTGTTTTCCACTATATATATTCTAATCACCAATGAATGTCTTCGTACTTCAGTTATCCTTGTTTTTTGTGAAATTACTTTTTCCAATTATCAGCTTCTACCAATTTAAGATATAGTTTTCTTCACCAGCATTTATACACCACCAACCAAACCAGCAAACAGCATTTATATTTATTCTTCTTTTCAATATACCAATATCCAATTATTATAAGTTGATTTATACTAATCTCCAACCATAATATAATTTAATTTCTTCCAATATACCTTTTTTTTATCTTCAATAATTATTTGTGTATAATTATAAATGTGCATTAAATATATGCATAATTTTTAATCTTCTTTTAACTCACTATATTAAACTGCTTGACTGACTTACTAAAACTGTGAACAATTGACTTCACTAATTAATTGTGTCTATCTTCTACTAACTTTCATAATAAACTGCTTGACTTCTGACTAAAAACTTCCAAAAACTGCCATCTTGAATCCAAATCACGGGTATTTATATGTTTTTGGATTTCTAGAACCATCTGGTAAGAGATCATGTTCCAATTTGTTCTATTATATACATGTCTGAATTTTCTGGAACAAACCATCTCGCAAACATGGCCATCTCCGGAGATCCAGAGAATTCCATTCTTTTCTATTAATAATTTTGTTGACATTTAGGCTTTTCAGATCAGAATATATAATTAAATTAGTAACTAACACTCTAATTTAATAAAATACACATTTCAAACAATATATTCTTATAACCCCACTTTATATTCCCTTATGATTAATTTCTATCTGTCAAATTACTTACTGTATAGTTGGTTGCCTAGGCAAATGGCTCACTTAAATCTATTTACAACATTAAAATTACTAAAATACAACTTTTTACAATTATTATATGCTAATTTATTACAAATGCCCTCACATAAATATATTTTTATTAAATTCTCTAGTATATAACTTATTTAAAATAATCAAATACTTTTTTATATCTAATATTATGTAGTATATAACTTATAAATTATTTTCTATAAACCCCAATTGTTACAATACCCCAAAATTTAAATTTAAAATAAATAATTTACTTATTATTTTTTTAAATATTAATTTTCTTATCCACATACCTTAGTAATTATAATAAATGAAATAATTTAATTTCCTATTTTAATTGTTCTATCAAATACATCCCTGTTCGCTGTCTATGTCAAAACAGAGAACAACGGATCACAGTTCGGCTATTCTATGGTCAAACTGTCATGTCAAATGGAGAGAATAAAATATAACCTTAATTAAAAATATAATCTATATTGTGTTCTGTTTATTTATAGACAAAATCTAGGAATTATTTCCATTCCACAGGCTTTCTTCCATATGAATTGGTAAGTTTTACACTTTTTATAAAGACATTTACACAATCAATTCTGTATCTAACCCCAAATTATGATTTTTAGGGTACCAAACAATTTCCATATGTACAAAATTCAACAAGTATGATGTCAAATTGATTCACAACAAAGAAATCTACCATCTATCTATGAAATGGATCTATCAGTAAGTTTTTTTTAAATTCTTTTCTTTGTTTAGTTGACATATTGGGCATTGGGTAGTAATTTCTTTTGCTATACTTATGTCCTTCTTTGCAAAATAATTGTCCCTAAATAGCATCCATAGCTTTCTTGAACCAATATGCATATAATTGTTATGTAAATTTTTCAATATTTTCTTTGCTAAAGTTCTAGTTATTACATATACTTCTATGCCATTTATTATTTTATAATAAACTCCATCTTTCCTAAGGACTTTTTGTTTTTCACTCAAATTGATCTGATCTCTTATAATTTCTTCTTTAGAATATAATCCAGTACTTTCTACTAATTGATTTAATCCAATTTTTATTGTTCGCTGCCCTTTTTGTGATGTATTTTCTAACCTTGATAAAGCATCTGCCACTATATTGGATTTTCCAGAAATGTATTTGATTTCAAAGCAGTATTCACTAAGTATTAGACTCCACCGATGTATTCTACTGTTTCCATATTTGTTATTTAATATAGACGTTAAAGCTTGGTGATCTGTTTCTATTGTAAATTCATTACCCAACAAATAAAATCTTAATTTTGTGACACAGTGTATTATACTTGCTAGTTCTAATTCTGAAACTGAGTAACCCTTTTCATGTGGCTTTGTAATTCTTGAAATGAATTGTATTGGGTATTCGACCCCATCATGTATTTGTAATAATACCCCTGATAATCTCTCTATTAATGCATCTGTTCTTAATATGAATGGCTGTGTGTAGTCAGGATAGTATATTTTCAAATTTGACAGAAAAATGTTTTTAATTTCTTGGAATGCTAGTTCTCTTCTCTGATCCCATCTCCATTTTACACCTTTTCTCAGTAGTTCAAGTAATGGAATTTCTTTTATACTTAGATCTGGTATCATCCTTTTATAATAATTAATTATTCCAATAAATCCTCTTAAAGTTCTTAAATTGTGTGGTGTTTTATATTCCTGAATGACTTGTGTCCGTTCTGGATCCATTTCGATTCCCTTAGTGTTAAGTTTATAACCTAGATATATGACTTCCTTTTGAAAAAATGTACATTTTTCTTGATTTATTTTTAGTCCAACTTTGTCTAATCTATTTATTATAGTTTTTAGGTGTTTCTCATGATCTTCAGCCGTTTTAGAAAAAATTAATATATCATCAATGTAGTGAATTACAAAATGTTCATATTGATCCAAAATATCATGAAGACATCTACATAGAGCACTGCAAGATGATTGAAGTCCAAATGGTACTACTTTGAATTGATATACTACTCCATCTATCTGAAATCCTGTATACTGTCTACTTTTTCTTTCTAGAGGTATTAACCAAAAACTATGCTGTAAATCAATTTTAGTGAAAAATGACATTCCTGTAATTCTTCCTAATATTCCATCTATACTCATTGGTGCTTCAAATTGCTTTTCAGTAATCTTGTTAATATTCCTTGCATCCAAACATAACCTGATTTCACCTGATCTTTTTCGTACTACTACTATGGGGTTAATAAAACGTATATCTGCCTTCTCAATGATCCCATCTTCTAACATATTATTAATTGTTTTGTTTACTTCTTCTCTGTATTTATATGGTATTGGGTATGATTTTGTTTTAAAATCTTTTTCTTCTTTAACTTTTATACTATGGATATAATTTTGTGCAATTCTATTTTCTTTATTGACAAGTCCCTTGTGTTGCTGCAATATGGAAATGACTATCGATTTATATTCTTCAGGGCAATTTAAAACTTTCATTATATCTTCTTCTTTACAAATAAAATTATTCTTCATTATGTACTCATTATTCCTTGCTTCCAATTTTACGCACTCCGCCTCGTAGGCATCCATCTGCTTAAAATTTCCATTCCTTAAATATTCACTACAATAATTATTCTTTACATTCTTTTGGGACATAGCCCTATCATCAAAATACATTTCTTCTTCATAAACATCATTATTTTCTTTTAATAATATCCTATCAACTCTTATTCCTTCTTCCACCTCATCTTTCTGCATAAATTTAATTATTTGCCCTTCCAAAGTTACCATTTTTTCTTCAAAATCTATCTTTACTTTCTTCTTTTCCAATTCATCATTTCCCATTAATATATCAACACATAAATCCTTGACAATAAATCCTTGCATATTAATTTCTTTATTAAGAATATTAATTTTAAAATTGGCCAGTTTATCAATTTCACCCAACTTCTTATTATTTGCACCAACAATTTTAATTTTTGGAATCTTTATTATATCTGATAGTTTTAATGTATTAAAAATAAAATTCTCCGAGACTAAAGTAGTTTCTGAACCAGTATCTATCATAATTTTAATCATTTTATTTTTGGCCAAAGCATTTATATAAATTAAATTAATAGAGTCAATAATTTTATCCTCATCTAAAGAAATAAATTCAGAAGGTTTTTCATAATAGCAATGGCCTAACTTGTAATTCAGAAAGTTTACTGCACAAAATTTTGATTATTAGAATTGTCAGATTGTATCTGACCACTTGGATCTGATGTCCTATGTCTTTCCCTACTATGACTTCTACTCACATTTTCTTGCCTTGTACTATTTCGTTCCCTGTCTTCGCTGCTCCTATTCCTTTGTACACAATTTACCTGTCTGTTATAGTTAGGTCGCTCTGTATTTCTTCGATTATTAAAATCTTGTCTATTATTATTAGTACTGTTATTAAAATGTTGTCTATTATAATTACTGTTATTATTATTAAAATTTTGTAAATTATTACCATATCTATAATTATTATATGATTGTCTGTATTGTTGATTATCATTTTTATTATATTGAAAGTTATTATTGTTTTTTCTGTTGTTATTATTACTTGTCATATTGCCTCTTTGTATTCTTTGAATAAAATTAATAAAACTATCTATTGTTTGAATATTTTGTACAGTTACGGTTTGCACAACATCAGCATCAAAATGTCTAGATACATTTAAGACTGTTTCATCCTCTCTAAGTGGTGGTTCTAAATATTTTGCAACTGTTATCAATTTCAATGCATAATCTACCATATTTGATTTTAAATTTTGATTATACTTTCCAAAATATAGAATTTCTCTAAACTTTGCTTGCTCTAATTCACCCCAATAATAATTTAAAAATTTATTTTCAAATGTTTGAAAATTATCTAAATCATTTTCAATACTAGCAAACCAAGTTGCTGCATTGTCATTTAATGTCACTCTAATATAATCTTTAATATCATTAATATTATTCACAAATCTTAATTTATGTTTTAAACTATTTATGTATACTCTAGGGTGCAAATTTTTTATATTACCAGAGAATTTAATCCCAGTCTCATTTGTTAAATTTAAGTAAGGTCTCCCTATGTCTCTCATTTGTGAAATATCATCTATTCTCTGTTCCACATTTCTTATGTGATTACTATTTATTTGGATATTTTGTTGTATATCGTCTAATTTTTCTTCTGCGTTTCTCCTGTCTTCGTTAATTTTTACTTCTAAGTTACATTTCTGCAACTCTATTTTCTGTTCTATTTCTATCTTATTATCTTGAATAATCCTCTTTACTTCTGTCCTCTCATTGTCTATCCTTTTCTTGTAGTCATTCCGTATACTTTTTATTTTATTTGCTACTTTTTTCTCTGCAGTTTCAAGTTTTTTATCCATTTGTTTTTCTATTTGCTTTACAATTTTATTATTATTATCTTCTATTTTCTTTTCTAATTTTCTATAATTCTCTTCCAATTTCTGTTCCATTTTTTTCATGTCCTCTTTGACTTCTTTTGAATTCTCTTCAATTTTTTTCGTATTCTCTTCCATTTTCTGTTCTATTTTTTTTATGTCTTCTTTGACTTCTTTTGAATTCTCTTCCATTTTTTTCGTATTCTCTTCCATTGTCTTGTTCATCTGCATCATTAATGACATCAAAGCTGCCATATTGACATTTTCCTCTCTTTCTGGATTCATTTCTGCAGTATCTTGTGGAACTTGAACTAAACTCTCCTCTTGTATAGGTTGTGTTTCTACTTCCACATCTTCTTCATTCTTTTTGCTTCTTGTACCTTTCTTTCCTTGAGACATTTTGAGACTTTACTTGTTCAAATATAATTAAAAATAAAATCTATAATTTTTTCTTTCTACTGATAATTAATTTACTTATATGAGAGCACTTATCTTCCCAAACTAATTCTTTTAAATAGAGAGCCACCGCGTTGGGTGCCAAATTGTTATGATGTGTTTTTTGTTTGAATGATGAGCAATGAGTATTTTTAATAATATAATGTATAGGGTTTTTATCGCGGTTCTCAAAGAATTAGCTTGTAAGTACTTTTTTAAATTATCTTTATTATAACTATTATGAAACACACATATATATCTAACCTAGCCAATGTAAATTTAAAATAAACTATCTTTAAATTGATGTTCTTATAAAACTAATTAAATTCTATAGACAATGTTAAATTTAAACAAACTATCTTCAAAATTGAAATTGTTATGACACTAACTAAATTATATTAACAAAATTTTGTACCTTTCTTTCACTGAATGCCTAAATGAACTGTTTTCCACTATATATATTCTAATCACCAATGAATGTCTTCGTACTTCAGTTATCCTTGTTTTTTGTGAAATTACTTTTTCCAATTATCAGCTTCTACCAATTTAAGATATAGTTTTCTTCACCAGCATTTATACACCACCAACCAAACCAGCAAACAGCATTTATATTTATTCTTCTTTTCAATATACCAATATCCAATTATTATAAGTTGATTTATACTAATCTCCAACCATAATATAATTTAATTTCTTCCAATATACCTTTTTTTTATCTTCAATAATTATTTGTGTATAATTATAAATGTGCATTAAATATATGCATAATTTTTAATCTTCTTTTAACTCACTATATTAAACTGCTTGACTGACTTACTAAAACTGTGAACAATTGACTTCACTAATTAATTGTGTCTATCTTCTACTAACTTTCATAATAAACTGCTTGACTTCTGACTAAAAACTTCCAAAAACTGCCATCTTGAATCCAAATCACGGGTATTTATATGTTTTTGGATTTCTAGAACCATCTGGTAAGAGATCATGTTCCAATTTGTTCTATTATATACATGTCTGAATTTTCTGGAACAAACCATCTCGCAAACATGGCCATCTCCGGAGATCCAGAGAATTCCATTCTTTTCTATTAATAATTTTGTTGACATTTAGGCTTTTCAGATCAGAATATATAATTAAATTAGTAACTAACACTCTAATTTAATAAAATACACATTTCAAACAATATATTCTTATAACCCCACTTTATATTCCCTTATGATTAATTTCTATCTGTCAAATTACTTACTGTATAGTTGGTTGCCTAGGCACATGGCTCACTTAAATCTATTTACAACATTAAAATTACTAAAATACAACTTTTTACAATTATTATATGCTAATTTATTACAAATGCCCTCACATAAATATATTTTTATTAAATTCTCTAGTATATAACTTATTTAAAATAATCAAATACTTTTTTATATCTAATATTATGTAGTATATAACTTATAAATTATTTTCTATAAACCCCAATTGTTACAATATATATATATATATATATATATATATATATATATATATATATATATATATATATATATATATATATATATATGTACCTTAGAAGGTAAACTAGAGATAGCTTCTTCAGTGTGACAGGTGATGACAGAATGTGAATTGTGGTAACAGAGTAACTGAAACCTTTTGCTAAAGCTTAAGTGGCATTGGTCTAAATAGGGGTATCATAAAAGTTGTAAACCACTGTAGTGGGTTTCAAATTTGTAGGTTTTGGATTTTGTTCGGCAACTAGATGCGCTAATTTGCGCTTCTGAGTTTTAGTCTTAGATTCGAAAGTGTTTAGGGCTGTTGAATCTAAGATTGTATGGAATGGAAAAATACAATGAATTTTGCCATGTTATCTATTCCTGTTGTAACTTAAACATCTTAGCTTATAAAGTCAAAAAATGTAACTCAAATTTAATTTAACAACATTTAAAGGGTTTTTACCTATGTATTTAGTGGCTTAAAATATGTACATCCAGATAGTACTGTTGATGGAATATTAATTCCGAAAACGTTCTGTGATGTAGCCCGATAGGGTGTTTATTATTATACCCTTTATGAAGGAATTTTTTAAATAAATTTGTTGAAAAGAATATGTTAGATAAGAACATCATGGCAATTCTGCTTACCTGATTTTCACGGGTTAAATTTATGCTATCTTTGTCTCGTATGTTAGTACAAAATTATGGAATTTGAAAGTAGATTTTTAAAAAGTGAGTTTTCTTGTTTTAAATGGGAAAGCGAGAACGGTTTGAATAGTCAAAAAGAAATTATGGAAAGGATTAGAGATTGAAGGAAATGTTTAAAGCCGAAAGGATGAGGACTTTAGAGCCGGTAGTTTTTTTTTTGAGTGGTGACAATGGTGACGATCTCTTACAAATTTTAATTTGTAAGAGATCGTGTAAATAAAAGTGGAAACGGTGCCACTATTTGGATCCTGAGTTAGAATTGGCAGTATAAAAACATTTGCATTTGTAAGTACTAACAAATTACTATTCCTCGGAAGATTCATAGCTAAGAAAAGTTTGACAGCCAAAAGAAGTTACAAACGTTTGTTAGGACGGTTTTTTATCGACAGTTCGGTTTTTATGTGCAGAACCAGGAAAGGAGTTTTTCGTTAGGTAGCTAATTAATGTTAATCGATTTAGTAAAAGTGCAAAGCCAAATTGTTGAGAGAAGACAATTAGTTAAACTAAACTTGTATAATTTTCTTGTGTTATTGTATGTGTAAAAGCTATACAGTTTAGGAAAACATTTATTTCTAAGGGATTTGTTTATTTGTATAAAAATTTCAAAGGCATTTATTTATTATATTTTAATTGTACTACACAAATTTGAATTCCTTTATTGATTTATTTCGACTTCTCTTGTTACCAAACACGATAAAAGGTAAAGGTATTTCTGAACTCAAATAAGAACCCTGGGATAAGAAAACCTATAATTATTAATTTGGCGTCTGTAGTAAAAATGAATCACGTATTCATAATAAAATTTATTAAGTTTTTTTTTGTTTTTGATTTGCTAATTATGTGTTAATTAATCAGATAAATTGCATATTGATTTCAAATTGATTTATAGTATCAGCAATCGGTCAGGAAATAAAACTCTATTTTTTCAGTCTCAATATTTCGTCACGATTTTGTGACTTCTTCAGGAGAAAACTGTAAATTTATTAGAATAATTGATTATTATATGTAAACAAAGTGAATATTTTAATACTTACAACTATAAGAATAAAAATTTAAATTTTTTTAGCATATCTAAATAAATGACATATTTGTTTGATTTTATTTAGGAGTTATGGTAACCGCAATATTTTATAGAGTCAATTCCCATTGTACAATTTTTAGTGAGTCGGTTAAAATAAACAATTACTATGACACTATTATCCATATTATAAAGTGGAAAGATGGAATTAATAGCACAGAATTGAGAAAGAATCAGGAACACGATAAATTGATCTATAAAATGTAATTGATGGTATGTAGTCAGTTATTGCAATACTGATATTTAGGAATGTAATAAAATTATTGGTACAGTTACTAGAGAATTACTAAGTTTGTGTTTAAATGTTAAGATCTATCATATTATATATTGTTTAGTATGTTGCAGTAGATATTACTTAAATGATTGGTGTCTGTCTTATAATTGATAGATTCAGGAGTTTTATTAATGTGTACCATTTCAAGGAAAAGCCGATTTTTAATTATCAACTTATTCCAAGATTTTTACATTATTAAAGTCAAAGTTATGTCCTGTCTTCAAGTGGTGGTCCACTAAGGCACAAGAGTTTTTTTGTATGTTACAGTCACTTTTGTGTTGAGTGACACGTTGTTTAAGCCACTGTTGACTTTGACCAATATAACAACTTTGAAATTGACTGCAATTTATTCTATAAATTATATTATTCATTAATGAATTTGGAGTTTTAGCTTTTATTTTTGAGAATAACCTTGAATTTAGAAGTGGATTGTATTGAATTAATTTAATGTTCGGAAATGTTTTGAAAAGTGGGACAATTTGGTTTGTTAAATTTTTTATGAAAGGTATTTTTTTATATGAAACTGGTTGTGGATTATTTATTAAAGCTCTATTGTAAAAGTTAGTGTTATAAATAAGTTTTTTTAATATATGTTTTGGGTAGCTATTGTTCAAAAACATTTCAAAAAGTTTCTTTAAATTGACATCTAGGAAACTCCGATCACAGATTGTCGTTACACTATTTTTCATAGATATAATTGTGTTGAATTTTTGATTTCTAGGATGATTAGAATAATAATTTATAAATCTGCCGGATGCAGTATCTTTTTGATACCAATCTAATATGATTTTGTTATCATTAGTTCTTATGACTTTGGTATCTAGAAAAGGTATACTATTTTCATTTTCATATTCGACAGTGAATTGAATATTTTGATGGAGTGAATTAAAGATCGTTTGTACTGTCTGAATATGGTTGAATGGTACACTGCATATTATATCATCAACAAATTTATAAATAAATGCTAGTGAAAACGGCAATTTTGAGATTCCAAGGTCTAATAAATGGTCTAGGATAATTGTTGCTAAAATAGGACTAATAGGACTGCCCATTGGTGTTTCAAATATTTGTTTATAGAATTTATCACAAAAACAAAAATATGTGCTGTCAAATAAAAATGTTAATAATGACAGGAAGTCTTTCCTAGACAATGATGGGAATTGTTCTATTTTAGACCATTTTTCTTGTATGATTTCAATGACTAACTTTATTGGGATGTTAGTAAACAATGACACTACATCTAATGATATCAAAACATAGTTATCTAATAGCTGAATTCCATTTATAGCATTGACAAAAGAAAATGTATCTTTTGTATTGAAACTTGGCTCATTTTCAAATGTCTGTGTAAGTATATTTCCCAAGAATTTGGATAGGTTGTAAGTTGTGGAGTTTATAGTACTTACAATTGGACGTAGTGGTATATTCGCTTTATGTATTTTGGGTAGGCCATATAATTTGAGTATGTTAGAATTGTAAATTTTTAGTTCTTTAGCTTGTTGTTCTGTAAGCTTATTTTCGTTCTTTAAAGTTTTTATTAATTTATTATATGTAGTTTGGATGGAGGTAGTCGGATCATTGTTAATTTGGGTGTATGTTGTATTATCTTGTGGAAGAGTATCTACTTTTTGAATATAGTCTAATTTGTCCAATGCGACTGTACATCCTCCTTTGTCTGCTGGTAGAATGTATAAGGATGATCCTTGAGAAATTTTTTTGTTTTATAAAATGTTGTTTTAAGATGAGAGAATTTTACGGTATTAGGATTTTGAATAAAATTCGTTGTTATATTGGTTACCTTCGCTCTTATTAGATGTGCTGGGTATATCTTCGATGATGTTCTCGATGTCAGCTAAAAAATGTTGTATATTTATATCATTGTTATTAAAAGAGACACCAAATTTTGGACCGAGTGATAACAAGTCTGAGATATCTAGTGGTATGTCAACTGTCGAAATATTTTTAAACCATTTTGAGTTGTTTAGGAATAGTGTATTTGTGTCTAAATTGTTTATTAACGCATTAAATTTGTCAATATTTCGTTGTTTAGTTTTTTTAAAAGTTGATTCAAAACTGGATTTTAATCGATTAGAGTATTCACTGAAAATTGCAATGGGAACAAGATTTTTTAGTTCAATTTTTATGTTATGGTACGACTTAAATATGAAATTTTATTGCATGTTACCTTAATCTCCAAAGATAAAGTTTTGCGATTTAATGTTAATATAAGGTTTTCAATTTTGTTGTTTAAAAATCAGTTTGTATTGGTAGTTAGAAGATTTTTAATGTTCTTCTTGCTGTCTTGAATATGTCTGGGTGATATGTTTCTTTTTCTGCATCGTAATAAAAATATTCTTCTGTTGGTACATTTTGCAAGCTGCTGGTTTGATGTTGACCATTTCTTCATTAACTTGTGACGAAACTTGTAACTAAGTGACGAAATATTGAGACTGAACAAATAGAGTTTTATTTCCTGACCGATTGCTGATACTATAAATCAATATTTAAAACAGTACGGTCGAAAAATAATTTGAAATATATATATATATATATATATATATATATATATATATATATATATATATATATATATATATATATATATATATATATATATATATATATATATATAATAATTCACATATTATATCACAAACATAAACGTTAATAGAAAATATTAATGTCTTTGACATATTTTATTATTGATTGGTCTTGTTGTAAACATACGTAAATTCATTCGACTTAACACCAGTAATAAGTCTACAAATATACAGTAGCTATGAATATTTTTATTCAGTTGTAAAATAATAGGTTTTGAGTGTTACGGTTTTTGTCAAGAAAAATTGGGGAGAATTCGATGAACCGGTTTTAGTCATCTTGGGTGCAACGCAGCTAAAAGTAGAGTGATTATATCTGATAAATGCCTCGAGTTACAAGAGATTCAAATGTGTAAAGCATGTCTGAAAATTCTGGTGAAAATAATTGCTCTACGAATTGTTTGCGGGCATACATAACGTGCGAGATTGACTCAAGTGGCTTTTACAAGATGATAAAGTGACAAGTGACTGTACATAATGACCGAGAATTTCATTCCATTGTAAAATGACTGATAACCTAAGGAGATTTTTTATTCGGAAATTGTAACTAAAAATACTTTAATAGTCGTGTATACTTACATTGTATTTAAACTTTTATTAACGGACTGGAGATTTAAAAGAAGAAAACAGGAAAGAAGATGCCATTAAAGTATTAAAAGACTTTGTGCAAATCATGATGGATGAACTTCGCTGAAGTAGTCAACTTAAAAGGGTTGGGAAATGATAGGACTACAAGAAAACCCCTCTTAAACAAGAGATAATAGAATATAAGAGATAAAAATGAAGCGAACACTTACAGTATGCGTACCATGAAGAACAAAAATAAAATAAGTCAAAGTATACCTCAATGCACAAGGGTAACTTTTGCATTTATGTAGGTACAATTCTAACTATTTTTTAGACTGATTAAGAAAAAGACAAGACAATAATTGTGACATTTTTGTAGAAGACGTCAAATTCGTGCAACTGAAGACAACAATCAGACACACCAAAATCATGTTTTTTTCTTCGTGCTATTTTCTAATGTTATCTCGTGCTATTTTTATTGTTATGTGCTGTGCTTATACTTGCTACTTATGTGGCTATTCCACTCCTTTTTTGTTCAGTATCCAGTCGTTTATGGTATGTCTCTAGATATGTAACATCTTTGCCTGATATAAATATAATCTCTTTATTTTCTTGGTATCGGATTTGGTCTGGCATGACCACTTCCTTATAAATCTAGACGTTTGTAAATGTTGTAATAACTAAAAACATCATGAATATTACAGAACAGAAAATAGTGGATCTCTCAAAAATGTCAAGCAGATAATAAATTTCAATGTTAATTACAAAACATCTCCAGATAAATTTTATTTGACGTAAAAATCTTTTTCCTAGTATTCCTCCTACAGACACTTTTGTTCTAGTAAAAAAAAAAGGTGTTACAGTAGAGGAGCGCTAAGTTTCATACTTTATTTTTTATATTTTTAAAATTTGGATAATATTTTTATTATTTAATTATTTATTATATTATATTTAATATAAGTAATTTTATTATTTATTTATTATTTATATTTTAAAAAAGTTACATTATATTAAAATAACTCAATAAATGATTATTATGTCTACGTTAAAGTAAACTTCTGACAGGCCCATCAAAGTCAGACTAAATATTAAATCAATAATTAAAAATAGATAAATATCATTTGAAAGTAAATTTAATTACTATATAAAGTAAATACGATGATTAAAATTAAAATTTGAGTATAGTTTGAAAGGCATTAATTAACAACTAACATTAAACAATTAATACAACGCCAGTACAAATAGTATTGTCTCGTGACGATTCTCTCTGCATTTTACTATAGAAAAAAATAAATACAACGCCAGTATTGAAATTTTACAACTTATTGCAATTTGTATAAATCAGGACAATTTTAAATGTTATATTTAAATATATTATACAGATAATAGTGCAGAACTTTCCATGGGTAATCTTCTAAACCCATTGCCAGCAGATATTTTTATGGATCACTTACGTGAAACAAATATTTCAAAACATTCCTATTTCAAACAGTTTTTATACTGGTGAAAATACTAGTGGACGAAATACTAGTCTGCTTTATAGAAGGCTGCTTGACCAATTCTTATCTTACATTAATTCACTCCAGAAAGAAAATAAAATTGACAATATTATACATATTAGGTTACAATTACCACTTAAAATTCTAGTAGACAACAAAAACACTTAATTTTACCAGTTCTTCTCCTACAAAGTGATGTAGTGCCAATAAATGCCCCCTTTTAAAGTTTAATGTCTGTTTTGCCCTTTTAATTGTATTCTGTTTGTCCTTAAGTGTCTATTGTTCTAGTTTTAATAATTTTAACATATCTGACATCACAATTTTCTGCCAAAACAGAAATCAAATTCACTTTATCAAAAATTTGATAATTACAAGTTACAGAAATTGCACATCCACAAAATTGTACATCTAATTTCATTCATTGTCATACAACTGTCCTTTTATTGTAAAAATGTCAATAAATTAACACACATTTCTAAAATTTATCTCTTGAATAAATATAAATAAATTTTAATAATTTAAATAATATAAAACATCACTTTCATTTAACAAACAATCACATATACCTTATTCCTATTTCATTTGTTAACATCTCTCCCCTCAAGAACCTTCCCCGCTAATTATCAAACAGTTACAATAAAAACCGAAGATCACCCATCATCAGCAATACAGGATAATTTGAACTATGTTTTCCGAATCATTAACTAATAATTCTTGTACCGGCAAGTAAGTAGTATTTTGTCTTTTACTAATTTATTACAATTGAATAGATTATCTCTTACCAATGTGTGGGTTTTTACTTTATCTGCTTAATCAATTTCATTCATATTAATAAACACAGACATGTAATATTGGCATAATTACTGCAATTTTGTATCTTTATCTTTATAAGACAGTTCCCTAATATGGGCTTTTTATAATTTCAGCATTTAATTTACTTTGTACCGTTTGACCTGAAGATGCTTTTCAAAGTGTATAAAGCGAAACCGGTCGTTTTGGTAGTAAAATTAAATTGATTGTGAGCAAGTCTTTTTTGATTTCTTTTACCTATTTGAAATGGACTCACACAAGCAACACTCATGATATTTATTGTTTGTTATTATTTATATCATAAATGTTTTTTATGTCTTTTGTGATTCTATTAGGATCAGGTAAATGTTTTATTATTTAGTCTTGCTTAAGCATACTCTTTTGTTTCTTCTTGGATACTTTCTCCACACTGTACCGTTTTTTCCCTAAACACAGTTCTTCTTTTATGTTAATAAGTAAAACTTATTCTATTTCCTCCAAATCCTGTTCTTGTTCGCTTTTCGAATTTTCACTTCTCTCATTAATAACTTCTGGATTTACTTTATGCTCGTCATCATTGTCTATTATCGTCATATTCGATATTGAGCATTTCTTCTTGAAGACTTCTTTGTTGCTTCTCATAGTCCATTCTAAAAATAAAGTAAAACAAATTAAATGTAAAAGTTTAAGGAAATAAAAGGAAAAAGGGAATCATGAAATACCATCAACAAACAAACTAATATGAAATTTGAGTTTAGTTACATGCGAAATTTCTGACCGCAGTTTATGAAAAAGACGTATACTCAAAAGGTTACTAAAGAATAGGATAAAATATAATAGTATATTTAAAAAACTATCGTTTATATAAACCTTACATTGACAAAAAACAAAATAAAATAATTTAGAAATAAAGGGTGTTTTTATAAATAAAGCATAAATAGACATGAATAGGCATGAATTTGAAAATCATATGTCCATTTTATGGTCAACATCCATCAGAGGCTCCTCAATGCATGGTCTAGCTCTAGAGCCTGGTCAATCTCCTCAAGATTGCGAAGGAAATATCGTGAGGAACCAAATCGACTACATTACAATTAACAAAAGGTTCCGTAATGGTATTCTAAATGGGTAAACCCAGTCAGAGAATAGCATGGAGTAGTGCTAACCAAGGACAGCAACAGAAGTATGAAGATATGGTAGACACGCAGTTAGAGTCTAAGAGAATAGCTCCTACTAAGGAGAAGACAATAAAAGAAAACATTGAAGACATGTAGGGGAAAATTAAAAATACTGTCTTGGAGGCAGCAGACCAAAGAATACAGAAAGAAAACCGTAAACATAGAAAACCATGAATGACAAACGAAATATTACAAATTATGGAGAGGAGACGGAATGGTAAAAAACAAAAACCTAACAAGATACAAAGAACTCAACAGGGAAATTGAGAAAAAAATAAATGAAGCTAAGGAAGAGTGGATGAAAGAAAAATGTAAAGAGGTAGAAGATCTGCATATGAAGCTTAAAGATAGAGAACTACAAAGAAAGGTTAAAGAAGTAGCTGGAATATGGAAACCCAAACACTTATGGATTGTAACAAACAAGAAAAACCAAGTGGAATTGGACCCTCAAAAACAGAAAGAAATATGGGAGCAATATCTTAAAGATTTGTTTGGTGATCAGAGAACAGAAGAGCCTCGACAAATAGATACAGACGAAAAATTAAACATTCTCACCGAAGAAGTTTTGCAGGCAATAAAAGACGCAAAGAACAACAAGGCACCCGGCGAAGACCTAATAACAGCCGAACATTGTAAACACCTAAGTGATAATGTTGTCAGGAAATTAATATTACTCTACATTATATATGAACATGGCATAATACCGCATGACTGGCTAACATCCAAATATATAGCTCTTCAT
Source organism: Diabrotica undecimpunctata (assembly GCF_040954645.1). Classification (NCBI taxonomy): domain Eukaryota; kingdom Metazoa; phylum Arthropoda; class Insecta; order Coleoptera; family Chrysomelidae; genus Diabrotica; species Diabrotica undecimpunctata. The sequence continues at coordinate 105,680,638 of NC_092804.1, read as the reverse complement.
AAAAAACAAAAAGCAAGGAAATGTGAAGACTATCGAACTGTCCCTAATGAGTCATGCCGCTAAGATTTTTATGCGAATAATTTATACATGAATTAAAAATAAGTGTGAAGAATACCTGAGTCGTTCTCAATATGGCTTTAGAAAGGGTACAGGCACTAGAGAAGCAATTATGGTATTGACACTGATGGCAGAAAGGTATCTTGTGGTTCAAAAACGGCTTTATGTGTGCTTTGTCGATTATAGAAAGGCCTTTGACCGCATTAAACACGGAAAATTGATCGAGGTGCTAAAAGAAGTAGGGTTGGACGGACACGACATAGCTATCATAAATAATACATACTGGAACCATACAGGATGCGTTCGAACAGAGAACGGAAACACCAAGTACATCAACATAGAACGAGGAGTGCGTCAATGGTGCATTTTATGCCCCTTATTATTTAATGTATATGCCGAATATATAATTAGAGCTTCTCTTGAAGATCGCCCTGAAGGTGCCAGAGCCAATGGAATCATCATTAACAATATAAGATATGCAGATGACACCGTAGTATTAGCAGAAACAGAAGACCAACTAAAAATATTGATGAACATATTATCAGAAGAAAGTCACAGGCTGAGCTTGGACATTAACTTTTCCAAAACCAAAATTCTGGTATTCCACAAAAACCTAAATGAACAAGTTACACCTAACATACAAATAAATGGTATCACCCATAAACTCCAAAGCTTCATATACCTGGGCAGAGAACTAAATAGTCAACTAGACCACTCAAAAGAAATTAGAAGACATGCGTCTTCTAATGAAATAGCGAGATCCGGTTTCATGAATATGCGTAAAATGCTCTGTAACCTCAAGCTTTCAGTCTCAATAAGCTTGAGAACACTAGTATTGTTCTCTAAGTGTTATGTATGGTCTCTATTACTATATAACTGTGAGACCTGGATATTAAAACAGTATGACGTCAACAAATTAAATTCATTTGAAATGTGGATGTACCGCCGAATGCTAAGAATAAGCTGGACCAGCAGAACTACGAATGAAAAAGTACTGAGAGCAATGAACACACGCCCTCATCTGGTCAATATTATCAAAATTAGAAAGACGTCATATCTAGGACACATAATGCGCCATAGGGAATTTGAGCAGCTCCAGCTAATATTAGAAGGCAAGATTGAAGATAAAAGGGGCATAGGACGAAAGAAAAAATCTTGGCTACGAAACATCAGAGAGTGGACCCACACAAAAGAAAATGAATTAATTCATCAAGCCCAGAATAGAGAGAAATTTGCCATATTGATCGCCAACCTCAACAGAGAAGGCACTTAGGAGGAGGATCCATCAGAGCAATTAATACGATTAACTATGGAACGTTTTCGTACCACGTTTACTCTAAATCATAATACGCATCCACAGTAGAGACGTAGTACAATGTATACAGAAGTTGTTGCTGATGCAGAGCGTAGCATAGAGGAAGACCCGAATCAGTTTATCCGCCATCGTGCAAAGCTGTTGGATATGTATCCATACAATTTTTGGAAGATTTTGCGGAAAGATCTTACCTTCCGTACTTACAAAATAAAACTTACGCAAGAATTGAATCTTCACGATTACCTAGCAAGACGTAGATTCTGGGAATGGGCCCAAAACGATGTTGCCGTTGATCCTAATTTTCATAAGCGAATTTTGTTTAGCGATGTTGATCAGAAAGTTACAGTCAATGGTGACCGATATAGAGCCATGATTACTAAATTTTTCATTCCCCAATTAAACAACCATTATTGATTAGAAAGATTAGTGATTCGTAATACGTTCAGTCTTTTTGACCGCGTAGTGACTAGTTAAGGGTTAATGAACGAATAACCCAAAACAGAAAAAGATACAAATAGAGAAAAAATTCTAAAGTTATTAATAACTACGAAACCTACGTTTACACAAATTTACATAAAAATTTAATTAAATAAAAAATATTCCAGAACAGGAAATTAATGGATCACTCAAACCTGATAATACTAGAAGAAAATAAATTTCTGTGTGAGTTATGATTGTGAAGTGAAAGTGGTAGGCCGGAAAAATTAAAACTTTTACATAATTTAAAATATGTTTTCTTTATCAATCTTTTTCATGGTAGTATTCACCTGAGTATTTCCGTTTAGTCATTAAAATCTATTTATTATTCCTTATTAACCTTACTTTTATTTTCTACCTTAGAATTTTCATGTTATCTTCAAATGTATATTGGTTTGTTCTGGAATATCTGTGGAAATGTACAGACTTTATATTTTTTATAGCTCTATTATTTAGATAATTGAATAAAGTAAAAGTTAAAAGAACTATTAAAACTATTAAGGTTTTGCAATTTATATTGTTTATACGGCATTATGGTATATAAATCGATTACGATCTAAATATTGACGAGAAAAATCTTCTTAAGAGTAATTAATAATTTCCACATAGGTACCGCAGTACATACTTTTTCAAGACTTGTCCTTATTTGCTACCTTGAAACACCCATTAAGATCAAAAGTGCCTCGGTCGGCATTCCTACTCTCGAACATGATACAGAGTGTTGAAATTGGTGACATATCAGAGCTTTGCAGGCTATAACAGTTATACCTAATATAGGGGTAATTGTTTTACAAAGACAGGATATACATATAATGTCAGCTAGCAGCTGAAAGACGAAGTGCGGGTAGCCATTTTATATACTGCCCGCCATAGCTTCCACCGTTTTTTATGTATCTTGAAGACCTGAAACAAAAACGACTGGGTGTATTTTTTTGTTTTATGATTTAATTCCGGACCTAATAAATGATTTATTTCGGTTTTGAAATTACACTTCTTTATTCCTCCGAAAATACTTTTTGAATTAATATATTTTCTTTTAATTATATTTTTTGAATTTACTCTTTTTCCTTTATTCGAAATTTGAATTAAGCGCTTGTATAGTTACAGCTGTAGGTGACTGATAAAGTTGTTAATATTTATAGTACTTATAGTACTAAGCCCATATAAATTTATTTCAATAAGAGTCGGATAGCTATTTATGACAATAAGTGGTAGTTACTGTATGTAGGTTTTCGTTGGTTTTGGTAGATAATAATAAAGGTAATATTTAAACATAAACAGAAACTTCTTCTTCTTTTTCGTCAGTTTTTTTCCTTTTCAGAAGTCCCTGTTCCTTATTCTTCCTCGTCACTTATTTCTGTACATCTTGTCTTCTTCAGTCTCAAACTTTGTCTCTTAAGTTATGTTCTACAAAGTCATTTCCTTTTTTCATCGTTTTTTCTCTACTTATATTTCCCTCAGCTTCTAACAGCTTTATTCAGCGCCTAACACAAATCTTATTTATGCGACTGATGTGACCACATCATTGTAGTCATTATTCTTGAAATTTTTTTGAGACTGCAGTCACATGATGCTCTACTGCTCTTACCCTAATCTCGTCGTCTCTGATCTTATCTCTTTAGTCTTATCCAACATCTACCGTCACATTTTCATTTCAGCTACCTCCATCTTCTTTTTCTGAACCGTTTTTATAGGCCATACTTCATTGGCTTACACTAATACAGGCCTCAACACACTCTTGTAAATCGTTCTCTTAGTCCTTTTCCTATATTTTATAATACACCTTTCATTTTAGTGCCCCGCTTTCTCTTATTTAAAAATCAAGGTATTTAAATTATTCTACTCAAGTTCTCCTTAAGTACTTCTCCTCAAGCAATTTGATGTCCTCAACCAATCATGTTCCTTCCAACCAAAAATATTTTATTTTAGGCCTGCTAAAGGCCTAAAGATCTAAAGTCTTTCCTCTCAATAGCCTTTCAACTTCTCCTCTAACATTTCTTTGCTCTGCTCCACTAACACAATATCATCAGCAAAGAGCTTTGACCAAGGAGCCCCTTTCGTTACCTTCTCTGACAGTATATGCATATTGAGAATAAACAGGTAGGGACTAAGTGAAAATTATTATTAAACCAACTGTCATTGGAAAACTTTTGGTCGATCCGACACCTTTTAACTTCTATTTACGCTCTCTTATACATATCCTTCACGAGTCTTACGTACTTCTCAGGAATCTATTTCTCTCTTTCATCTCTGATCTAGGAACCACGTCGTATGCCTTGTCAAGATCAATAAATAGCAAATGTGAAATTTTTTCTCGCCGTATTTCTGTATCAATTGTCTCAAAGCAAACGAGGCGTCCTTTGTGTTGCTTCCTCGCATAGACTCAAACTGTTTACATTTCTCTCCCAAATTTCACTAGATTTTTTACCAGAGCATACCATACCATACCATACCAATTTCCTCTTAAGATTTTATATATTATATATATATATATATATATATATATATATATATATATATATATATATATATATATATATATATATAACTTTCTTTTAGAATTTTTCTTACTTCGTACCTTATTTTTTTAGATATGTTTATTTTATTTTTTGACTATCATCGGAGATAGAATTAATACTAGGTATTAAAATTTGGGACTTAGTGTTAAAGTTAATATTTATAAAACTATATGTTGCAAAAATATTCAACATCGAGAAATCATCGAAGATAAACATGTAACTAAAGAAGCCAACCCGGAAAAATGGTAAGGAAAAATATATAATTATGACGACATTAATCTATTAATTATATGTGACAAATATTATGTATTAAATACTTCAATGTACGAACTTGAATAAATTAGAAATAAATTCTGAATTCTGAAGCTATATATGAACCATATATTATATATAAAGTATTCAAACAGTTGACAAATTGAATATTTGTGTTTTGTAAAATATATTCTCCAATATTTAAATCATATTAATTTATTTCAAGCAGTGTATTCTTCATTCGGGCCAAGTACCTATGGTCCACACTACACAGTAGAATTCTTGTTGCAGTCTCCACATATGCTCTCTTAAGACCAAAATCTTGTCGTGAGAATCCTGCGAGAGTGTCAACACATGTTATTCCATTCAAGTATATTGTCTTAAAATTTTTAAGCATTTTTCGTAAAAATGACCCCTTTTATGCTGCACCTTTTACACATTAAGAAGTTTATATTTATACTTATTGGTTACGAATATAAATATTTTTTTGTTAAACGAAGATATATATATATATATATATATATATATATATATATATATATATATATATATTATATATATAATATATATATATATATATATATATATATATATATATATATATATATTTAACCAAGAGCTAATATTAGTACTATTACAGGAATTATTATTAAACTCTACAGCCTTTCGGGTTGAACCGCGTCAATTATCAATGCGCCGAGCTTTCGACATCCTTTTCGATGTCGAAAAGGGTTTCCTAGGTCTCAGTTTCCCGAGCCTCCAGACACTACTACACTGATCACTAACCAATGCATTACTAGTACTGGGAATAGAGGACGGTTTATTTATACCGTCGATGGTGACGTGGTTTGGGTGAAGGTTGGTGTGAGGTTTGGCCTGGGGATTGGAGCGAAAATTGGGGTGGACATTGGCGCCCCAACATTTCTGATAGTAGGATTTTGAGTGACGGGTGGAGCAGACGATATTTTCTTTATGAGAGGTTTCCAAGTCGAAGGTAACCGTAAGCCGTCATGTCTTTTATTTTAGACAATTTGCCCTTTTTTCAATTTATATAATTTCTCGTATAATTCTTGGTTTACAGAAGCGAATGGGGGTTATAGTTCTGGAGTTTTTAAAATCAATTTTGTGACCTGTATGAAGATAATATTGACCTAGAGCTGAAATTAAGTCTGAATTTGGCATGTTGTCATTGATTGATAGGACAAGAAATGAAAGTTTTTGTTAGAGGGTAAATATTGTTATACACTGCAGCAATTAGTAACCAAGAAGATGTAGAAGTCGTTCAGGAGGAAGTAGAATCGACAATTACCAAAATAAAAAGCGGTAAAGCGGCTGTAATAGATGGCATAAAAATAAAACTGCTTAAATATGCTCACAAAACCTGGAAATTCTTAGCAGGCATAATTACGAACTCCCTAAGATCAAATTGCATACCAGACCACTGGATTACAGCAAACATAATCATATGCAAGATATTCAGAAAGATCATCAACAACAGATTAACAAATGCATTAGATGCTACACAGCCAATAGAGCAAGCTAACTTCAGAAGTGGATTGAGTACCCTGGATCATGTCCATATGCTCTGAAAATTAACGAGTAGAGCTAAAAAATATGTAACCGCTGGCATTAATCTTCATAGATTTCGAGTCTTCCGATTCTATATATCCCAAGGCAGTAATAGATGCTTTGACTAACCAAGGTATTGACAATACGTACATAGAGATTTTGGCAAATATATACAGACAAACAAAAGCTAAGGTAAAATTAAAAAAAAAAACACTACAGAATTTCACACTAACAGATGAGTCGGATAAGGAGACACAATATCACCAGAGCTCTTCACTGCCACCCTAGAAAATATATTCAAAATGAACTGACAGAACAAAGGCCTATCCATTGATGGACTATACCTTAGCCATATAAGGTTTGCAGACGACATCGTTATAATTGCTAATAATCCTACAGAACTACAAGTCCTAAGACCATAAGCGACCTTAATGCAACTAGCAATGAAGATGACCTAAAAATGAACTTGACAAAAACAATAACTATGTACAATAAACTAATGGAAGTCGAAGATGTAATAATAAAAAACACTGTACTTAAAACAATAGAGGAGTATGTATACCTAGGACAATTAATACATAAATCTGTCTCCTTACTGCCAGAAATCAACAGAAGAATTAAACTGGCATGCAATTTCTGAATAAAACTGTTATAACAAAGAAAGATCGAAAAATGATAGAATGGATCAGACAGAAAATCAAGGTCATTTACGTTATCCACAGAATTAAATTAGCATTTAGCAAAGTGGCTCAATATATCAGAGAAAAACAGACAGAAAATGTCTGTTTTGTATATTTCGGACCATCGATTAAAGAGATAATTAGGCATATCCATACTTTTGGTCCATTCTGTATATATACTAAATGCATATATATATATATATATATATATATATATACATATATATATATATATATATATATATATATATATATATATATGTATATATTAAATATTAAATCGCCTAAGCATATTTTACAAATTTTTACAAATTGGTAAATGTGAAATGTTAAGTTGTTCATATTATATATCTTTTATTTCATTACAGTTTAATGAATTCCATGACAGTTTCATATAATTTTATATTCATCGTATACTCATATTATTTCGTAATCCTTTTCTGAGATTTTACTACCACATTATTAGTATGTCAACCTATTTGTTGACTATTAAAACAGTCCCTCTTTATTCCAATCAGATAGCAGTGTTTGGTTCCTGGTACGATGCCCTGATCAAAAAACAAAATACACAACAAACTGAATCCTAAATGAGTTGAGAACATTCATAAAACATTTTAAAATCCATATCATTCCAATGCATACACTGTAATGTATTCTCTCTATACATATATACCGATTTGAAAAAATTTGCATCTCATTTGGAGTCTTTATTAACTATTGAACAAAGACTGTGTAAAGTAAAGGTACCTTAGAGCGTACGTAAACTATTTTGTTATAATACTTAATTTAATATTGTTTTATAAACAAAATTAGATGAACCCAATATATTATATTTTTAAATTTCTTGGTTGTACTATTAAGGATATATTTGTTAGTAATAAATAAAGAAAACTCTTTTGTTTTTATAATATATTTACACTCACGAGAACTATTTCTGTGTCCAGATCTCGTTCACAAGCCAGGTATTCGAATAATTTTCGTGGAACATTTTGTTTTTGTTTGAAACAAAAGTATTTTTTTGTTGTTAAGTTATATGCAGTTTTGGGATAGAACAGAAAGTTTTATTTTAGCTTATCCCTTCAGTAGTCGCACCTAATTTTGGGACAATAATAGTCACTGCGGACTATCAGTCCGCATTTCTGAAAACAAGCTGTTACTTGCAAAATATCTAAATTATAGAGTAGGCAGAAAAGCCATGTCATGGCTTGACAATATCAGAACTTGGATGAGCATGAACGTTCAACAATTACTAAGAGTGGCCAAGAATAAAGACTATTTTTAAGTAGTGGTCGAAAACCTCCAGTAATGGGGTGCACCAGTAGAAAAAGATGTCTTAGGTCCCGTTTCACTAACAATGTTTTAAACCTTAGTTCTCTTCATTTGGTTTATCTTAAGCATCTTCCAAATGAATCTAAATTGGATCTAAGCTGAGCGGATATTACTATCTATTTCATTCTAGTATAAATTGGATCTGGTATAAATTTTTTCATGATACATTATTAAATTTCTGTAGTCTCCATTATCCCGAGAGTACACAATCTAATTTATTCCAAATACCGTGAAAGAAAGAAACATTTTTATAATACAACGTAATTAAATCTGTATTGACACTTTTAGCATGTTAATCTACAAATATATTCTCTTTATGAATTCAATTATCAGTTTATCCACATTCATTTCCCATAAAACTCCAATTCGATAGACTTATTTCTTCTCAACTAGACCTAAAAATTTCCAATTACCGACAAGTTTGATGAGAAACAACGAATCCACAGTCCACAACATTTTTTCAGGAGTTAATTTCAGAAAGCTATTTAAAAGCCGGCTTTTTATATAACGATATAATGCATACTCAAAAGCACAGCTCTGATTTAAATTTATATACATAAATTGAAAATCAAATTCATTTCAGAATTGCCATGAGTAAAAAAATAATTGTGTGAATCTATTTTAAACCACATTAACGACTCGGTAGAATGATGTTTGATTTTAGAGGGATTTTATTTACAAAAAATCCAATTCATTCAAAACAGTCATTTTTCCACTCCCGTAGTTTTTTATTTCAGTCCATGTTGCAATGATATATTTAATTAAATAAATGGATGTTTACCATTTCTTTATAAAATAAATAAAAATACAAAAATTAAAAAAATAATAATAAATACAGTACTGATAAACATATTGAATTCAAATATAATAATAATAAGATAATGTAATATTGAACTTTTGAACTGATTTATATAATAAGATGACCAATTGTGAGAAATACGTATATACGGTTTCCTTCCATCTTATACACATATTTTATTATATTTTTTTCCTTTGTTGCGAGCTACGCCGATACCTTTTACCTTTATATATATATATATATATATATATATATATATATATATATATATATATATATATATATATATTACAGGATCCAACTTGTAAATACAATAAATTTTGGAGACGGCTATCGCCGTATTCCCGTTCTCCTCCGGCAATCCTTCCGGTCCGAGGCATGCTCCTCCTCCAAACCTCTCGAATCCATCGCTCTTCTAATTCCTTCATTCCATGAGCGTCGAGGTCTACCTCTGTTTCTTTTTCCAGGGGGCTTCCATCTTTGAAGCTTTTGGGGCCAACATTCGTCAGGTATCCTCAATAGGTGTCCAAACCATTTTAAAACTCTTTTTTCGATTCTGTCAATGACCGTTTCTGTAGCATTCATATTATTTCTTATAGATTCGTTGGTCTTCCTTTCCAGCTTTGATGTTCTAGCACGTCTTCTCATATAATCCATTTCAACTGCCAACAATTTTCTCTTCAGGTCTGCATTAAGTTTCTATACTTCAGAGCCATAACAAAGAACTGAATTCAACCATGGTTTGCCCTATTATTTTTTCGTTTATTTTGGAAATGTTGCGATCCCACCATAAGGTGTTCATAGATCCTACTATTTTACGTCTCTGATTAATTCGGTGTTTAATTTCGGTTTCTCTCAAGCCATTCTTATCAATGAGTGCACCTAAATATTTAAATTTTTCCACTTGTTTGATTTCCACGTTTTCGTCTATCTGTTTTCTGTTTTCTTCATGCTGACTTGTATCCTCTATTTTACATATTCTCTGTATAGACCCCTTCATCATAAATTCTAGATCATAAGAATCTTGAGCTAGGACGACTTGGTCATCCGCAAAGTTCAGGGAGAACAATACGTCATTTCCTATGGGGATTCCCAGTCCCTGGCAGTGGTTTTTCCAATTTTTGAAGGGCTCCTCAATATATAAATTAAACAGTAAGGGTGAAATACTGCATTCTCGTCTTAGTCACTTAGTTACTTTAAAAAAACATCACCCCAATAATATTTCAGACGAAAATTTAATTTCGCCAAAAGATTAGGTACGTAATGCAAATATATTTGACTGAATATATTAAAAAACTAGGGAGGGCAAAAAATAACCCAGACTGGAGAAATGTCGAGGCCATAGGTAGGCTGCAGCTGCAGACGGTATAGCAGAGAACCTAAAATAGTTGTTTAATCTTTCAAATACGAAACGAATGTTATATTTTTCGCTATATCAAATCCTATTGTCTCAACCCCAATATTAAAAATCATCACCTTAATCTAACCCTTAGTACTAATTCCTACTCCCACCCTAACTCCACCATTTAGACATACAGACATTTTTCAAAGTAGCAAACAAAAATCACTGTCTTATAGAACAAAAAAGACTAAAGTGGTATGGATATGTGAGAAAAACTAGAGACAGCAGATGGACAAAGAGAATAACCGAATGGAGCCCTATAGGAAGGAGGAAAAGAGGACGACCCCGAAAATCCTGGAGGAACGAAGTAGACGTCATGAGTAAGAGAGGCCTGAACGATGAAGAATGGGAAAACAGAGAGAGATGGAAAAATGGTTGAGCGAGGGAAGGGCAGTGAATACTGTAGAATCTGATATATATATATATATATATATATATATATATATATATATATATATATATATATATATATATATATATATATATATATATATATATATATATATATATATATATATATATATATATATATAAAGTAGTCCAAAGTTTTTTGACTAGTTTGGAAAAAATATATGTAAATACTTTTTTCTTTGTGGGTGTGGTAGTCAAAAAAAAATAAAGCTTTGCTAAGGCGTACTATTTATTCTGAATCCAAGCTTTCGGTGGTTTTTTGCCACCTTTATCAAGGTCTACAAAGAAAATTACTATGTTGTAACAAATTGAATGGTGCAAAAAAGGCTATAAAAAAACTATAAAAAACTTACCCGAATGTAAGATTCGTGGCATAAACAACAACGTTAAATAACATGATAATACTGAAGTTGCAACTAAACTTAAAAATGTTACTGTTAAAAAACACTTTAAAAATTAATAAATACGTTAAAAGTTAAAAACAAAATAAAGGACGACATGTTAAAACAGTCGTCGTTGCAAGCTTAATTTCAGTCACATTTTACGAGCAGAAAGAGAAAGTGGGTGGACAATTATTGTTTAAATAGTTTGAAGAAAATACAAAAAACAACTTTGAAACTAACGTCTCACAAAATACTGTTTATGAATTTTGAGTACTACCAACTGTATTACCAACTTGAAATTAAGCGGGAAATTAAAAATGTTATTTATAACATAAGAGATGGTACATATCAGCAAGAGTGATAATAACAATCTGAATAAAAGATCTGAGATCCAGAATCTTAGCAAAATTTACAATTTTATATTGACTTTTGACTGAGCTATTTTGCATCTTTTCTTTTTTTTTCTCTTTTTTTCTTTTCATTTTTTAAAATTTCATTATTAATTGAATATTTTTGATCAAACTTCAGTTACTAATTCAGTTTTGTTTTGTTTGAGTTATTATTTTTTCTAAACCTATTTACTAAATACTATTTTCTTTCGATTGCTTATGTTATAAATAACTTTCTTAATTTCCCGCTTAATTTCAAGGTGGTAGTACTCAAAATTCATAAACAGTATTTTGTGAGACGTTAGTTTCAAAGTTGTTTTTTGTATTTTCTTCAAACTATTTAAACAATAATTGTCCACCTACTTTCTCTTTCTGCTCGTGAAATGTGACTGAAATCAAGCTTGCAACGACGACTGTTTTAACATGTCGTCCTTCATTTTGTTTTTAACTTTTAACGTATTTATTAATTTTTAAAGTGTTTTTTTAACAGTAACATTTTTAAGTTTAGATGCAACTTCAGTATTATCATATTATTTAACGTTGTTGTTTATGCCACGAATCTTACATTCGGGTAAGTTTTTTATAGTTTTTTATAGCCTTTTTTGCACCATTTAATTTGTTACAACATAGTAATTTTCTTTGTAGACCTTGATAAAGGTGGCAAAAAACCACCGAAAGCTTGGATTCAGAATAAATAGTACGCCTTAGCAAAGCTCTATTTTTTATTGACTACCACACCCAAAAAGAAAATATATATAAATCACTGTCACTGATCATGGTGATCATACCGGAGAGACGCTTTCTCCCTAATCTATTTCCTATGCGTTCATCGAAGACGCATGTTTTCATAGCTTTATCTGATTTTTTGTTCCGGTAGCAATTATATAAAATTCTGGGAACGACTATCTGCTTTTGAATCACATAGACAACAGGCGCATTGTGCTCAGTTCTCTGATCTTAGTGTCCGTGCCGAATAGACGTGATATTTCGATATTTTAGTTAAAAAAAAAAAAAATGTAACGCGAGAACGTGCTAAAAACCGTTAGTTCGAAAACCGTTAATTTGGAGTTATACTCGTTTACGCGCAAAAAAACACCCTTGTGAACCCTACCTATATGCAGACTACGACTTCGGTCCAACATCGGTAAGACTTTTATAAACTTGATTATATATTAATTGTATAACTTTAATTATTTTAAACTAATCCTATTTAATACAGTTCTCATACTCTAAAATTATATTATTAATAATTTCACATTATGTACATGCCCTAATTGTACAATAGTCAACCATATCCTAAATTATAGCGAGGCTTTAGATCACAAGATCTTTTGATCTTATTGGAGACTACCAGGTAAATTCAAAGACATTTATGTTACCCAAAAACTAGACTTGTAAAATCTAATACAGTGTTCCAGAATTCTGAAGTACGTATCATGAACGAATCGATGTAAAATAAGCCAATTTGCTGCAGTACGACTGCAGCAGACTGACTACGAGGCAGCTTTTGGAAAAAAAAATAAAAACTAAATTATTATCACTAAAGAAAAGATTTTTATAATTTGTATGTAAACAGAACGTATAAAAACATTCACATTATTTATAAACATATTATATACGTATAATCTCAACAATTAACCAACGATATATATGTTTACTGTTATGTACTGTTTGGTATTAAACCTTCGGTAACTGTCTGCGACCAATAAGTAAAAAAATACTGGGAAATCGATCCAATTGTAACTCAACTACAATAATAAAAAAATCAGGAAAAAAATATACCTGGAATGTAGCAGTGGATGAAAATTTAAGATCGAATACGATGAAAGCTACAGTGTAGTGTAGATTTGCATGGTTTGCCAGTGCCTTCGTATCGGTCCATAGATGACACTTTTTTTTATTTTTTTCGTAAGAATTAAACGGCTTCAAGAGTGGTTACATTTAACTTTAAGCTACCTTGGCCGCTCTTGATTGTCTATGAACAAATAAAATATAAAATTCAATAACGTGCTATTATTACCTGTTTACCTAAAAATTATGTCAGAACTTTAATGGAATCATAAAGCAATTATAAGAACAGAAAGAAAGGAAATAGATCAGGTCAATACAAGTGAAAGGATTGAATAGGGATGCATATTGTCCCCACTTTTGGTTATTGTGTACTTGATTGTGAAATAATATTGTGAAAAATATTTAATAAAGAACAAGATGATGTAAATAACGATATATGTATAAATAGAGAGAAATTAGATAATGTCAGGTATGTCAATAACACGATTATATACTTATCGGTATAAAAGTCTCGAAATATTAATTCACGATGTAAGAAATTTGGAGCCCTAAATGGAGGCTGCTATAACAAAGAAACTGTTTGATCTTTATAAATGCTGCTCTTGCTGTTTGTATTCGGACTTCGCTTCAGAAAAATGTTTCAGAACGGGTATTCAATACTTTTATATTTTTATACTTATTGTCTTTTATACTGGGTTGTTTTATTACAAAAAAATAGGATACGATGTAATCTACAGAGTAATTAGAATTTATTAGCAACAATGAAATAGAAATACCCAATTGTAAAATATTGTGGGGGCGCTACTGAAATTAACCAGCAATTGGGACCATCTATTGCTTGAATATTGTTTATGTGATGGTTTCGTTAAATTAAGTGTAGAAAAAATTGTAGCCGCAAAGTTATTATGTTAAAATGAGATTTTTAAAGATCTCTCTTAAGGGTTTTACTAGAAATAATTAACTCATTGTAGATCGAAATTGAATGTTCAATATCGGCCGAGAAACCGTACGAATTGATTGTGTTTGGTGGTAAAAATCATTTTTGGTTTCCTTAAATGACTTTATTAGGTATTCGGATTGGTGACTGTATTCTCATTTATAGAACTCAATTGCCTGAGGTTAAAGAAAACGTTATTGTTTAAGTATTTGTTCTTTCAGTTCCTGGTCATTTTTTAAATGAAATATAACTCATTTTTTTGTTTTCGAGAAATAACTTTATTAAGTTAGCCCCTAAAATGCTGACTTTAATATGTGTATACTATTTATACATTGCTGTTGATAACATTCAAGAGGAAATAACTATACATAACGAAAAACTTTAGAGGTAATTTAACGAAATTTTAAAAATAGACCAGTGAAATGATAACTAATAAATACAGTCGCTGTTATTACTATCTAACAAACTTTTTAGATTTAATACAGGTGAAATAATAAAATTTATTTTATTAGTTTTATTGTAACCTTTTTATATTTTTTCATTTATTAAAAATTTAAGCGAAAATGACTTATTTTTAGAATTTTTTTTTCATAAATAAAAAATCATTATACTTTATCAAAAAAACTGAAAAAAGAATAGGTTAGTTTATCGAGAAACATTTTAAAATGGGCTATTATAAAAGTGTTTTGGTGCATTTATTTATTAATAAATGTCAAAAAAATGGTGAAAAATTTGAAATGAAATAAATGGTTATTAAATTTTGCAACAATGATTTTTTATGTTTAAATTTTATGCCAAAAGTATGCTTTCAGATTTACCAGAAGAAATCTGGTGAGTTATATAATGCACGTTGAGGTAATAATAGATTCGAAGCATAATGGGGATCACAACATAAAACGAATAATTAAGAGAGAGTAAACTATGTTAATGGCAGCCGGACGCAATCATGGACTATTGTAAAGTTTAAAATTATATAGCTGATTTATATCATGGTGGTAAAATCAATAAATAAATATGCTTCAGTGATGTGGTGGCCAAAAATTGCCATCCTCAAGCTAAGCAAGGAGCATAAACCTTGCTTGTCTTGCAATCACGTGGGCTCTTGAAGCTGTACTAGACCTCCCTCCTCTGCACATCGCTATAAGCGAGGGATGAGGAAATAAAATATTACAGCCTATAAGAAAACCTGATCAGAGGAACAAGAGAGTCTGCAAGAGAAACTAAGATAACTGTTTTCGAACTAGTTTATTATTAATATTATGATCGAGAGGAACTTTACGGACTGTAGAAACATAAAATTGTTACACTGATATAGGTTTCAAGTCATCAAGGAATACATGGCAATGACAAAACCGATGAAATTTCCAGAAGAGGATCAGCTACAATATACTTCGTTTTATAGCCGGCTGTAGTGAGGTTAAAAAGCACTGACCTTGAATGAAAAAAGACAGGAACTGGAGACAATATATCTCTCATTGCATAGATGTATCTAATTAAGTGCATAGCAAAATACATAGATTGAATGGGCATGTACTAATAGGGCTTAGTTACAGCGGAAAAGCAGGAATCGGCTCATTGTCGTAACAGGCTTACATACTGAAAAGCCCTTCTCAAGAGATACCAACCTATTAAACTGGTAACTTAACCTTCATAAATCCATGTTTATGATAGGTGCACCCCAGTCTCCAATTCTCTAATTACTTCTTGAATTATTTATTAACATTAGGTGAATTATTTGCTTATTTTAACAACCAAGTGCGGTAGCAAACATACCTCAGATAAATATATTGAGCTTTATTCCACGTATACCTGGCCAGTGGTTTCTAGGATTCCCCAATATATTTTTTTTTATTAAACATCCCATTTAATTTGCAATCTGTAAATTTTACAATGAGCAAATGTTAACGTCAGTAACTAAACATTTGGGAAAACTGTCCAGTAACAGTTTTCTTTTACTTATCTAAGCTTGAGTCGGGGAAACTTAACTACTACACAACACTACACTACACTACACTACACTATAGAACAATACCAAGGTTCGAAAATCTGACAGACAGATTATATGGAAGATGTATACATAACCTTCGCGGACGAGGCATCTCATTAGGGGTTGAGCCAATGTGTTGTGGTGATTTTCTATGTGTTCTTAATACTAATGGGAAAAGTAGTTATTGTTTCTTTAACAGATTTTGTTTTGAAGATTACGAGCAATATTACTGTTAGTTACGTACCATGAAGCGTTTATGATCATCCTAAGTACTTTGGACTGAAAACTTCGTAAGATTTTGGACCAACAACACTTTCCTAGGGCACGCCAGACCTTATTGGGTGTATAGTTGTGATTTTGTCTTGATAACCTACAAATGTCTATTTTGAAGGTAGGATTGAAGGAATAAAAAATGTTGTTTGGTAAGCTTTTTTTGATTTTGTATAATAGTCTACCGTGCCAGACTTGTCGAAAGCTTAAAAGATGTTAAAAAAGACACCAGAATAATATTCCTAACCTTTAAAAGATTTATATGATTTTTTTATAACTCGCTGGACTTGTTCGATGGGGTCATGTTTTGCTCTATATCCAAATTGATGTTTAAAAATTAACTGGTTTGCTTTCATAATTGATTCTATTTTCTCGACAAATAATTTTTCTAGTAATTTTACTATAACAGATAGTAGGCTAATAGGTCTGCAGGATGTTATTTGCTCATTAGGTTTTCCTGGCTTGATGATTAGTATAATCTGGTCTACCTTTCACAAAAACAGAAATTACTTTACCTATCCTTAAAACAGCAAATACCTCAATTCCTAATAAAAAAGTTCTTTGAAAATTCCAGCAAAAGTTAACTAGTATCCTGCAGATTTTTTTTATTCAACATATTTACGGATATTGTATAGGTACTTCTTGTTGATGTTAAGTTTGCAGAATTGCTTCCACTTTGTCTCTCAATGTCGAAGTTAGTTACAGCGGGATATGGTTGGAAGACTTCCTCTTAGTGCTCGGAAAAAATATTGGCTTTGCCCTCATTATTTTTTTTTCCAGTGACCATCTGCAGTACGTAAAAGAGAGTTTTTGAATTGATGAATTTTAGTTTTTTTACAGTTTTCCATAAATCATGGTAAGTAGCTTCTGAATCTCTCTGTTAGGTTCCTAAGATAATTTTAAATTTTATTGTTTTTATTGGTGTTTAGTAAGTTCTTTGGCAGCTAGATTTAACTTAGTTTGGACTGCAGGAGCACGAGTTTTTGTTCTCGTGCTCCTGCAGTTCTTGAGGTGTGCTAGGTGACACTTGGCTTGAATTTAAGTCTCAAATTGCTGTACCGTGTTTGCTGTATCAACATTGGTTTTTAGAAAAATATAGAGCTCCGACAAGATCCCAATTTAAATGTGTGCAATGGCAAAATCTCTACAGTGATTAGTAGATGTCTAAGTCGTAAGTCTGTCTTACATAAAAATGAGCAACTTATCTAAATTTCGAAATGAATGACTGTGATAAAGATTTTGATGATTTTGCATTAGAGGACAGTGCTAGTGATATAGAAGAAACGAATATAGTGACCAAATTTCATAGAGAAGATGTGTTGTATGGTAGTGATAAAAACGATGTCCAAGAGAGACCCCTACTGAAAAGTGCTGCATCGCCGTGTTTGTATGTATGGTGGCAAAGGCTTTGTACCCCGAAGTGTTACAGTTTGTCAACTGATTCCTATTTAATGATATTGAACAGGTTTATGATTCGTAGGGGTAATCTTGCCATTATTTGGTGTGATAAAGGTACAAAATTTCCTGGTGCAAGCAACAGATTTGTTGAATTGCATCACTTTTTTGCAAATAATGCAAAATCTAATTGCATCTTCCATTTCTTTGCATCAAATAGAATAGTATTTCTTAATATTATTTTACTTTGATACAATTACATATTCTTTTGTTAAGATTTTAGTTAGAATACATGTGCTAAAATCAATCCTATGTTTTATATTTATTAGACTAGATTTAAGCCATTTAAGAAGCAGTCTGTTTGGTACCTTACGTACATAGCTAATTAACTTTATATCAGTGAAGCAGCAAACCGTAAAGCCGAAGATTATTTAATACGTTCGTATACGTGAGGTTCGATTACAAGCTTCCAACAGTATTTTATATTCGGTTTGAAAAGTTTTTGACGTATTTGTAGCAAAAAACAAACCTAAAACAGTTAACCATATTTATTGCGTGAAACATTAGATCGCAGACGTAAACTAACAAGTACTCCAAAACAATATGTTTTCTGGTTAAACTGTCTGTTCGGGCTGTTAGGCCGTTGTCTTCTGAGATTAGTTCTCGACGTTTCACCAACACTAGGGGTTGGCATCTTCTGGAGATGTTACTGCTTTGCTCGTAACCTGAAAATGACGTTGCGTTGTGAAACCATTGTTCGTCTTATGTGCTTTTTGGTTGTTTTTTTGGGATTGGTTGATTGTGATGTCCTGTTTTAGGTTTTTGCCTCTTCAGGACGTGTTTTTTTTTGGATTGGATGTGTGCTGGCATTGGATTTTGATTTTGTATCCACTGGTGTGCGGTGTGTTTGTTTGTTGGATGGTTGCTGCTCCCAGCTAGTCCTGGACAATCGGAGGCGAAAGGCATGTAAGTGGACGGTTCTTTTCAGAATTTTTTGAATTTAAAACAGAGATTAGTAAATATATGAATTTGAGTTAAGAATTTATTAATTTATTAGATTAGTGTGTGTATATCGTGGCGCGTGAGGGCATCTATGGACTGGTACCTCAGAAAATAGACAGGTATCGTTGTGCAATGGGATCGGAAAACCACAGAAAACCGATCTCCCCTGTCTATGCAAGTTCGAAGTGAACATTTAGTGTTGAAAGCGACGGTAAAAGAGGGGAGTTGCCTTCTGTATGTCAATGTATTCATCAGGTAGCTCGTTGCAGCAGAATGGCGGGTAGGAATGGGAGTTTGGGTTTGGGTTTTCTTCTGAATACATTGCCGATGGATGAGCAGGTAGTTTTGAGGATGCTTTGGGCTCTGAGGTTTTGGCCCCGGATGGTGCGAATTGTGTAACTCCTGCTCAGAGAGGAAAGTCTCTCATTGATGAGCTGGATATCTGGATGGGCTGCGTTGTACTACGGAGGCAATATTTATATTTCTCACTCGCCTCCCCTCCACTGGTTTCGGCTTGAGGGGGTGTGTCGTTGTTTGTAGTAGCTTTTTCTTCGTGTTTGGCGGGAAGGGTGTTTGTGGATTTTAATATTGATATCCATGTCTTGTTAATTTTCAGTCCCTCTTCTATCCGATTAAAATAATTTGGGTGCATATATAATTCCACCGCTTCCCGATACAACCGTGGGTAGTACTGTTAAGTTTTGTCCAGCATCTGCGTTTCTTCAAAGAGTATTCGATGTTTTCCGCTTCCCAAAGCGTGTTCGGCAACGGCAGATTTGTCGATGTGTCCTAAACGACAATGGCTTTTATGTTCATTTATCCTTGTGTTTGTGTGTCTTTTCGTGGTTCCCACATATACCATTCCACATGTGCATGGTATTCTATATACTCCAGCCGTTGCTAATGGGTCGCGTTTGTCTTTCACCGATCTTAAACAGTCCTTGATTTTCTTTGTAGGCTTGAAAATGGTCTTTACGTTGTCTTTCTTAAGTATTCGCCCAATTCTGTCCGTTACCCCCGATATGTAGGGCAAGAACGCTTTGCCTTTACATTCTGCTTCTTCGTCCTTTCTTCTAGAGATGTTGTTCATAGCTTTATGTATTTCTCTTCTGGTATAACCATTGGAGGTGAGCGCTTTTTCAATATGTTTTGTAACCACTAGACCTTCATGAGCTACTGAAGTTGTGTTTTTGTATGCAATTGTTCCGATATTATTGGTCCTATCAGAGTATGCAAGAGCTATTGGAATATATAAGAATATTGATTTTTTCCTTAATCAGCTCCGTTTTTAAATGTTAACTCAGTGCAGCATATATGCTTAAGCCACATATTCCTCAGAGACGATTTATGCGTAAGAATCCTTTTCTCTTTTATTAACAGGTTATTAAATTTTTCACATGAAAAAACAATACTATATTTCACTATATCACATCCTATATTCTTAATCTCCATACTAAAAACCGTTACTTAATCCAGCCCTAAGTAATAATTTCTCCTCTGGACTCTAACCCCACTCATTTAGTTATACAGATATTTTTGGACTAGCAAAAAACATCGCTTTCTCGTACTTTATTGTGCTCGTACAGAACTGATGAGTTTTATTCAACCTCTCTTATTTTGTTGCTCGTACAGAAGAGACGCTGTCTTTAGTTTTCCAAGTTCGCTTCCGTAGAGACCGTAGTTTTTCCTCTGTCTGAGTTTGCTTTCCATAGACATTAGGCACGTTTCGATCTCTCTCTCTGAGATTAGTGTTCGTACCGAACAGACGAGCTTTTTTGTTCTTTCTTATTTACTGTGGACTTCCGTAGATCGCAGACGCTTTTTTCGCACCTCTTTCTGTAATTAGTTCGGCATACAAGAGACATGGTTCTCGCCTATCTTAGGCATAAGGACTCTAACGAATCTAGTAAAAAATTTCGCGAATGCATTATAGACAAACATTACTAATCCACTAAAGACAGAACTCGTACGAGAATTCATGCATGTGAACACTGCTTATATGCTGACTACCCGTGCACTAGTGTATAACAGTAATATTGATAGGCCTTTTTAAACACTTGATTCAGCTATTGTATATATAACATTTAATTACCTTTTCCAATTATTTTGAGCAAATCCTTGTAATACAGTCTTAAAAATCTGAAATTATTTTGATAATTTTACATAATTTTGTACTTAATTATGCAACAGTCCAGATCTGATTTTTGTTTCAGAGGGATGGGGCTGCGGTTGACCAAAACAAAATTGATCACCTAGGGAATCATAAGAGGAATTGTAAGGATTTATTACGTTTTAGATGGTTTTTTATTGTAGGTCTCTTATCTAATACCAAAATTATTAATAAAATAACAGAAGAGAAATAAATAATATTATTTATAAAATTTAGAATTTTACTTAGATGTTTAGATAGATAGTCGATGTTTATATTTTTTGTTACGCTCTGGTGATATAAATGACCAACAAATGAAACAAGAAATATAAACTTATAATGTATGTAAGAAATTTTATAAATATGCGCTAAAAATTCAATTCCAAATTTCCTAAAATTTCACATCAAAACTTACCAGATTTTTTGAATAACAAACTACAATTATTTATTTCCGTTCCTTCTGAAATGAACTTTCAAATTGTAAATTTATGTGTATCACAATGGTTCAAAACGATTCGCTATCAGTTGCAAGGCAGTATACCGAAACAAATATGTTTGCTGGATCGATATTAATTTGATCAGTCTCCACTTTTCTCACTTTTTCTCTACCTCCGTAAACTTGTTATTCTTTTAAGGCTTAAACTCGAAACTAAACCAATATTGTTGCCGATCGCTGCTGTATATACAGTATAATTGACTTTTGAAGAGCACATATGAAATAAGAGGACATAAGTCTGTAGACGAGACGAAAGAATTTACTTTATTTGTAAGTAAATGTAGGAAATATTTATATTATGTTAATTTTAATTTATTTATTTTTTATATTCCTTATAATTTAGTCTGTTATATTGCTTATTAAATATATGCAGTTTTTTTTTATTTGGGCTAATTGCATGTTTATTTTTAATCTTGCTCCTTACGCTATTGAAATATTATCACTAGGACGTCGTGTGATTCTATTTCCGGTTTCGCTATTCTATTGATGCGTTGTGTTCCAAATCCATTCTTCCTTTCTATTTTACAGTCACTTCTTTATGTGGTCTATTCTGCTCATGCTTCCGATCTTATTAACTTTATTTTGCCCATCATTGATTTTCTGTTATTACTTTTAGGACTATCATTTCATTTGTTTTTATGTTCATTGTGTTTTGTTAGTTTTAGACCTTTACCTACCAGGGTATAAGTCATGATATATGACGAAATATAGTGTATATGCGTGTTTCTGTTTTCACTTATAGGAGTTTGTTTATCAATATTGTGTCGTTGAGGCTTCCCGCTATTTTTCTTGTTTCTGTCGTTTATTCCTTTACTGCTTTCTTAATATTATTGTCATGTGACAAATTGATTCCAAGGTTTTAAAATACAAAAGAAATATTTGGATAATATTTTCGATATATAGGCAACATATTGACAAAGTGGAACAAACTTTATCTTTTCTTAATGGAATATCCTGTGTATTTTTAGATTGTTTCACTCTTTTCGATGTTCGGTTTTATATAATGTTTTGTAATGTTATACTAGGTGCTTTAGAAGATAATTATGTTATAGTTTATTCGTCTTCCGGGTTTGGACCGTGTCATTTGTGAGTGACCCAAAAGTGGGTTCATCTCGACGTTTCGCTACAATTGTATGTAGCTTCTTCAGGAGAACAAAAAAAGGAAAAAGAAAACAAAAGACAGGAAGATGGGTAGTTAGCAATGGTAACTCAGTTACTCAACGCAACCAGAGGCGAATACTAACTACCAAGATGGGCATTTGGTCACAGTAACTCAACTACTCAACGCAGCCAGAGGTGAAAACCAAATGCCAGGACAGGGATTCACGTCCAACAGCTCAGAACACTAACGCGTCGAGAGGCGGGGAGTGAATCCGACGATTACTCCGCTACCGCTCTATTTATAGTCGCGGTGACCTGTCGTGTCGGGACGTATCGGCACACTCCGTGGCGCGAACGTCAAGAAGCGCGCGCTGGCCAATCATGTGGCTGCATCGTGGTAGCGGGACCGGACGGCGGCTCTAGACTGAGATTCCAGATGGGAGACAAGTAGTATCCTTCCTCTCGATTGATGTTATGTGGATTTCTTCGGATCTCTAGAGATTCGCGGATTTTCCTGGAATAAAAGAAGGGGCTCTTAGAAATAATATGGGTTTTTTCGAACAATATGGAATGACCGGTTTCTTGGCAGTGTTCTGCAACTGCAGAATGGGAGAAAAGACCTGATCGAATGCATCTTTGATGCTCTTGAATCCGAGTTTTGACGGAACGACCAGTTTCGCCAATATACACTTGTCCACATGAACAAGGAATAGAATAGACACCACAGGAAGATAGGGGCGGTAATGGGTCCTTAGGAGAGGGTAGATATTGTGAGATTTTCTTGGGTGGTCGAAAAGTAGTCCTGATACCTTCTTTGTGGAGAATTTTGCCAATCCTATCAGTGACACTTCGAATATACGGAAGAAAAGCCACAGGAGTATTACCCGAAGATTCTGAATTTGTCGTCCTAGGGTGTAAAGGGGGATGTAGATGTCGGTGTGTAATATTTTGAATTGTGGACTTGGAGTAACCGTTGGCGACAAGGGTTTTTTGCAGATGGCCAAGTTCATCTCTAAGGTTGTCAGGTTCAGAAATCGAAATGGCCCGATGGATGAGAGAGTTGATCACAGAATTCTTTTGGGCAGGATGGTGGTGTGATGAAGCATGTAGGTAACGATTCGTGTGAGTCTTTTTTCTATAAACAGAGTGACCCAATCGGCCATTGGGCTTGGAGGTGACTAACACATCGAGAAAGGGAAGGGACCGATTATTTTCTACTTCCATTGTGAATTTTATACTCGGATGTTGTGAGTTAAGATGATCTAGGAAGGGAGAAAGGGTATGTTGACCATGGGGCCAGATGATAAATGTATCATCAACGTAGCGGAACCAGACTTTTGGTTTTAAGGGGTAAGATTCTAGGGCTAAAGACTCAAAGGCTTCCATGAAAATGTCAGCAATGACAGGGGAAAGGGGAGAACCCATTGGTGTTCCAGATATTTGTTTGTAGAAATTGCCTCTAAAAGAAAAATATGTTGAAAGGAGGCATTTTTCCGCAAGATCTGCCAAAACCAAAGACTCGTTATCATTGGTCAAGTGATCTCGCAGAACAACTAGAGAGTCATGTATGGGGATATTGGTAAATAGGGATGATACATCGAAACTGACGAGAATGTCTTGGGGATCGACCGTGAGGGAGGAGATTCAGGTGATGAAATGTGTGGAATTTCGGACATAAGAAGAGGTACGACCAGTATAGGTCTTAAACTGATTCGACAAGTACTTTGCGAGTTTGTAGGTAGGAGAGTTAATCGTAGTAACAATGGGACGAAGAGGTACGTTGTCTTTATGGATTTTGGGAAGACCGTAAATTCTGGGGCAGATGGAGTTTTTCGGAACTATGGACTTCTTAACATCATCGGAAAGATCGGATTGTTTGATGGCATGGGAAATTTCGCGTTCGACTCTAGGAGTGGGGTCTCGAGAAATTGTATTGTAACAGGATGTATCCCTAAGTAAGTCGTTTACTTTCTCTATGTAGGAAGGAGTATCCAGGATGACTGTGGCATTACCTTTGTCTGCAGGAAGGATTATTATCTCAGAAAGAGAACGGAGATTTTTGAGAGCTATGAATTCTTCACGAGATATATTGGAAGTAGGGATTTTGGCTGTATCAAGACATTTGGCGACGTCAAAGCGGATACGGTCGGCTGGAATTTTGGGAATTGTGCGGAGTGCCGCTTCCACATTTGAAACTATTTCTTCGGTAGGAATTCTGGAAGGAGTGATAGCAAAATTAAGACCTTTAGATAGAAGACTGCTTTCTGCACTTGTTAATTGGTGAATCTCAGTCTAGAGCCGCCGTCCGGTCCCGCTACCACGATGCAGCCACATGATTGGCCAGCGCGCGCTTCTTGACGTTCGCGCCACGGAGTGTGCCGATACGTCCCGACACGACAGGTCACCGCGACTATAAATAGAGCGGTAGCGGAGTAATCGTCGGATTCACTCCCCGCCTCTCGACGCGTTAGTGTTCTGAGCTGTTGGACGTGAATCCCTGTCCTGGCATTTGGTTTTCACCTCTGGCTGCGTTGAGTAGTTGAGTTACTGTGACCAAATGCCCATCTTGGTAGTTAGTATTCGCCTCTGGTTGCGTTGAGTAACTGAGTTACCGTTGCTAACTACCCATCTTCCTGTCTTTTGTTTTCTTTTTCCTTTTTTTGTTCTCCTGAAGAAGCTACATACAATTGTAGCGAAACGTCGAGATGAACCCACTTTTGGGTCACTCACAAATGACACGGTCCAAACCCGGAAGACGAATAAACTATAATTCTGACTCTGGCCGTGGAAGCCTACGATTTCATTTGATAATTATGTTTTTTATTAATTTCATAGCAATATTTACATCCAGCAGTAAAATTGTAGAGTTTTGACATCAAAAAATCTAGTTATGTTCGGGCGAAAAAGTTCAGCGTCAGCCACTGAATAGTACGGACGATGAGTAGAAGCGACACCTGAAGCCCTTCAGCGTTGAGTCGAAGTCGCACTTCTCAGTCTTTACCGTGAATGTAAGCACAGACAGAAGAGACAAAGCTGAACAGGGGAGATTTGTATTAACCGAATCTTCACGGAGGGCAAAATCAAGGCATAGGCAAGTGAAAAAGTAAACGGGCTTAGCCAGTCGGGATACTCCCTGTGCTACGATTAGGATGACGCTGTGAGGTGTGTAATATTTTAGAAATTACACCTGGTAGACACGGCTTCAAGGTCAGGGAGATGAGAAATCCAAGCGGATCCCACTCTAGTTCTGCCTAGAGCGTGAACTTCCAAGCAGAAGCCGTGCTGACAACGGGTCAGACGGTCAAAAAATAAGCTAAGCCCCAATGGTTATAGTTCAAGTTATAAAGTTAACTACAACATATATGATGCCCTCCTAGAAGACCAGGACACAAATTACGAGATCATCGATGATCTCCCCACCGAGGACATAGACGAAGGGGAGTTCAAACTCCCCAAGACCAAGAAAAAACAAACAATAGGCCGCAAAAGAAATGTAAACAACAAAAAGGATGAGACAGAGAAGCAGTGAGGATGAAAATTCCGAACTGGCAAAGATGAAGACGATATTAACAGAAAAGGACGCCGAAATAGCAGCACTTAAACAGTAAATTAAAGAACTGCAAGATACGATGGTAACACCGCAAATAATAATATTTGGCCACATTGACTCAAAGTTCCAAGAACATAGCAATGGAAAAGAAAATACAAAACCCAAAAACAACAGAAACGGCCTCAAAAAATAGCAGCAAAGAAGATACCTGGGAAACCCAGGCCAAAAAGGCATCAAAACCGGAAAAGTTTATGGGAACAATTCCAAAGACAAAAGCAACTACAGGAAACTCCACGGGAGCAATCCCAAAGAAAAAAACAACCATAAAGAAGACAAAAATGAGAAACGAAAATAAGAATCGAAAAACAACAAGAAGAAGACCGTGAACGAAGACTTCCCTCCACAAGCTACCCCTAGTGCAATAGCACCAGAGAGTCATCAGGAAAGAGATGCGCGCGCTACATTACGCCCTCCGACTCCATGCCAAGCAGAAGCAATGGAAACTGACGGAGAACCGCCTGTAACCTAAATTACAGAGCGTCAACCAGACAGGAGCAATACTAGACATTGCTTAGAAAAAGAAGGTGATTACGTCTAATAGACTATCGAGAAGCAGACGAGAAACCTTAATACAAGCGAAAAGTCCAGAAGATTACAGGTCTATGGAGAAAATCAATCAAATGAGTATAATCAGAAAACACCTATACAGTGGATTGCCTTCCCACTAGAGGACGACATAAAACCAAGATTGGTTTTAAGAGGACAACCTCCAAACACAGACGTTATAGAAATGTTCAATACTCTCAAAGAAGAGTATAATATCCAATGTCAATCAATAAAGAACATGATTTCCAGAAAGAGTCATAAAAGAAATCTACCAATGTTTGTGCTGACACTGGAAAAGAAGGACGCGGAAAAAGCCAGGCGCATCACTAATCTGATACACATGAAGGTCCACATCGATGACCTAAAAAAAGCAACTTGGCCCACGCAGTGTTTCAACAGCCAGAAGTACCACCATACACGGAGAGCGTGTTTTAAGACACCTCGATGCGTATGATGCGGAGAAAATCACTCCACAAGACGAATTGCCGAATGCCCCGAAAACTGAAGGCAAAATGTGCCAACTGCCAGGGGCAATACCCGGCAAACTTCAGAGGATGCCCCAGATATCCAACCTGGGAAAGAAAACAACGACAGAGACAACAAACCCCGCAAAAAAAACCGCAACAAACATCAAGCAAAGCTTCCTACGCACAGGCAGCGAAAGCGCAAAATACCGAGAACACCATCTTGATCTCGAAACAACAACAAGACGGCCTAGTGTACTCAGTTAAGGAACTGGTCACAGAATTATCCACGAGGCGATCGCAGACATAAAGCTAGCACTGAACTAGTGCAGGCAAATAGGGGATAATTGAGGATAGGCTCCTGGAATCCAGGAAGAATAAGGACCAACCAGAATATACTGGACGAACTGGTCAATAGATATGAAATGGACGTCGTGGCAATACAGGAAACAAAACTCACGAACAACATCAACATCAAGTTTCCAGGCTACATTAAGAGGAACGACAACACAGCAAGATCAGGTGGCACAGCAATATTAGTAAAAAAAGGCATAGGTCACATCAGAATTCTAACACCAAAACTAAATACTATACAAGCAACAACAATAAGAGTACAAATGAAGCAAGGAGACGTCAGAATTACCTCCGCCTACGTAAGACCACAAGACCTACAGATTAAAGACGACTTAAATACGTTCCTTAACGACGAACCCCAATCATAATAGGAGACCTAAACGCAAGATCCGCAAACTGGAACTACAGATCTACGAACAGAAATGGAAAACTACTAAAAACATACATAGAAAATAATGACGACGTTATGGCAATGGGCCCCTAAGACCTAACGCATTACCCAGGAAACGGACTTCCTACACACATGGCCATTGTAGTAGCAAGAAACCTAGGACTACAAATAGAAATACAAACATTAAACGAATGCACAACGGACCATAACCTCATCCTGTTAGAACTAGGAACGAGGGAAGAAGAAAGTATAATCAAAAGAGTTAAAAAAAAAACAAAGTGGACAAACTTTAAAAGGCTCGTGGGGACACATATGCAATACATCAAAAAATAAAATACAAGCGGTACATAACAACCGCCTAAGTGAAGCAGTCAATGTACCGAGAGACGTAGCAAAAAGATTCCCCTTTAGAGAACTACAACAAATCAGAGTGACTGACACAATGAAAGAAAAAGCTAGGACAAAGTTCGCGGAGATAGAGAACCACCCCAGCCACATACTGCGAGAGATAATGAGGTACGACGCTTTCCACAGATGGATGCACAAAAGACCCAAACAACAAATAGTGGAATAAAATCATAATACTAAAGAGAAAATCAACAATCACACCAGAGAAAAAACAAAACACCAGAGAGAAAACACTTTAAAAAACAACAACAAAGCACAATGAAGATAGTTCGTCAGTATACAATAGTATGGAGGTAATCTTAATACTTTTTGCCATAATTAAAGCACGTCAGTTACTTCCGCGAAATCAATGTTCAATAAGATTTGTATTTTCAATATATATATATATATATATATATATATATATATATATATATATATATATATATATATCCTTTCATCTACGTATACCTTCATCTGTTTTTGGCAAATATATGGGAAACTTTTTTATTGTTAATTTTACGAAAGAGGTTAATCTTTATAAAAAACTCTGCATGATATATAAACATATATATATATATATATATATATATATATATATATATATATATATATATATATATATATATATATATATATATATATATATATATATATATATATATATATATATATATGTATTAGAAGTATATTTCCCACTTTCATCTCTCGAGTAGTCCACTTAAAATTTACACTACACCGAAACCTCTCACAACTTCACTTTCAAGCTATTTCTAACATCTCCTTATTTTCTCCCTCTTAGTTATTATAACAAGTTACGCCTTTGTGACCATGACGTGACGAACCGTCATTATTGTCCGTTGGCGAAAGCCTTGCCAGTGCATACTTTTTTTTCGTGCGGTAGCCTCATGACCATATATCATTCTAAATTTAAAGAAACAACAAACGCTATTGGAATTTTATCTGAACACTATAAGGCAAATACCATCGGGGAAAAATGCCAACTTTTCTGGGGTAGGTATGTGAAATGTTGGCCGTACGTGAAATTAATACCTAAACACAATTTTCTGAATGATGGGAAATATTTTACTAGAGAAACATCGAAAAATATGTGTTGCATTATATATTAGTAATAAGATAAAATAAAACATATCTTACTGCACGTTAGAAACTATATACATATATTTTATATATATATATATATATATATATATATATATATATATATATATATATATATATATATATATATATAAAATATATATTTAATATCTCGAGCTTTCAATTGTGTTCAATTGTACAATTCTTATCAAGAGCTGCTAAAAAAGACAAAATATCTTACAAAGTTGAACTATAAAGAAAAATATTTTCTTTTGTTAACTCACCAAATAAAATTAGTTTCGTTAATAAAAATTGCTGCAAATACGTGTCAAAAAGAATTAATACTAAAATGCCCTTATCTAATAAATTCTTCACTGAAATTTTAATAATTTTGAAAACATTTTCTTAACAAAAAAAATAATTGAATTTATAAATAGTTTAAAGTAGCAACCAATTACAAATAAGCCTCAATGTCATAAATGCCAACTTAAAATGTTTACCTTTGACAATTATATTGTGAAAAATAAAATTTTGTTTAAAAATTTTTTTTTGTTTAGTAACAAAAAAGAAGAAGATTTATTCACCATTGATAGATGTCTGAAAAAATGTAACAGATATATTGAAAATCAAATAAAAATGTGATATTTTTCAAGTTTTATATATAAATTATAAAGAAATAATATAATTATAAATTTTGCTTAGATTTTGACATTCTGATCTTTTGTTTAAATTATTATCACTTTTGCTAATACAAACCATTTCCAAAAAAGTCCTTTTTTTATTTTGTTCTTGGTCTTGTTCTTTTTCAAAAGATTGCGCCCTTTATGAGCAACCGTAATGTTATGTTTAGGCAGAAGATATGAAATTTTTTTTGATAGCCCTTTTATATAGGGGAGAGCCATTTATTTTTTCTTTACCGTGTTGGTTTTCTTGTTATTATTGTTATTGTAAAATTTATGCAGTCACGATTTAACAGTGGTGTTGTCGATAAGGTGGTGTGGGTATGAATTAAGTGTTAGTGCTGTTTTTGCTTTTTTAATGGCCTGAGGTCTATTGAAAGGATCGGATAATCTAATACCTCTATCGGTAAGTCCGATAACTACAGATTTCTTTTGAGACGAGTGATGATGATAGTTGAAATTTCAGATATCTCGACGACCAGGTTTTTTTGGTGTACCATGAAGTGGTTATAAAGCTGTTTTCTCTATGTAAGGTCAGGTCCACAAAATTGATTTGACAATTTTTTTCAACTTCTAATGTAAAATTTAGTTTTTGGTGAAAGTTATTGAATTCATTTTTTAAAATATCCATTTTATCCTCTGGTGCTGCACTCAAGCAGTCATCTATATAGTGATAGAAAAAAGGTATATAAAAATCTATTTTATTGAAAACAATTTCTAGATGCTCTAAAACTAATTGAGCGATGGCGCTGGATATGCTAGCACCCATACGTCCATCTGTTTGTTGGAAGATTTTGTTTTTATGTATTTTTGTGAATCTAAGCCCAAGAAACTACTATTAAAAATACTTTCTACTAAAAAATATATATTAATGTTTAAGAAGAATCTGCGAAATTCACGAAATTGTATTAAACTAATGTCCTTAAACTAATTTTTCAAAACCAAATTCAGAATTTCGCTTTAATCTGTGCCTTCTAAGAATTGCAAGGCAAAACAGACGTTGATAAAGATGTTATTAGAGACATGAGGAATCTAAAATTACATTTCACAACATATCTTCTTAACTAAGCATAAATCCTTAGCTAATTGGTTTCTAGTACTCATAGAGAGTATAACGGATTAAAAGGAAAAGACAGTTAAGATTTGGTTTCACGTATAGTGCGTATGTATATTCGCTTATACATATTTTACCCCAAAAGGGATCTTCAGAAACGATATTCACAGACACTCTGAACGTGAAAATAAATCTTTCCTGTCTTGGTAGAAGCAACTTTAACATGACTTCGTATGGACGCAAATAGTGACATCTGATTAAAGCAGAAATCTGAATTTGCTTTCGAAAAATTAGTTTACTAATTTATTATCAGATGTCGCTATTCGCGTCCATACGAAGCCATGTTAAAGTGGCTTCTACCAAGAGAGGAAAGATTTATTTTCAAGTTCAGAGTGTCTGTGAATAGCCGTTCTGAAGATCCCTTTTCAGGTAAAATACGTATAAGTGGATATGCAGACGCACTATACGTGAAATCGAATCTTAACTGCTTTTTTCCTTTTATTGAATATGTATCTTCAATATGAAACTCACAATTAACTGGTTCAAAGTATAACGTATATATGCTCGTCTTTCATCTTTTGCAACAATGAACTTACGAATAATTAGATTCGTAAGTTTACCGTTGGGACTTACTAAGTTCTACACGTCCAAAATTACGAATATTGCACATTCGCGAGTTTACTATAAAGACAATTATTATTTTTATATTATTGGACGGACTGTAAAAAATATAAACAAAACCACACCCATGCGTAAAACAATCTAACTCTCGGGAAATTAGTCACATTAGTAGTTTAGTTCGTTTTATTGAGGTGTAATAACGCAAGCTTGGACTTGTTTATTGTGTATCGGATGGTATGGGCTATTAACTGTTGTCTGGTAAGTACTTTATTTTTTTGCTATACTTTAGTACCTATACGAAGTTTTAAATAGTTGTAGCTTATTGTTTGAAAAGTTTTAATAAAATACAATTTAATGGGTATCTGTTAAATAAGTAACTAAAACGTGACGTTTTGCTTT
The DNA here is from genome assembly GCF_040954645.1 of Diabrotica undecimpunctata. Taxonomy (NCBI): domain Eukaryota; kingdom Metazoa; phylum Arthropoda; class Insecta; order Coleoptera; family Chrysomelidae; genus Diabrotica; species Diabrotica undecimpunctata. The sequence continues at coordinate 105,648,321 of NC_092804.1, read as the reverse complement.
ATTTGCAAAATAATCTACGAAAGATTCTTAGATGTATTTTCTTCCTAGTGCCTATCCGTTCCGGATGTTGGCGATCATCACGGCTATCTTTACTTTGTTTATTGCAGCGCGGAACAGTTTAGTGGTAGTCGTGTTATACCACTTTCGTAAATTTTGAAGTCAGGAAATGCGTCTTCTTCCCGGTCCTCTCTTACCATTTACTTTCCCTTGGAGAATCAGCTGGAGAAGGCCGTAACGTTCTTGATTTCTCATTATATGTCCTAGATATTCCAACTTTTTAGTTTTGACGGTCATGAGAATTTCACATTCTTTCCCCATTCTACGCAGGACCTCCACATTAGTAACTCTATCAACCCAGGATATACGTAAGATGCGCCTATAACACCACATTTCGAACGCTTCGAGCGGATTCATAGATGCAACAGTCAGTGTCCATGCTTACATTCCGTAGAGCAGAACTGTGAATATGTAGCAGTTCAATAAACGGCATTTTGTTTTTAATGATATGTCTCGAGTGTTGAAAATGGTTCTCATTCTAACGAATGCTGCTTTTGCTTTTATTATTCGCTGTTTAATTTCTGTTAAGTGGTCCCATTGGCTATTTAAATTGGTGCCTAGATATGTATATTGCTTGACTATTTCGATATCCTGTTGGTTGATTGTAAGTTGAGCGTTTAGTATTGGTGTTTTACTAATTGTCATAAATTTGGTTTTCTTTATGTTAAGAGCTAGTCCGTATCTGTTGCTGACTTCTGTTATGCGATTTGTTATTATCTGTAAGTCATTCAGATTATCGACAAAAACTATAGTGTCATCTGCATATCTAATGTTATTCAACCATTCACCGTTTATAAGTAATCTTTTCGCACAACCGTCTAAAGCTTCCTTAGATACCCATTCAGAATAAATATTGAACAACAATGGAGACAAAATACAGCCCTGTCGTACTCCACGTTCTATTGCAATTTTATCAGTTAACTGGTCTTCTATTTTGATTTTGGTTTGATTGTAGTAAATGATAATTCTAAGATCTTTGTTGTCAATTTCAATTTTTTGCATTAGAGTCATTAATTTGTCATGTTTTACTCTGTCAAATGATGTATAAAAGATGTATAAAAGTTGGAAATAGAACTGAATTTATCCATATTGTCATAAATTATGTATGTAAAGTTAAAAGGAGTTAACATTTTTTAATTTCCAAAAATAAAACGAACTATAAACAAACTATGTTTTTAGAAAAGTATTAAAATTGGTGTAAATTATGGACACTCCTCTAAATGTTAGTACTTCCAAACAAGGGGATACAGCGAGAGAAGCCAAAACGAATGCTAATATTGTTCTCAAGGATATAGTCGAGGCTAAAAAAACATACCCACTTTGTTCTGATAAAAGTGTTGAATATGAACCATCTGGAGATGATTCTTCTGATTCGGAAGGTCCCATAGGGTAGATACACTACACAGAAATATATTTTATATGTAATTTTTTTTTTAGGTTTTAGTACTAAAAATACCAAGTCTAATAAGTTTTCCACTAGTCGCAGCAAAAAGGTGAGAAAATCACATGATCAATCCAGCAATGAAATTGGAGGTACCAGTGTCCTCTTGAAGACAGTGTCAACAGCAATGACATTGGAGGTACCAGTGCCGAGAAAAATGTTCCTCTTGAAGACGTAAGTAACATTTTGTAACAATAAATCAATGAATTACAGTAATGAACACATGATGTAGAATTAAACAATATTCAATGTTCAAACTAACTGTGAAATAAAATCTGACTTTATTTATATTTATATACACCCTGTATAGTTTTTCTACAGTCATGCTTTAAACGGAAAGCCTTCAAATTAGTTCACTTAAAACTAGTTAAAACTAATTTTAAGGCACATATTTGTAGCTGCCATCAGTCTGAGACACATGTTTTAATAAGGTGTTCCTCATTAGTACCGCTATGCCATCGGGGCCTGAAAGAAAATATTGGATTTCCATCAAAATTAATTGGCATATTTGTAGGAACTGCCCATTTTTTTGTAATTGCTGATATTTGTGTGGCACAAGGTGTGGAAATTCAACACTCGTTACCGAAATAATAAAAGATTTATTTGAGAGACAACAATGGTTTGGAGGCGGCATTTGAAAAAACTGCCTGTTGTTTTGTGTGTGGGAATAACAAATTTATTTTTAATACAGAATTGTTGTTTTACTGTGTTCCGTATTTGAGCGTTCTTGCAAACAAATTTTTGTAAATATAAATCGTTAATGCAAGAATCAAATGCCACAAAATTTAAAGTAAAATAAAATGTAAATACATACATATATATATATATATATATATATATATATATATATATATATATATACATATATATATATATATATATATATATATATATATATATATATATATATATTGTTATGATGTATTGTTTGTTTGAATGATGAGCAATGAGTATTTTTAATAATATAGGGTTTTTATCGCGGTTCTCAAAGAATTAGTTTGTAAGTACTTTTTTAAATTATCTTTATTATAACTATTATGAAACACACATATATATATAACCTAGCCAATGTAAATTTAAAATAAACTATCTTTAAATTGATATTCTTATAAAACTAATTAAATTCTATAGACAATGTAAAATTTAAACAAACTATCTTCAAAATTGAAATTGTTATGACACTAACTAAATTATATTAACAAAATTTTGTACCTTTCTTTCACTGAATGCCTAAATGAACTGTTTTCCACTATATAGATTCTAATCACCACTGAATGTCTTCGTACTTCGGTTATCCTTGTTTTTGTGAAATTACTTTTTCCAATTATCAGCTTCTACCAATTTAAGATATATTTTTCTTCACCATCATTTATAAACCACCAAGCAAACCAGCAAACAGCATTTATATTTATTCTTCTTTTCAATATACCAATATCCAATTATTATAAGTTGATTTATACTAATCTCCAATCATAATATAATTTTAATTTCTTCCAATATCCTTCTAATATACTTTTTTAATCTTCAATAATTATTTGTGTATAATTATAAATGTGCATTCAAATATATGCATAATTTTTAATCTTCATTTAACTCACTATATTAAACAATTGGACTATTTGTAACTGATTGACTAACTCCAACTAACTTTCATATTTCTTACTAAACTGCTTGACTTACTTTCTTACTAAAACTCTTCTGACTGACTGACTTCTTGAAAATTTTAAACAATTGACTTCACTCACTAAATGAGTCTATCTTCTACTAACTTTCATAATAAACTGGCCTCATAGTAACTGTAACTCATAACTGATCGATTCTAATCCAAATCACCGGGTATTTATATCTTTTTTTTCTGTTCTAGAATCATCTGGCAATAAATCATGTTCCATTTGTTCTATTCAATACATGTCTGAATTTTCTGGAACAAACCATTTCGCAAACATGGCCATCTCCGGTGATCTAGAGAATTCCATTCTTTTCTATTAATAATTTTGTTGACATTTAGGCTTTTTAGATCAGAATAAACATTTAAATCATTAAATATATATAAATTAAACATTTTAAACTAACATTATCATTATAACCCCACTTTATATTCCTAAAAATTCTTAATTTCTGTCAGTCACTTACTGTATAGTTGGTTGCCTATGCACATGGCTCACTTAAATATATTTACAACATTAAAATACAACTTTTTACAATTATTATATGCTAATTTCTTAAAAATGCCCTCACATAAATAATTTTTATTAAATTCTCTAGTATATAACTTATTTAAAATAATACTTTTTTATATCTAATATTATGTAGTATATAACTTATAAATTATTTTCTATAAACAATATCATTTCAACACCCCAAAATTAAATTTAAAATAAATAATTTACTTATTATTTTTTTAAATATTAATTTTCTCATACCTTATTAAATTTAATAAATCAATTTTTTTTTATTTAAAATGTGTTAAATACATCCCTGTTCGCTGTCTATGTCAAACTGTCATGTCAAATAAAGTTTGTGTGTTGTTTTATTGTGTTTACATTTTACAATGGATGTTAAGATACAAATCTAGGAATTATTTCCATTCAACAGGCTTTCATCCATATAAATTGGTAAGTTTTATACTTTATTATATTAGAAAGACATTTATAAAATCAATTTTGGATCTAACCCCAAATTATGATTTTTTAGGGTACCAAATAATTTCCATATGTACAAAATTCAACAAGTATGATGTCAAATTGATTCACAACAAAGAAATCTACCATCTATCTATGAAATGGATCTATCAGTAAGTTATTAGTGTTATTATATTTGTGTTAAAGGTATAGAAAACATTATTCAATCTCTTCATGATATTGAAAAATGTCGTTGATATGAAATATGCCTCTTAGTCTGTTCTCTGCATCTATTAACACATAACTATTTAGTCCATTCTGATTTTCAATTGTATATGGACCTTCAAACATTGGTTGTAATTTCTTACAACGGTTTTCTTTAACATTACTTTTTCTAAGTGAACGAATTAACACTAGGTCTCCTTTTTGAAATGTGATTGGTTTTTTTATATTTCGATTTTGTCTTCTGATATATTTTTCAGCTTTCCTCCTAATTCGGTTATTCACTTTCTGCATTACTTGTTCTAACATATCCTGATTATATTCACTAATCCACTTTCTGTTTCCTATATGGCCAAACATTAAATATTCTGGTACTTCCTCTGTATTCAAATTATGTGTATTATTTAAAAAATATTCTACTTGTGGTATATGTTGCTGCCAAGTTTCATGTTGATTTTGGCACAGTATCCTTAAATATTTTATAACTTCTTTAATATATCTTTCTGCAGGATTTGCCTGAGGATGTCTGATACTTGTAAAATGAATGTTGATTCCCCTTTTCTCACAAAATGTCCGAAATTTTTGGTTGTTAAAATATGTAGCATTATCTATTATGCAATTTCTAAATGGTCCTATTTCTTCGAAAAATTGATTAATATATAATTTTAATGTTTTAACATTTGTTCTGGAGCAGGGATATAGTTTAATAAATTTTGTATATAAATCAACTATCACTAGTATATGCTTTTTTCCTGTTGGACTGAGAACTAAATTTGAAATAAAATCCATGGAAGCTGTATTTAGTTTTTCATATACAACATTAGATTTATATGTGTTCTGGTTTTTGAAATTCTTTTCTTTGTTTAGTTGACATATTGGGCATTGGGTAGTAATTTCTTTTGCTATACTTATGTCATTCTTTGCAAAATAATTGTCCCTAAATAGCATCCATAGCTTTCTTGAACCAATATGCATATAATTGTTATGTAAATTTTTCAATATTTTCTTTGCTAATGTTCTAGTTATTACATATACTTCTATGCCATTTATTATTTTATAATAAACTCCATCTTTCTTAAGGACTTTTTGTTTTTCACTCAAATTGATCTGATCTCTTATAGTTTCTTCTTTAGAATATAATCCAGTACTTTCTACTAATTGATTTAATCCAATTTTTATTGTTCGCTGCCCTTTTTGTGATGTATTTTCTAACCTTGATAAAGCATCTGCCACTATATTGGATTTTCCAGAAATGTATTTGATTTCAAAGGAGTATTCACTCAATATTAGACTCCACCGATGTATTCTACTGTTTCCATATTTGTTATTTAATATAGATGTTAAAGCTTGGTGATCTGTTTCTATTGTAAATTCATTACCCAACAAATAAAATCTTAATTTTGTGACACAGTGTATTATACTTGCTAGTTCTAATTCTGAAACTGAGTAACCCTTTTCATGTGGCTTTGTAATTCTTGAAATGAATTGTATTGGGTATTCGACCCCATCATGTATTTGTAATAATACCCCTGATAATCTCTCTATGGATGCATCTGTTTTTAATATGAATGGCTTTGTGTAGTCTGGATAGTATATTTTTAAATTTGACAGAAAAATGTTTTTGATTTCTTGGAATGCTAGTTCTCTTCTCTGATCCCATCTCCATTTTACACCTTTTTTTAGTAGTTCAAGTAATGGAATTTCTTTTATACTTAGATCTGGTATCATCCTTTTATAATAATTAATTATTCCAATAAATCCTCTTAAAGTTCTTAAATTGTGTGGTGTTTTATATTCCTGAATGACCTGTGTCCGTTCTGGATCCATTTCGATTCCCTTAGTATTAAGTTTATAACCTAGATGAATTACTTCTTTTTGAAAAAATGTACATTTTTCTTGATTTATTTTTAGTCCAACTTTGTCTAATCTATTTATTATAATTTTTAGGTGTTTCTCGTGATCTTCAGCCGTTTTAGAAAAAATTAATATATCATCAATGTAGTGAATTACAAAATGTTCATATTGATCCAAAATATCATGAAGACATCTACATAGAACACTGCAAGATGATTGAAGTCCAAATGGTACTACTTTGAATTGATATACTACTCCATCTATCTGAAATCCTGTATACTGTCTACTTTTTCTTTCTAGAGGTATTAACCAAAAACTATGCTGTAAATCGATTTTAGTGAAAAATGACATTCCTGTAATTCTTCCTAGTATTCCATCTTCTAACATATTATTAATCGTTCTGTTTACTTCTTCTCTGTATTTATATGGTATTGTGTATGATTTTGTTTTAAAATCTTTTTCTTCTTTAACTTTTATACTATGGATATAATTTTGTGCAATTCTATTTTCTTTATTGACAAGTCCCTTGTGTTGTTGCAATATGGAAATGACTATTGATTTATATTCTTCAGAGCAATTTAAAACTTTTATCATATCTTCTTCTTTACAAATAAAATTATTCTTCATTATGTACTCATTATTCCTTGCTTCCAATTTTACGCACTCCGCCTCGTAGGCATCCATCTGCTTAAAATTCCCATTCCTTAAATATTCACTACAATAATTATTCTTTACATTCTTTTGGGACATTTCCCTATCATCAAAATACATTTCTTCTTCATAAACATCATTATTTTCTTTTAATAATATCCTATCAACTCTTATTCCTTCTTCTACCTCATCTTTCTGCATAAATTTAATTATTTGCCCTTCCAAAGTTACCATTTTTTTTTTCAAAATCTATCTTTACTTTCTTCTTTACCAATTCATCATTTCCCATTAATATATCAACACATAGATCCTTGACAATAAATCCTTGCATATTAATTTCTTTATTAAGAATATTAATTTTAAAATTGGCTAGTTTATCAATTTCACCCAACTTCTTATTATTTGCACCAATAATTTTAATTTTTGGAATCTTTATTATATCTGATAGTTTTAATGTATTAAAAATAAAATTCTCCGAGACTAAAGTACTTTCTGAACCAGTATCTATCATAATTTTAATCATTTTATTTTTGGCCAAAGCATTTATATAAATTAAATTAATAGATTCAATAATTTTATCTTCATCTAGAGAAATAAATTCGGCGATTTTAAAATTATTTAGGCTAGCGTAACAATAAATATCGCGGCCGCGGGTCTTCAGAATTAACTGACTTCTCCATATAAAATTTTTCCTTTATATAAACCTCCGTTAGTTCCGGAATTCCCTATAGCAGACTCGAACATAACGGGAACGTCATCGAATAAATTAGAAGCAGGTCAACAGCTAAAACTAGTTTTTCAACTGGTCGTGGCCCATGACTCATCATTTCAGGTAAATTTCCGCCGGCTAATCGAAGGCTCTCGTAAAATCTAAAACAGAAGTGAATAAACAAGATGTTTACATGTTTTTTTAATATGACTCATATTGTTTTACGTAACATTGCCACCCTCTTAAAAGATGGTTCCTCCTGGAACCTTGTCGGGACTAGAACTGGAACGGTATGCTGGTATCGGCAACTGGACCCTCTTTTACAACTTAAAGTTGTATAAAAATGACAAGGGACGGTTTTCTCTCCGCACCAGTAACTATGCGGATTGCAACAGACTAACACCTGGACTTCGGTGTCTTTAAAGATCTCCTCCACCATATTTCGGATAACCCTCCAATCTAATTGGCGGCACTCCAACTTTGGCATGGATAACTTTTGCACGTCGGACTCTAGTACGTGCTCTCTCAATTGAAGTAAGGCTTCCCATACATCTCGGTAGGTAGATTGGTCACGGGCAGTGTCTTTTGTTACCAGGTAGAAAAGGTAACGTGATGCATCTTGGAGTTTCAAGGTTTTACCGGGAGCTGGCACTTGGCATTGAAGTTCTGCAACTCGACCAAACTTCCTTCGAAAGACGGATGCCAACCCTGGTGCGTCTTTGATACTGGCCGGGATGGTAAGGGCCAGCGAGTAGTCATCGGGGAGCGCGAGTAGATCTTGCTTTTCTTCAGTGGTAACACCATGTCTTGCTTTACCGGTACCTCCATAGGCACCCATAGGCACCCATGAATGACCATGAGGTCAGACACGTCTTGGACTTGGTTTACTTCCACTTCTTCATCTACGTCGTGGTCACCTTCGAAAGACGCCAGCCGGTTATGGTGTACTATCATCGGCTTTCCCCTCGGAATCTTGCTTATTCGGTAGATGACATCGTTGATCTTCTCCATAATTAGGTATGGGCCTTCCCAAAACTGCTGCAATTTGGGAGAACAACCTTTTCGCTTCTTGGGATTATAGAGCCAGACCTTGTCGTTCTTCTTAAAGCAACCCTTTTCGGCTTGTGTATCGTACCGTTTCTTCATTCGGTCGCTAGCGATCTGAAGGTGGGAACGGACCAACTCATGTACATCGTCCATTCTTCTTCGTAATTCGGTCACATAATCTTCACCTGCTACATCTTCTCCAGGTCGACACCCACATTCTAGATCACAAGGTAGTCGCATTTCGCGTCCGAATAGGACTCTGGCTGGTGTCTGGCCTGTTGATTCGTTAACAGCAGATCTGTAGGCCATTGTGAAGAACGGAAGGCATTGGTCCCAGTCTTGCTGATGATCGGACACCATCTTTGTCAAATACTTGCCGACTGTCCTATTCATCCGTTCTACCATACCATCAGATTGCGGATGATATGCTGTAGTTCTTGTTTTCTTCATGCCTAGTCTATCACATATTCCTTGGAATATATCGCTTTCGAAGTTCCTGCCTTGGTCACTATGTGTCTCCAAAGGCACTCCAAATCGGCTGATATATTCTTGGATCAACTTATCTGCAACGGTGGCGGCCTTCTGGTCTGGAAGTGCGTAAATCTCGACCCACTTAGTAAAGTAATCCATTACTACCAACATGTACTTGCCTCCATTTTCACTTTCTGGAAATGGCCCAGCGATATCCAAAGCTATTCTTTCAAACGGGCTTCCAACATTATATTGTCTCATAGAAGCTCTCCTTTTTCGGTAAGGCCCGTTACTCGTGGCACAAATAGTACATTTCTTACACCAGTCTTTTACGTCGTCGGAACTGTTCATCCAATAAAACCGTTCCCGAATTCGCTGAAGGGTTTTCTTTACCCCAAAATGCCCTCCCGATGGACTGTCGTGTAACTGACGAAGTACTTCGGCTATTCTGCTCTTTGGGATCACCAACTGTCTTCTCTTCTCTGAACCGTCATCATTTTCCAGGACTCGTTTGAGCAAGCCATCTTCGACGATAAATGAGTCCCACTGGGCCTAATACATCTTAACTACTGAGCATAGGTTTGATATTTCCTGCCAAGGTGGTCGACGGTTTTCCTCTTTCCATTTTCGGATTTTCTGTATAACTGGATCTCTCTCCTGTTCTTCCCTTACCTTAGTAGGCGTCCAGTCGTCGTTGACAATCGTCGTTCTTAGCACTGCTGCTTCCTTGGATTCCGTTTTGTTGCAGTGGGAACACTCTGCTGGGCATGGCCTTCTGGAAAGAGAATCAGCGTTTCTGTGGCTAACTCCGGCTCGGTGCTCAATCTTAAAATCGTATTCTTGGAGTCGTTCGATCCACCTGGCTATCTGACCCTCTGGATTCTTAAACTGCATCAACCACTTAAGGGCGGCATGGTCGGTTCGGATTAAAAACTTCCTTCCATAGAGGTATTGATAGAAGTGCTCTACTGATTTCACTACTGCCAGAAGTTCTCTTCTCGTGACGCAATAATTCCGCTCAGGTTTTGAAAGAACTTTACTAAAATATCCGAGGACTCGTTCCTGTCCTCCTTGAATCTGAGACAGCACTCCTCCAATTCCCACATTACTTGCATCCGTATCTAAGATGAACTCTCCTTCTGGCAGTGGATACCCTAAAATTGGTGCTGTTATTAAATGCTTTTTCAACGTCTCAAAGGCATTTTGGCAGTCCGTATCCCAGCGGTAATCTCTTGCTTCCTCCGTAAGTCGCGTTAATGGCTTAGCGATATCTGCAAACTTCTTAATAAACCTTCGGTAGTAAGTACATAGTCCAAGAAAACTTCTCACTTGGTGTTTGTCAGTTGGTTTTGGCCATTCCTTAATGGAATCGATTTTTCCCTTATCCACGGCCACTCCTTCTTTACTGACTATATGACCCAGATAATTGACTCTACCTTGAAATAGCTGGCACTTCTTGGGGTTTAGCATCAATTGGGCAGCTTTAAGTCGATAAAAAACGTTTTCTAAATTCCTCAAATGATCTTCGAATGTCTCCCCCAAGACGATTATGTCATCTAAATAAACCAGGCATGTTTTCCAAGATAACCCTCTCAACACATTTTCCATAAGCCTCTCAAATGTCGCAGAAGCATTACAGAGTCCAAATGGCATAACGTTGAATTGCCACAATCCAGATCCTGTGGTTAAGGCTGTCTTTTCTTTATCTACTGGGTCGATTTCTACCTGCCAGTATCCAGACTTCAAATCCAAAGTAGAAAACAATTTACTTCCAGCCAATGTGTCCAATGTGTCATCGATCCGAGGCAGAGGATAACTATCTTTCTTGGTAACGTTGTTCAGCAAACGGTAATCCACACAGAACCTCGTCGTTCTGTCTTTCTTCTTAACCAGGACCACCGGAGAGACCCATGGGCTCGTAGAAGATTCTATCACCCCGTCTTTCTTCATTTCCTAAACAATCGTTTCAGCTTCCTCTCTTTTCGCCTGTGGTAATCGTCGAGCTGTTTGGCGAATTGGCTTAGCATTACCAGTATCGATTTTATGCTTAACAACCGTAGTTCTTTCCGTCTTTCCTCCTTTCGGTACGAAAATATCACGATACTGCCGAAGAAATTCCCTTAATTTCCTTTTCTCCATCTGATTTAGAGACTGTCCTGCAACTGCAACCATTTGGTCGAATTTGTCGTTGGAATTATCAGATGTTGTCGCCTGACGGATTATGGATGTCACAGGTACACAAGTTCCTACTTTTGTCTCTTTCTTTATGGTCACTGGGTAGTCGTTGACATTGATAAGTCTCACAGGAATTTCCTTAGCCGAAGTCACCAATTCTTTTCCAATTATGATTCCACGGCCAACCTCATCGTCGTGGTTCCAAGGCTCCATCATAACAGGTCTCCCTTCGTCCACCATTCCCTGTAGCCGCGCTACTATGATCGTTTCGCTTCTCGCAGGCACGACTGTATCTTCTGTAATGGCTGCTTGCACAGTGTTGTCATTATGTGGATGGAGAAATACCTCCTCGTTGCCAACTTTGATTACCTTATTCTTAAAATCCAATTGGAATCCATGCATATTCATTACGTCCATTTCTAATATAACATCCTCTTCGATGTCAGAAACTATAACAGTATGGACAAACTTTTCTGCCCCAATTCCCAATTGTACCTGGATTTCTCCATGAATGTTGGCATTTTCACCTGTAGCGGTCCGAAGTCGCAACCTCGTTGGTAACAGTTTCTTACGGCTGTTTATAACTGTCGGGCGTATAATGGTTCTGGTCGCTCCGGTATCCACCCACAACGTATGCTTTTTACCATTTATGTCTCCATCTACATATACACTATCTTCACGACATTTCAAAGAAGCTATTAGTATAAGAGGGTCTTTGGAAGAGTTCCGGGTTGGAGCTGCCCCCCTAAGGCTGCCTCGTTCTGGTTTTTCTGATGGTGAGTTTCTTGATTTTATGGTCTTCTTTTTCTTGCATGTCATGCTTTTCATCATATTAACGAGCTGGTCAAGTTTATCTTCATCTCCTTCCTCTCTTACAGTCCTAGCTTTACTGTACCCGCCAGAAGCCTGCGTAGCTGACTCGTATTCGAGGGCGGCGGATAAGACATTAACCAGCGTCCTGTGACGAGCTAATCGCAGTGTTCTCTGCATTTCATGATCACGAAGACCATCAATAAACGTTTGAACGGCCAACTTTTCCATCATGTCTTCGGGAGCTGTTGGATAAGCATATCGTACTAATCTGGCAATATCTACCTCATATTCTTGAAGAGCCTCATCTTTCTTCTGTCTACGATTTTTAAGCTGTGACTGATATACATGCTCCAAATGTTCGTGGCCATATCGCATATTTAACCTCTTCTTCAGTTGTTCGAAATCATCGGTCTCCTCTACGGCTATGATCTGAAGCACATCTAAGGCATCTCCTCGAAGAGCGATAGTCAGGTTTACAGCCTTTTCTTTTTCAGACCATCCATTCGCTCTTGCGGCTGATTCGAACTGATTCATGTAGTTGTTCCATGATGATTTTCCGTCGAAAGTTGGGACTTTAACATGAATAGAACCTCCACTTCCTTCAAATTTCGGCCGTATCTCCAACTTACATTTCGTCTCGTCTTCTTTTATCTCCACTGTAATCGGATTGTTACCTCTCTCTGCTGTCCCTGTTTCCTCCATCTTCCTTTCCATCTCTTTCCGTATCTTTTCTTCGAAGGCCAACATATCGGCAGCAACTTGGTTTTTTAACGAAGACACTCTATCGTCAAGAGCAATATCTCTGAAGTGATTTTAGAGATGTTAGCAGAAACTTTGCTTTCCAGAGAAGAAATCTCGTTAGAAACTTTGCTTTCTAAAGAAGCGATGTCGCCGGATACTTTGTTCTCCAATGATGCGATGTCGCCGGAAACTTTGGCTACATCACCAGAAACTTTGGCTTCATCACCAGAAACTTTGGAAATATCGTCAGAAACTTTGTTCTCCAATGATGCGATGTCACCAGAAACTTTGTTCTCTAATTTCGAAATCGACGAGATGACAGCATCTTCAAATATATAAGTCTCTGGATCTAGACCTTCTTCTAGCAAAGCGTTCTTTAGTCGTTGGACTAACTCAGCCTTTTTTCCGGTAGAAGCTAATTCTCTGTCTTCGAGATCTTCTTAAATTCGTCACTGTGAGCTCATAAATCGTAGCCATTTTCACAATTTATTTTACGTATTCCACTATTCCGACACCAATGTTATGATATTTATTTCAATGTCTATTTAATTTATAATGTCTTGTTCTTATCTTAATTCATTAAAAGGCACAATAATTTATTATCAATTTATTTAAACGAATAATACACATAATTTATTTAGGCGAGCGTAACAATAAATATCGCGGCCGCGGGTCTTCAGAATTAACTGACTTCTCCATATAAAATTTTTCCTTTATATAAACCTCCGTTAGTTCCGGAATTCCCTATAGCAGACTCGAACATAACGGGAACGCCATCGAATAAATTAGAAGCAGGTCAACAGCTAAAACTAGTTTTTCAACTGGTCGTGGCCCATGACTCATCATTTCAGGTAAATTTCTGCCGGCTAATCGAAGGCTCTCGTAAAATCTAAAACAGAAGTGAATAAACAAGATGTTTACATGTTTTTTTAATATGACTCATATTATTTTACGTAACAATATGTAATTTCCAACTTAAAGTTTCGTCGAATGTTATGCCTATATATTTTATGTATGTACTTCGTTTTAAAAACTTTGTGCCAAATTTTAAGGTAGGTATGTTAGTGTGAATAGGCTTTTTGGAAAAAATAATATATTGTGTCTTGTCAGCTGAAAAATGGAATCCACTCCTATTAGACTAACTTTTGATTTTATTTAGTATATATAATATAATAACGGATTTATTACGGCTGTCGCCGCTTCTCCGCCCCCAATTTCCATCTTTTTCTGTCATATGCAGTTGCCTCTTCTAAGTCTCTTGCCGCCATTGCTTCATCAATATCGTTGCGCCAACTTCTCCGTGGTCGTCCTCTCTTTCTTCTTTCAGGAGGGATCCATTCCAGTACTCTCCTAGGCCATCTGTACTCTGGCATTCTTTTAACATGTCCGAACCAGATTAATTGTTTTCTTTCTATGTCATCATTGATATTTCTCTCCATTTTCATTTCGTTTCTTATTTGTTCGTTTCTAACTCTCTCCAGTTTCGATCTACCGCAGCTTCGTCTCAGATAATCCATTTCTGTCGTCATAAGTTTGTTTTTATTAGCTTTGGTGACGTCCCATACTTCCCAACCGTAAAGTGTAATACTTTGAACTATACTACCGTAAATGTGTTTTTTGGTTTCTCGTCGAATTGTTTTTTGCCAGAGAAGAGAGTTTAAGGCACGGGTCGCTGCTCTGCCCTTGTTTATTCTTTCCCTGATTTCATCTGCGCTATTTCCCTTCTTGTTGAAAATGACCCCCAAATATTTGCAGGATTGCACGCCTTTGATTTTGTCGTCTTCCAAGACTAGGTCACATATTTCATCTGTTCCCACTGAGAGATATTCACATTTTGTCATATTCATGTTTAGACCTGCCCCTCATATTCTTCTTGCAGTTTTCTTACCATATAGCTAAGATCGTAGCTGTCTTCGGCAATTACTACCTGGTCATCCGCAAAGAAAAGTGTATATAGCTTGTTTTCTTCCACCGTTATTCCCATGTTTCTACATTTTTTTACCCATTTCACTAAGGATCTGTCCAAATAGATTTTAAATAAGGTGGGTGACAGACAGCAGCCTTGTCGTAGTCCTTTTGTTGTTTGAAAAGGAGAGGTGATTTCTTGTCCCATTTTAATTCTCGCAAAGTTTTGTTCGTAATATTTTTGAGTGGCGTTAATAAGAATTGGGTTTATTTTTAAGTTACCCATTTCTATCCATAGTTGGGAGATCGGTACACTGTCATATGCTTTTTCCAAATCTATAAAAGCTATATGAGTTTCTCTATTTCTCTGCACTCGTTTTTCCATTGCAATTTTTAATGTGAAGATATTATCCATAGTGGAGCGTCCGGCCCTAAATCCCGCTTGTTCTTCGGGTTGTTTGTCTTTGATATCATTTTCTATCAGGTTTCGTAGTACTTTTGAGTATAGTCGGCCTATAGTAGCAATCACTGCGATCCCCCTATAGTTTTTAGGATCCATCTTTGTGCCTTTCTTGTGTATTGGAGAGATATACGATTGTCTCCATTCTTCTGGAACTTCTTCTCCGTTTAAGCATCTTTCGAATAATTTTCGGATCATCTCAAACAGTTTTGATGATCCATATCTAATCAACTCTGGATGTATTCCGCCTGGGCCTGGAGATTTTTTAAATTTCATTCCCTTAACTGCTTCATTCACTTGTTCTATTGATATTTCGATTCTTCCTTCTACTTCCACTTGTTCATTTGTCTGTTTAAACCTTTCTCTTCTCTCTGTTAATAAGTTCTCAAAATGCTCTACCCATGTGTTCTCTGGTATTCTATTTATTATGACTTGTTTTTTTGTCGTTGTTCTCATCGTTTTTATAGTTCTCCAGGCTTCAGAGCTCTTTGTCCCTCCTATATGGTTGTCTAGGTAATGGCATTTTTGTTCCCATGTACTATTTTTCTTTTTAACCACTTCTCGTTTGACTTCTTTATTCAAGTTTTTATATTGTTGTTTTGTACGTTCGTCTCCCTGTTGTAATAACTGTAGATATACTTCCTTCTTTCTTTTTATCTTTTCTTCCACTTCTTTATCCCACCAATATGGTTTATCTACTCTTCGTACCTGTGGCCCTAAGGCTTCTAGCGCTGCGTCTTTCATGCAGTTTTTTATATGTTCGTATTCATCCGTCGTTGATCTGTGTGATTCCTGTAGTTTTTGTGTTAGTCTCCAGGAGTAAAGTAACTGTGTGCTCTCGTTATCTAGATTATCTAAGGTGTACGTAGTTCTCTCTATTTTTTCTCTGTGTTCTTTGTTGATGTCTGTGTGGTTCCTGTCTACGAATGGTGTATATATTTTTCCTATTATCAGGCAGTGGTCCGAGCCGCACTCTGCTCCTCTATTCACCTTTACGTCCTGTACTCTTAACTTAGTTTGTTGTCTTGTTATGAAATAATCTATTATCGATTTTAGACCTCTTGTGTGCTGATACCAGGTGTATTTATGTATGTTTTTATTTAGTTCTTCTTGTAAAAGTTTGACCATCGAGTTAATATTTTTTCCTTTGATAAACATTATCATATCATCAGCATATAATCTAGCCTGTGTAGGTCTTGTGTTGTGTGGATAGCCGTAGTTGGGTATGATAAATCCGTACGACTTAAGTGGACTGTATATTTGGTTTTTATTATTTTAAAAATACATATTACAACTTAAAACTTATATGTAAAAACTAAAAAACGTAAAATCT
Organism: Diabrotica undecimpunctata; assembly: GCF_040954645.1. Taxonomy (NCBI): domain Eukaryota; kingdom Metazoa; phylum Arthropoda; class Insecta; order Coleoptera; family Chrysomelidae; genus Diabrotica; species Diabrotica undecimpunctata. The sequence continues at coordinate 105,631,821 of NC_092804.1, read as the reverse complement.
GTCAGTTCTTGTTCGCCATCTTGATTCTGTCTCTCTGCGTTGACATGACACCTTGCCACGAGTCGGCGCGTAGATGCCGCGTACAGAGTCGGCTTAACTACACTGTTCATGCCGCCCCCCTTGAAAGGCTGAAGTAACACATGCCTTTCAACAGACCGAAATAGTCAACAACTATATAACCGGGCGAGCTAATTGTCACTAATCGGTAAAACACATAGTTTCGCGCATGCTCTTTTGAATGTACCGTGAGCAGTACGAACACACACAACGCGCACTATCCCATCGCTGCCCGGATACACATCGACTACTCTTCCTAGTTCCCATTTCATTGGAGGAAGTTTGTCATCTTTGAGAATAACCATCGTGCCCCTTTGGATATTAGGACTTGCTGCTTTCCATTTTGTACGTTGCTGAAGAGATGACAAATATTCTCGCGACCATCTAGCCCAAAAATGTTGAATAACTTGCGTAAGATGATGATATCGCTTGAGTTTGTTTGTATGGACATCTGTGAGATCCTCTTGTGGTACAGCCATTAAGGAATCTCCAATTAAAAAATGTCCTGGCGTGAGTACACCAAGGTCAAGTGGATCATTGGATAATGGTAAGAGAGGTCGTGAGTTTAAACATGATTCAACCTGTGTCAGGAGAGTATACATCTCATCATATGTGTATTTGTTTTCCCCCAATACCCTTTTTAAATGATATTTTACAGACTTAATAGTTGACTCCCATACCCCGCCAAAATGAGGAGAGTGGGGAGGTATGAATTTCCAATTGATTTGGTGATCAGCAAAATGCTGGAGAAACTTTGACTTGATATTTGTATCACTTATAAATGAGTACAGTTCCTTCAAATGATTGTTTGCCCCCACAAAATTTGTAGCATTATCAGAGTACAAGTTTTGACAGAGACCCCTTCTAGCAACAAAACCTTTGAAACAGTTTAAGAATGACTCTGTAGTTAACTCATAAACCAATTCAATATGAGTTGCCCTAGTAGTAAAGCAAGTGAATATACAAATGTAACTCTTAACAATTTTACAGTTTCTTAGGTTGCTTGTTTTTAACTGAAAGGGACCACCATAATCAATACCGCAATTAAGGAAAGGTCTGGATGCTACTACTCGTGATCTAGGTAATTGACCCATTAGATTATTTATCGTAACTGGCCTTGCCCTAAAACATGTTATGCACTTGTGCAGAATATGTCTGATTGTATTACGCCCTGAAAGAATCCAAAATTTTAGCCGTAAAATAGATAATAAAGTTTGTTGTCCCATATGTAAATGTTTAAGATGATATGAAGTAACGATAAGCCGTGTGAGCACATGATTTTTTGGTAAGATAATTGGATGTTTTTGTGAAAATGGTAAATCTGAATTTTGTAAACGTCCACCAACTCTTAAAATACCTTCTGAATCTAAAAAAGGGTTTAATGAGATGAGACTGCTTGTCTTACATAGTGAGCCCAATCTTTTTATTGACAAAATGTCTGAACCAAATGTTTCCAATTGAGCCATTTTGATTAGAATTCTTAGTGCGCCCTCCCTTTCATCAACAGTAAGTATACCCCATTTACGTTCACCTATTGGCAATCTACAATTGTTTATAAATCGCAGAATATAAGCTGTGGTTTTTTGTAACTTGTTAAGACTTGAAAATCTATCCCAAATTGTATGCAATGTTGTAACAATTAATGAAAATTTAACTGGCCTTTTATCTGGCACTTCCAAAGTACTTAAGTCATTTATATTAAAATAAGGCCATTTCTCCTTATCTTCCATTAGCCATTTTGGACCATTCCACCAAAGTGAAGAATCTTTAAGTAATTTTGGTTCCATCCCCCTGGATATGATGTCGGCTGGATTTTCTTTGGAGTGGATGTGATGCCACTCATATGTTTTAGTCAAATTTTGAATCTCCGAAACCCGATGTGACACAAATGTTTTCCATTTTGAAGCCTCGCCCTTTATCCAATGTAATGTAATTGTCGAATCTGTCAAAAATGCACTTTATTAAATCTTATGTCCATTGTATGTATAACTTCCCTGGCAAGTTTTGCGCTGAGTAACGCCCCACATAACTCTAACCTTGGTAATGAGATTGTCTTTAACGGAGCTACTCTTGATTTAGCACATAGTAGATGCACATGATATAACCCATCATGACTTATTGACCGTACATAAATTGCTACCCCATATGCAATATCACTGAAGCAGTGGAGTTCAATGTCCTTTGGTTGTAAGCATAACACGTGTCTTGGAATTTGTGTTTGGTGTAAATCTGAAATTGTTTCCTTAAATTTGTTCCAAGCCGTGTGAAGATCCTGAGGTAATGACTCATTCCAATCCAATTTGAGCTTCCATAATGATTGCATAATTACCTTAGCCGTGATTATGACTGGTCCCACAAGACCCAGAGGGTCAAATATTTGAGAAATCATTGATAATACTGACCTTTTAGTTGTCTGAGATTGTACATTAAAATTAATATTGTACTGCAAGATGTCCAATTGAGTATTCCAGTACAACCCCAAAGTTTTACTAGTGATGTCTTCAGACAAATAATGCTCAACTTGTTGATTATTTTGTAAATCCCCTTCAAATACTTCTGGTTTATTTGAGACCCATTTTCTGAGCTGAAATCCTGCTGAGCTCAAAATGAAACTGATGTCCTGTTTTAACTTCCTAACCTCTTCAATTGTGTCCCCTCCTGATAATAGATCATCTGCATAAAAATCCCTCAAAATAGTTTGACAAGCTTCTTGTAAATTTGACATATGTTCATATGCTGCTTGTTGTATACATCTTATTGCGAGAAAGGCTGATGGTGCTAAACCATAAGTTATTGTGTTTAATTTGTATGTACTTATAGGTTGGTCCGATGAAAATCTCCAAAAAATTCTTTGTAAATCCCTTTGTTTTGAAGAAATAAGAACTTGCCGATACATCTTTTCAATATCAGAAGCAATGACAACTTTATGTTTTCTAAACCGTAGCAAGATGTGTAATAAATCTTCCTGAAGCCTTGGTCCCACCATTAATACATCATTCAATGACAAATTATTGTCTGTTTTAGCAGACCCATCGAAGACTAACCTAAGCTTGGTAGTAGTAGATGATGTCTTTAGTATCCCATGATGTGGTATATAATATTTTGGTATATCTCCTTGTATCTGTAGCTCCCAGTCATCTATTTTTGTCATGTGTCCTAATGCCAAATATTCTTCCATGAATTTGTGATACTGCTCTCGCAAACTCAAATTGTTGCTCAGTTTCTTCTCCAAGTTTTGAAATCTCTTCATTGCTGTGCTGTAAGAATCCCCCAGTTTTGTAATATCTTCTCTAAGTGGTAATTGTACTATATAACGTCCATGTAAATCCTTAGTTGTGGTTGAGTTGAACAGTTCCTGACAATATTTATCCTCTACTGATAAGGATTTTTTATGTATATCCAATTCTTCAATTTTCCAAAATTGTTCCATCTGTTCATTCAAGCTGAGTGCCGAAAAGTCACATGAAACCATACCCGAAAAATGTACCCCTTTGTCAATTGTTCTCACAGGCCCTGATACCACCCATCCCAATTTGGTTTTCTGAAGTATAGGTTTGTCTTTTCCCAGTCTTATTTGCCCTACACATAGTAATTGCCAAAATATAGATGAACCTAACAATAATTCAACAGGTTTTGAAACTCCAAAAGAGCTATCAGCTAACATAATGTTTTTTGGTATGTCAATCATTTCTAAATTAAGATTAAAAGCTGGTAAATTGTCAGATATCTTATCTATAACTAACATAAATGCACTTACTTTATAACTACATGTTTTAGATTGTATTATACCTTTCATGGCCCGTGTAATTTTTGTAATACCTTGATTGATACCTGCCACTGGAATGTCTACCTTTTCCGTTGGGATATTGAGTTTTTCTAACAATGATTTGCAAATAAAGTTTGATTGAGACCCACAATCTAACAAGGCTCTGCATTCATGAAAGTTTCCAAAATTGTCTTGCATGTAAACTAATGCTGTTGAAAGCAGAATCTCTGTTTTTGTATGAATTGAGTTGGTATGATTGCATTTGCTAACTTGTACCCTATCTTCTATAGTGCTATAGTCCTTAGTCTTAACCTGTCCCAAATACACTGAGTGAGGTACCCCATCACCTAAATCATGTTGCCCTTTAAAATTTGTGTTTTGTCCCTGTAAGTGTACCTCATGTGCCTGAATATGTGTAACTTGCCCTTGCTTATTTGGCTCTAGTGTTCGAGAATGTGTAAATTGTCCCTGTGAATGTATACCCTGAGTTTGATTAGGTGTCCATGGTATTAGTGGTTGTGAACCTTGAAGTTGAACTGAATTTTGACCATGTGGATGTGTTCTATCTTTATCTTGTGTATTTCGTTCCCAATTGTGTTCATTGTGCCCTGATGAATGTGATGAATGTTGACCCTGTGGATGTATTCTATCTTTGCCTTGTGTATTTCGTTCCCAGTTGTGTTCATTGTACCCTGATGAATGTGAATCTAAATGTAGAAGTGTACTATGTTTCCTACCACAAATTTTGCAACCCCGCATTGTACAATTTTGAGCTGTATGACCTTCCCGTAAACAATTCCAACAACCCTTGACTTTGTCAACTTCCGCTCGTCTTAATGAGATAGATAATTTGTGAAATGATTTGCACCCATAAAGATAATGTGACTGTCCACAAAGATGACACTGTTTGTGTGATGCTAAAAATGTTTTTGAAAAAGGAGCTTTTTCATACTTACGTTTTGTCTCAGAGGATGACTTGGGTTTATCTTTATCATCTTCTGAGTTTTCTAAACTGTGTTTTTTTTTGATCTAAGAATGATAAAAAATCTGTGATTGTCAGAAACTCATTAAGTGGTCCTATTTTTTGCCATTCCCTTTTTGTGTTTTTATCCAATTTTTTTTCTAATATACAAATTAAAATAACATCCCATTGTTCTACTGAATAACCCAATGTCTTTAATGCCTTTAAGTCTTTTTTAATTGAAGTAGAGAATTTTTTTAATTCGAATGAGGTTTCATTATTTATATGTGGATATTCATTTAACTTATCAATGTGACTGCGTGCTATTAACTTTTTGCGTTCATATGTTTCACCTAATAAATGCAATGCAAAATGAAAATTTGTGTTTGTAGTTGGTAACTCATCCAATGCCCCAACTGCCCTATCAACTAATGATTTTTTCAAATAGTGTAGTTTGTCTACATCAGTTAATTCTGAATTATTGATTATTAAACTTGTAAACCCATCCCTAAACTCTAACCAACTATGAAATGAACCGTTAAATGTTGGTACCTCTAAAGGAGGTAGTTTTACATTTTTTGATGAGGCTTTCATTGTATCAGATTGTGTATCTGATTGGTTTGAAACAGAGTCAGTTTTATTCAAAAACCCTTCTGCTATGCCAATTAATTCAAAATATAAATCCTGAAAATCTAATCTTTCATTTACCTGTGAATCAAAATCTGAGTCAATATCAATGCCCTCACCAGATGCAAATTTTTCAATGTTTTCTTGTACAATATCAAAATCTCTCCACCACTCTCTACATTTTTCAATTCTACTTGGTAGCTGTGATGCACTAGCATCTGAATAATTATTTAAAAATGTTTGAAATCGTGTCATTTGAGCTTTAATTGTGCTCCTCTTTTTTTTTAAATTTGTGAGTTCTGTTATGGTTGTTATTGAATTTATTACCTTTTTATACTATCTATTACAAGTAGTATATGACCCAGAGATGTTTTAATAACTTAATAATAAAGGAACAAGAAACTGACACAGACTGATCATGTAAATTTGTTTTAATAATAGGTATGGATATGATTTGTTTAAAAAAGGATACTGTGTACTCACGTGGTGTTTTTATGTATGTATGTTGGTTTCTGGTTACCTTTGCCCTAAATCATGTATTTTGCTTTTACTTCTATAATTGTGTATGTGTGAATATCGACTTCCTTTGATTCCCAATGTGTGATAATATATTTCCTTTATAACTTCTACAATGTGTTTTTGCCGGAAAATGGCGCCAATTGTGTGTAAAAATCCATTTAATTCGTCTCGAAGACCATGTTTTGTGTGGATAGCCGTAGTTGGGTATGATAAATCCGTACGACTTAAGTGGACTGTATATTTGGTTTTTATTATTTTAAAAATACATATTACAACTTAAAACTTATATGTAAAAACTAAAAAACGTAAAATCTGTCAGTTCTTGTTCGCCATCTTGATTCTGTCTCTCTGCGTTGACATGACACCTTGCCACGAGTCGGCGCGTAGATGCCGCGTACAGAGTCGGCTTAACTACACTGTTCAGGTCTCTTGAGATTTTTTATAACATCATTCATTGCTATTAAAAAAAGTGTAGAGCTAATTACAGATCCTTGTGGTGTTCCATTGTCTTGAGACTTAATACTAGAAAGTTCTCCATTACTACGTACTGAAAATTTGCGTTCATTTAGAAAGTTATTCAAAAATGCCAACATGTTTCCTTGAATTCCCCAAGTCTGCAGCTTTGTTAATATTCTGTGTCGCCATGCTAAGTCAAATGCTTTGTGGATGTCAAAGTAAACAGCTATGCATTTCTGTTTGTTACAGAAGGCTTCATTAATTTGACTTTCTAAATGTAAAACATTGTCTATAGTAGATCTCAAAGGACGAAATCCAGCTTGTTCCGGTATAAGTAAATTGTGATGTTCCAAATGCCACATAAGTCTATTATTTATTATTTTTTCTAGCAGTTTGCAAGTAGAACATGTAAGCGATATTGGCCTATATGATTCTGCCGCTGTAGCCGGTTTGTTAGGTTTTAGTATAGGGATGACAATAGCTTGTCTCCATAAGTCAGGAAATTTTTGTTCACACCAGATTGTATTAAAAAGATTCAATAGAAAGTCTAAGGCTTCGTTAGGTAACTGTTTTAAGAATATTGCGGGTATATCATCTGAACCTGGTGATGTGTCTTTTAACATTTGGATTGTTTCTAATAGTTCTGTTTTATTAATTGGAGTATTTATACCATCGTTATTGGCTATAATTTCTATTGGATTTGCTTCTTCTTCTTCCCGATATCGTAAAAAAGTATTGCTGTAATTTTCATTTGTAGATTCTTGTCTGTATGTTTCAGCTAATTCTTCTAGGATCAGTACTAATCGAGTAACGACGAGAAGTAGATCCACCAGGCTTGAGAATGGCAAGTGAGACCTTGCCGAAACGTCGCCAAAACAATGGTTTTCAAGAAAACCAGCATTTTGCAACGCGGAGTCAAACCCGGAAAAATAGTGACAGCATATATATATATATATATATATATATATATATATATATATATATATATATATATATCTGTTAAGTATTTTAGCCGCAAATAGTCTTTAGAGATTTCATGTGCAAATTATCAAATTAGATTTTCTTATTTGTAGAATTTCTTTACGGTTTTCACATGTTTAAGACCTGAGAGGCCTCGTGGTTTGAGTATGTTTCCCCTCTGCTGTCCAAACTTAGAATCCACTTTTCGTGATTAGTAACGTTTTCCCATTGAAGTGTGATTCCATTACGTTTTCCTGGGGGTACTCTATGAGTCTGTAATGCAGTGATTCTCATTTGTCTTCTGCATTTTTATGCCGGTTTCTTGACCCCAGGAAAAAATAATGCCCTCCTTCTTATCAGCTTTTACTGATAGGTAGAAATTGTTTATGACCTCATATAGTTTATTCTACAGACCAATGCAGTTGTCCGGGTTGTGGAACGTGAAGCCATACCATAACCATACCATAAGTTGGGTGTCTCATGAGGACCAGTTATCAAGAACCATCTGCGCTCCATGACACTTGATATGGTCGTTGCAATAAAAGATCTTATCTCTATAATACAACATTTACATCCCTTTTGTTGCTATGGAAAATACTTTTGAATAATCAGAGTCCAGAGTTAATAAAAGCCAAAGAATCAAGTGACAACGAAAGAGAATTTAGGGACAAAAAAAGTACTGATATAAGCCTTGGATATAGATGAACACATAAATGTTTTAAACAAAAATAATCAAGCAAAATAAAAAATACAGTTATACTAACAAAATACAGGAGATTTTAGTATACATACCTACTAGTTTTTTCAGAAAAAACAAATGCACATTGAGTAAAATAATTTCTATTAATGTATTTGATGTCCAAAAAAAAATATTGTAATTTATTTACCTGTGAATAATTTAGATGATTATAAAAGCACACTCGATAAAGAACTTAAATTATTCTCTTTGTTTTTTACCGATGACATCGTAAAACAGATACAGGAATACATAAGCAAAAAATAATCAGGTAGCGTCCTGAGTATCAAAGTGAGAAGGCAAAGGAACATCAGAATTTGAGAATAATACCTGATAATACCCTCATACCATGCACATATTTTCATGCCATATAACTTCTACCATTTACTAGTAAAAATCTCTTTCGTGGAATATGATAATTCTAGAAGCCTTTCAAAGTTTTATGTACGTACAAAATTTATGGGCATTACATTTACATTTTTAGATGCCCATCCAATGCCCAGTTCTAATAAATTCATTTATTGTTCATTGTTTTACTACTCAGTGATTATTACACCCGTCAGTTTTACGACTACTAAAATATCTCGGACTACTTTAAATAAGGTGAGAACTTAATCAACCCGTACGGTTACAACGTGACGATACGAAGTGAGTCATAAAGTATATCCAGGTTCAAAATTAATTTTTCTTTAACTATCAACACCAACATGGTAACAAAATGTCTAATTAAGAAAATATCATAGCAACTGTTCTAAAAGAGATCACTTTACAAGACGTAATAAGACATGTTATTTTAGAACATCTCGGAGAACATCCGACACAATGTTAAATTTCATCTTTGCGTAAAGGCGATTTGTGTACAATCGAATAGTATATTCTGTAACAAGGTTAGAACGAAAATGTGATGTAAGTGGAAAATTTCTAGCAAGTGTTTGCGTCGGCGAGGAGGTACAAGCAGGTTAAGTTTTTCTTCTAACAATCTATTCTATCTTCTAATAAGTAATAATTTGTGTTTTCTGTACGACCAGAAAATATGACCAAAAAATAATTAGATATAAAAAGATAATATAGATTAGGGATGGCGGTTTTTGACAAAACACCGGTTTTCGGTTATACCGGTTTTTTTTGCTTACGGTGTAACCTGGCGGTTATAACCGACCAAAATAAACCGGTTTTTCCAAAAACCGGTTTTCGGTTTTTTTTAATAAAATAGGTTACAAAGTTACATTTACAATGCATTTTAGTTCGCGATACTACATTCGACTCGATATCAATATAATCAAAAATAGTACTATCAAAAGAACATCAATATAAATATAAATAAAACACAATTTTTAATAAAACCATTTTATTCTACTAATTATTATATTTATTTATTATTTTATTATTATTATTATATATTTATTGATTATTATTAAATATAATATTATATATTACAATAATATACAATAAAAGTATAATATAAGTAGAATGAAATAATATTTTAAGTAAAAAAGTATAGGTTAGAAGGTTACAAATAGGTTATATTATATGAAATGGATTTAGCATTATGTTGGCCAGTATTTTTCATGAAGCCTATGGAGAAAAACTAGTTCATATATATGTTGGTCGGTCAAGCGGCTTCTCTCATCTGACAATATCATTCAATGAAGACACCAGTCTCTCTGATGCCACCGAACTTCCAACCAACGACATGTATTTTTTAGCTATAAAAGCCAAGCCTGGCATACAGGTTCTGTTCTGCTCCTAGAATGAAAACGGATCACTTAATCTCGGCAGCAAAGGCTGCTGCAGATATAGAGTCAATCAGAACTGGAACCACTGTTCACCAACTCCAGATCGTGTGAAGACTAAAGAGGGTTTGATTTTAAACTCACTTTAGCTTCTTCATTCTGGAAGGAGCAGGAAGGAGAAAGTTTTCCGATTTTGGTAAGATACATCCTAACTTCCGAGCCTAAATTGGATGTGACTGTCTCCGCCATAGATGGATTCAGATATAGTTTTTTGAACCTCGGGTCCGTGATTGTAGCATGGCAAAGCAGGGGGTTTCGTAAAAGCTTAGTGCCCCTCTCTTGACGGCTAGTTATAAGCTTTTGGCATAACTTTTGGCCTGTACTAAGATTGGCTTGTGGTTTTTTAAAGATCTTTCGATAATAGACACAAGGGGGATAACATGGCTAGCAGTAATGTACTGGGAACCCGAGATCTCCTTTGTGACCTCATCGAAAGGCGATAAAATTTCAGTAGTCAGATGTAGAGAACAGTAAACCAAACTTATTATACTACTGCTCAACCAGGAGAGCTAAAATAATTCAGGTTCTATTGTCACTGAATATATTATGAGAGTAGAATATAATATGCAATTATTGTATTTAATTAATGATGCAAATTTAATTTACCATTTAAAAATATAATCTTCTAAAATACCCACCAATTTTCCTCTCCTCCAAAACCCAAAAAATTCCCCACCCCAACCATTTCAATTTATAAAAAATTTCCCAAAATCTTTTAAATGGGATTTAAAAAAAAATAATATCAACATAAATATTTAACTTAAAAATAAATTGGATAATGCAATTCATCTTTTATTTTTACTACCATCAAAAAAAATTTATCATGTATTATTTTTAACACGTTTGTATATTTGTATAACAGATACATTTTAACTCATTTAATACTTCCTGTATGGGTGTATCGTTTTTAAAACGTAGGGAAATCCTTGGAGATTCGTATTCATAATCGGTAATTCGATATTCATAGTCAAAACATTATTTTTGGTAATCAGAAAAAGCCATTCTCCCACTTTCAATTTCAAGAGTCAAGTGTGAAAAATAGATGATGTACCAGATCGCTTCTTATGTAAATATTACGACTACAAATACCTTTTCAACGAAATATTATAATAAAACTTAATTGTTTCTGGCTGATGTGAGTTTGCACTTTCAGTTTGTTTCTGTATTTATAAAATAAAATAAAATTTGAATTATGGTTTTTATGGAATAATTACTTGTGAATAATAATTATGATTGGTATCCAAAATATTACCTAACCTAATCCTAATCACGGTAAAAACCTAATAACCGGTTTTTACTTTAAAAATAACAAACCGGTTATAACCGGGACAAAAAAACAACCGATAAAACCGGATAATGCGAAGTAAAAAAAACCGGTTTTCGGTTAAAACCGGTAGGTTTTTCCCATCCCTAATATAGATATTTATTAATGTTTACTGACAATTACAGTGCAGTATTTAAATAAACTAATTGATTTGATACATTTGTATGATTTTTCTATAATTTTTCTTTCTTTACTTTGAAGAATATATATTTAAGAAAAGCAGTAAATCAAGTGAAGAAGAAAAAAGGTAGAGAAGTTCGATGGCCTAATAGTGGCAGAAGTGGAATAGACAACTAGGTGTTATGACTCTGGAGATAATACTCCACAAAATCGCAATGGAGTAGCTATTGTCATCAACAACGAATCCGAAAGATTAGCCAAAGGATTTATATCGATAATGAACAGAATTACACTTATAAAATCAAACGTCATACCGTGCAATAGAAATAGACATCATTTACAAAGAATTAAACAAAACACTGGAAGAAACCGAGAAAGAGGAAGTTAATATTATTAAGTGGAAACATATTGAGGAACCAGATTGACTACATCATTATAAATCAAAGATTCTGTAACGCCATAGTATCAACTAAAGCTTACCCAGGGGCAGATATGGCAAGCATTTAAAAAAAATTATATTAAAACTCTATGAGACAAAGCTCGAAGTATAGATATACAACATAGATGCAAGATGGAGAACATCAAGGACTGTGTAAAAAATAAAAGAGTAGAATGGAACGATTCAAATAAGCCGAATGACAACAAATAAAATAGTAAAGACGGCATGAGACGGTTCCTCAAGACCAAGAGGACTACTGGAGACACATGAAAAACTACTGAACTACACTACTGAAAAACAGACAGAGTCATGTCTACGTAAAAAGAAGAAGAAGAAGAAAAAGACGAAGAAGAAGAAAAATTGAGAGTTGCAGAAAATTCTGAGGAACATCGTACAACAACTAGAAAAAGGTACAACCACTAAAAGCAAACAATCAATACCACAACAAATAAAGACAATACCACATCATAACATTGATATCGGAAAGGAGGAAATGCAAGGATAAAAACGAACAACCATACAAAAACGTAAATAAAATAATAAAAAAACAATTAAAAAAGCGAAGGAATTATGGCTATCAGAAAAATGTGCAGAAATAGAAAGATTAAAAAAATAACATGACAGCTTTAACATATATGTACAGAAAAGTTAAAGAAATAGATGGCGTATACAAAAAAAAAGAGGTACTGGAAACATAATGGACAAAAACAAAGAAAATAATATTTGAAAGTGCTAAGAAAATAAATAGATGAGAAGAATATATAAAAGGGATATTTGAAGACGACGAAAGAATGTAGACAATAGAACCAAGAAGTAGAAATGGACCTAGAATTACCAAACGAGAAATTGAAAAACCAATAAAACGTATAAAAATAATAAAGCTATGTGTTTGAATAAAATAGCTATTTTTAACACTACTAACAGAGAATCACACTGATATACTAGTAGAATTATTCAATGAAATTTACTATACAGGGAAAATTCCGAAAGAATGGCTAATATCTGAGTTCATCCCAATACCCAAAAAACTTAACGCAATGAAATCTAAAGAATATAGAGCGGTCAGCTTGATGAACCAACAGGAAACCAATTGGTATTCAGAAAAGGCCTTGACAAAAGACACAATCACTCAAAGAACGGTGTCGAGATGTCAAATTTGACGTATTCTTATACCTTGTTGACTTTAAGAAAGCCTTAGACAAAACACAACACAGAAGGCTTGTAAACATCTTACAGAACACAGAAATAGATGATTAGCATCAAATCACTACAAATTTTTACTGATATTAGAAAGCCATAATACGAGTAGACCAACAAAAATCTATCTCTATAGAGAAGCCGATAAGGCATTATATCGGATTAATATCCGATATAATTTATTAACTTTAATATGCATTTAATCGGAGCAACTGCCTTTTAGAGATACTCAGGAGAATAAGTTGCAAAGCTCAAAATGGCTCTCAACTTTCTTACTTATACCAAAGATGATGTAATTGATCCTCGTCAGTTTTGTTCAGAAGTCCGAACTTGGTAGCAAGCAGACTTTTATCACTCAAGTGAAACATTTATTATATTAACCAAGTGGCGTGATTAAACATCCATTGTTAGTATCTATTATTTATTTTGATTTGCGGAAACGGGGACATGCAAACATCTACAGCTAATTTTTTTAAATTTTATTTTAACCAAGAAATAACCTACACAAGCTGTGTGACTAAATTTTCATTCAGTGCACATAATTTGATCTCTTTCACTCGTTTTCTCTCTCTCTCTTCCTCTCTCTCTTTCTCAAATGGCGCTACAACCCAAATTAAGCCTTAGCCTTCTTCAAACTATATCTCCAACCTTGCCGGCCCTGCGCCGATCTTCTCCAGGTTCTCACGTCTAGCAAATTTTGCGCGTCCGCTGCCACCTACTACTCCCACCTTTTACGTGGCCTTCTTTTTGGTTTTGCGCCCTGCATTTTACTGTCTGAGGCTCTTTTTGGAAATATTTCAGTCTCCTTTCTCACTACATGACCAGCTCATCGAAGTCTCTGAAGTTAACGAATTATGAGATCGGTGCCTCTTTGAACAGTTAGTAAAGTTCATAGTTGTACCTGGATCTTCATACTTCGTTTTCGTTACTAGGCCCAAATACATATCTTTCTTAGAACTTTTCTTTCAAAGACTTCCAGCTTTTGTTTTGTATCTTCTGTCATCACCCATGGCTCGCATCCATAACATACTATTGGTGTAATAGCAGTTTTGTAGACCCTGATTTTCGATCTCCAGTGTGTGTTTTTGGAGCGGAACACATGAGAGTGAAAAGTAAGCTTTGCTTCCCGTTTACTATTCTTATCACATATTCAAGAGTCCGGTTGAATACTGTCTGTACTGTGCCAGCCCGTCTTCTTGTTTTAATCCTTTGACTATTGAAAAGTTCTCAGTTAGCTCATTGTGTACTCTGACAGTTGCTGTGGCTGTTGACGAGTTCATTGTTGCTTTTACTAGTCGAATGTATTCGTTAAGGGATATTAAAGCTATGCAGTATTTGATATAATTTTTGTCTATTAATTGAGTAATAGGCCTGTTTAAAATCTATGAATGTGTTGTGGATGTCGGTGTTATATTTCGACGATTTTTTTTTTTACTTTGATTCCCAGATTTTGATTTAAGTCTCAAAATATTTTTTTAGTGCTAAATCAAATGAAATCAAATTAAATAGAATTTATTTTTTTAATTAGTTAATAAAACATATATTTTTATAATATGACCAGATTTTGATTTAAAAAAAGGTGTAATACATCTTCTAAAATTTTATTTTTTAGATGCATTGGCTTTATGTGAAAACAGGTATACATAAACTCATCACCAGTTATCATAGATGCACTGGCAGAGTAAAAACTATCACTGCAATAAAACTAGTATTTTAAAGTAGACCTGGAGAAATTTACAAACTGATCACTGACCTACCTGCATTCCATGACCATGGCAAAGATCATAAAATGCTTGGAAACGGCTAAGATGCACGTGTTATCAATAATTTCTGTATTCCTATAATAATTTCAAATTACAATTACGAGAGACTTTAAAATCGAACTGTCTTTTGTAGACTTGTGCGATGAAAGATATAATGGATATTTCATAACTAAGATCACCAAACTACTCCTGGTACGGTCACTTATCTTTCCTATCGCTACCTACACTATAGAAACTTGGACCATAATAAGTCTGACGTACAACGTTAATGACCTTCGAAATGAGGATTTACCGTAGAACAATAAGCATATTCTGGACAGCACATCGCAACAATATCTCAATACTAGCAGAACTTGACATCACCACTAGGCGTACCACAATCATCAACCAAAATATATTGGAGTATTTTGGACAAATAGCCAGACAGAAGGAAGGTATGAAGAGATTGGTGGTTAAAAGAAAAACAGATGGTAAAAGATCGCTATCTAGGAAGATCACCATGTCGATGGTTGATACCATAATGTCACCATATCCTTAGAAAGGATGAAAAAGGCAGAATTAAATATTGATATTTGGGCAGCTAGATTCCTAAAACGCTAGTAGATCAATTTAAAAATAGGGAGAACGATTTGAACCTTTGGCGAGGTTGGACGTATTTAATTACCAGTCTAATCGCACCTAGTTTTTGTGCTTTTATTTATATCCACTTAATAATTAAAGTGTTGTGTTATTATAAATAAAAATTAGTGAACTTATTGGAGAAAATCTGTAAGTAATTTTAATCTAATTAGATACTTACTTCACAACAAGTTCATATTGTTTATATTACCTGATGTCATTAAAAAACGAAAATGGATGATGTTAATAGTCCAGGGGCGTCGAGGCCTCAAATGTTATTGACATCTCATAAAACTTCTTCATATTCTGCAGCGTTAATCAATTCAACTCCAAAATTCCCATCCAAGAAACAAGCTATTTTATATAATGCTCTGGAAAACGCCAAAATTGAGGAATATCTACTTGCACTGGGAAAAATTATAGAACCAAGATATATTATTTTTTCATCACGAATTTCAAATCACCGTATTTGTATTTACCTAGCTAGTAAAGAATTAGTAGAAACTGTCATGAATGCTGACAACGGAAGAATAACCATCAATCAACAAATAATTTATGCTCGACGCTTAATTACACCAAATGAAACATTACTGATCTCTAATGTTTGCCCTAGTATTCCTCACACTTTCATAGAATCTGAACTTAAAAAGTTAGGCCTCAATTTATTAACTCCAATTAATTAATTTTTTACGAATAGGTACAACAAACCCAGAATATAGACATATACTGAGCTTTCGAAGACATACATTTATCTCTCCTTTAGAAGCTACATTAATTCCTCCCTCAATTGTCATAAACCACGAACAAACATCTTATCGTATTTTCTTATCTTTAGAAAAACAGATGTGTTACTATTGTAAACAATCTGACCATTTTGTTGCAAATTGTCCATCCTGTACAAATCAAAACTTAACAACAACAGTGCCAACTACTACTATAAATACAGTAGTTAATACTCTTCCACATGACGTCCCGACCACATCAGCATCTTCAGCGAATTTCTTTTTCTTACAATCCTCGACTATACCTTCTTCATTAACTACACCAATATTAACTGCATCTCAAATATCACCCTCAACATCATTCCCAAGTTCTCAAACTACATGCACAGATACAAATATAACAACTACCCAGTTATCAACAATACCTAATGTTTCACAACCTCATACATCAATCCCAAACTCTTCCTCAACACTAGCATGCCCTATCAATAGCATATCAATAGATACCACTGATACACTTGAAATAACTAATACACCTAGTAAAGAAGTAAACACAGCTAAGCGCATCCTTGATGAAATTTTATCCCCACCTTTACAAGAACCTAATGAAAATTTCACAAAACCAATACAAAAACTTAAAAAATCCAAAACTATTGATAATTCTGAGACTATTGCTAACAGTATGGAACCCGTAAAAGATTTTATTACTAATAAACTTATAACACCGATATTAAATTTTGAACAACTAACTGATTTTTTTGAAAATGCTTTAGGATCTCCAGATAAATTGAGTCTATCTAAAACTTATACAGAAGACACATTAGGCTTACTTAATCTGTTAAAAGAGATCTATCCTCACATTATATCAAAAAAAAATGAAATCGCGATGTACTAAAATAATTAATTCAATTACTCGACAACTAAAACCTCAGCTCGATAGCGACTCCTCCATAGAACCTTCTACATAAGCTCACGTTCAAGTCTATTTTACAGTGGAATTTGAACGGTTATTATACCCGTTTAGAAATGTTACAATTAATAATTGCTCAAAATTCACCGTCTATAATTTGTCTACAAGAAACTCATTTTAAAAATAACAAAATTCATAATTTGAGAAATTATACAAGCGTATCTAAAATTAGGCAAAATCAAGAACATGCCAGTGGTGGAGTTTCAATTTTTATCGAGAATTCCTATGAATATTGCAGTATTCCTTTAATAACAAATCTTGAGGCTGTAGCGGTAAGCTTAGTAGGTCCAATAAAAGTTAACATCTGCAGTCTTTACATCGCACCTAATTCTGATCCAAGTATAGCAGATATTTCTAATCTTTTATGTCAGATTCCTACACCTCGAATTATACTGGGAGATTTTAATGCACATAATTCATTATGGGGCCCAAAAAAATTGACAAAAATGGGAAGAAAAATAGAAAATATTCTAAATAATCTCAATTTAAATCTACTTAATGACGGCAGGAATACTCGATATAATGCTGCAACAGGAGAGTTTTCAACAATTGATTTGTCAATTTGTGAACCAAACTTGCAACCTAGTTTATCATGGGACACTTTACCTGATCTATATGGAAGTGATCACTTTCCCATCTTAGTTAACAATCTGTTGTACCATAAGCACAATACACACATCACCAAATGGTCCTTAAATAAAGCCAACTGGACACTGTTCTCAACATTGATTTCTTCATCAGCTATGAATCTTAGAGAAATGTTAGATTCAGAACAAGATATTAACGAGAAAACATTATTTTTCAATAAAGTCATCATTGATGCAGCGAATAAATCCATTGGAAAAACAGCTTTTCATCCAAAGCATTCACCTGTACCGTGGTGGAACGATGCGTGCAAACAGCCAATAAGGGAATCTAAATCGGCTTTTAATAGATATAAACGATATAAAACTACTGAAAATCATTTAGAATTTAAAAGAATAAGAGCTAAATGTAGATTTATTATTAAAAAAGCAAGCAAGAGTCATGGCAAAAGTTTGTTTCAGAAATCAATAGATCTACTCCAATTGGTCAAATCTGGAACATGATTAGAAGTATATCTGGAAAAAATTCACAACACTCTATAAAGTACTTAATAAAAGACAATCAGACATTTACGTCCGAATGCAATATATATGAAATAATGGCAAATCAATATTGTACCGCTTCTAGTGATGAAAACTATTCAATAGAATTCTTAAATAAGAAACGATTTGAAGAAAATAAAGGAATACCAATAATCAATGACACTTCACCAATAAATAATCCTATAAGCTTGACTGAACTTATTGAAACTCTTAACTCCGTTAGAAATACTAGTCCAGGACCAGATAATATACCTGTGCTTTTTCTACAGAACCTACCACTAGTAGGCCAAGAACTATTATTGCAACTATTCAATTTTATATGGATGAATAAGGTATTCCCACACATATGGCACTCGTCAATCATAGTTCCAATACACAAACCAGGTAAACCTAAATTTGAAGCAGAATCCTATAGACCAATCTCTCTCACGAATGCAATGTGTAAGTTGCTAGAAAAGATCATTGCCAATCGACTCATGTGGTATATTGAACATAAACATCTTATTATACCCGAACAAAGTGGATTTAGGAAAAATAGATCAACATTAGATAACTTAATATCATTAGAATCAGAAATTCATGAAGCATTTATATGTAATCAAGAATGTTTAGCCATATTCTTTGATGTAAAAAAGGCTTTTGATACAGTATGGCGCTACAATATTTTAACCACACTCCACAATTGGAAGATTCACGGTAACATGTTTGCTTTTATTTCAAACTTTCTACGGCAACGATATTTCCAAGTTCGAATCAATAACCATTTGTCTGAATCTAAATTACAGAAAAATGGAATTCCACAGGGCTCGAATCTAAGCGTAACACTATTTTTAATTGCTATTAACAATGTTGTGTCGGACTGCAATCGCACAATTAAAACTTTTTTGTATGCTGATGATCTGGTAATTCTAGCAAGACAATTATCGACTCATAATCGTATTTCTGCAGCTCTTAAGTCGATAGAATCGTGGTCTAACAATATTGGGCTCCAGTTTTCCAACACTAAAACAAAAGCTTTACATTTTTCACGAAAATCAAATACACAAAAGCTCCCAAATCTATTTTTAAGCAATTCTCCTATAGAATATACAAAATAAATTAAATTCCTAGGGATGCAACTGGACTCAAAATTAAGTTGGACAAGTCATATACACTCGCTAAGAGTATCGTGCCAAGCTGGACTAAACATTATGAAATCTGTATCACATGAAAATTGGGGAGCAGATTTTCCAACTCTAATAAATTTATATAGAGCTTTAATTAGATCAAAACTGGACTACGGATGTGTTGTGTATAACACCGCAAACCAAGCATTGCTTAAAACTTTGGATACTCTTCAGAGTTCAGCCGTTAGACTTGCTCTAGGAGCATATTGCACCAGTCCTGTGGACAGTCTACTCTGTGAAGCTGGAGAGCCACCCTTAAACCTAAGAAGAAAATACTTAACTCTATCGTATGTCTCGAGTATAAAATCTAACCCAAAAAATCCAGCTCTTCATCATGCTGTTGCTAACAGGTTCCAGGAGGTCTATCGAAAAAGAAATAGGGGTCCTGTACCTTTCTATGAACGAGCTAATAGATACTTATTCGATTTTAATATTGAAGTACCACCCATTTATCCTATCTGTGAAATAAATTTATGTTTTCCTTGGGTTGTTCCCTCTCCGCTTTGTAACCTTAAACTTACAGCATATAACAAAAATAACGTGATACCAAATTTTTTTAAAACTCACTTTCTCCATGTTCTCACACAGTACAAAAATTTCCACTTTATATACACGGACGCATCTAAGACTATAAATGGAGTAGGAGCATGCTTTGTGACATCCCATGAACATTCCATCTATAAATTGTCTCCTAAAACAAGTATTTTCACAGCAGAACTATTTGCCATCAATAAGGCCCTAACCTATATTCTAGAAAAAAAACTTCCCAAATCTCTTATAATATCTGATTCACTTAGTTGTCTGACATCAATTTCTCAGATCTATCCCTCTCATCCAACATTGCAGCAGATTAAGTTAATTTTATACCGTATATACCAAAACAATTTGACAGTAGAGTTCCTCTGGGTACCGTCACACGTTGGAATAGATGGTAACGAAAAGGCAGATAGTCTAGCTAGGTTCGCAGTAACCAATACAGCAGCATTAGTGGAAAATCTAACGGTGCATTTGGATTTAAAACCTTACTTAAAATCAAAATTGCACGATGTTTGGCAAAACCAATGGAATAGAAGCACCACTAAATTGATAGAAATAAAATCTTCCATCCTTCCATGGAACTTCTGGCCTTCAAAGCGACAACATCAAGTCCAAATAACACGTCTTAGATTAGGACACACTTCTACAACACATGAATACTTGTTGAAGAAAGAAGAGGAACCAGTGTGTTTTGTTTGTGAATGTAAAGTGACAGTGAAGCACATTTTGATTGAGTGTCTAATATACTCAATGGAAAGACTATATCATCACTTTCCAAAAACATTAAAAGAACTTTTAGGAGAATCTAAATACGTAGCTGACTTGATAGAATTCTTGAAAACTATAAACCTTTTCAATAAAATTTAATACAATACATTAATAATTAAAATATATATTGTATACATTATTATGTAATTGATATTTTGTATATGCCTATTTATGTCTTTATCACTTTTGTATTTTTCTTATGCTAATAACCCTAAGTGGTTGAAGCAAAATAAATAAATAAAAAAAAAAATTGAAAATAGAAGCACGCATGGAGATAAAAACTTAAAATTCAGAAACATTACTGCATTTCCCTTTAGTAAAAATATTATTTGAAGGCTGACGTTGAAAATGTTAAGGTGTTACATTTTCTTAACCTTTCTATATATTTTGGAGATACCTACCCTAAAATAAATCGAACTAGATAGAATCGAAACATTTGAAACGTGGTGATATTTAGCGTATGCTGGGAAGAGGGTGGACTGACGGCTTTTCGAATATAGTTCATTTCATCAACAATCAGTACGCTAGAGAATTTGGCAATTGAAACTTTGAATTGAGAACTAGAAATTTAAGATTTAGGCAACCAAATATTTCTTGGTTGACCAACCTTTTAGAGTAGTTGCAAATAAAATCGAAATTACTATGTTGATCTACAACATACGTGAAGGAAATAAAATCTGAAAAAAGAAACCAACATAACTAAAATTAAATTGTACAATATATTATGTATTTGTTATTTTATGATTTTTCTACAATTCTTAGGATTAATGAGCGATTTCTTCTACCAGTAATATGCTTAATACCAATATAACTAAAAGCAGCTAGATGATTTAAGAAAGTTAAATTGTTTCAAAATTTTGGAGACATACTCGTATTATTAAATATTACATAGCAATTTTCTGTAACATAATAATTTACATATTTTATCTCGTATTAAACATTGGCAATTAATCTCTAATTTTATTAGTATCATCAAGTTTTGCCTAACGAGGTATTTATTACTGATTCTATAATAAATATTATTATATCAACAGAATCATATTTGTGTCATGAAAGGTTAATAGTCCTATTCTGCATTCTATTCTCCCATCTCTATTCTAGAATTATGATTTAGGTATTTCTTGTTTCTATTTCACTGATAGGTGAGTTAATTGACACATACCGTTTTTCTAATAATTTATGTTATTGATTTAAATAAACATAAAACGTTTTGGCGAGTAAGGTTGTTACCACCTACTGATATGTGTTTCGTAACACTTTTATGATAAAGTATTATTCGAAAACTTTTTAAGGAAGTGTTTTTATTTTATTTCTTCTCTTTTATATCCTAGACCTATTTCTATAGATATCCAAATAAATTCAATATGGAAGGAAAAGTATATTGTATGGAAATGAGTGGATGGATGTTTATGAGGTGTAACACTTTTAAATGGTCAAAATATAAAAATTTTTATATAGGTATATATACATAGTTATATAAAATGGAAAACTATGAGAGGAAGTATGATACATTTTATATACACAAAAGGTTAAATATATTACATGCACCCAATAGAGAGATTAAATAGACCAGGACGGATCTGTTTTGAGGCGGATGTGAGAGATGGCATCGGATTTTTGCTTTATTCTCTCTCTCAAATAGTCCTAGAATACAAATAAAAAATTCAAATATTTAAAAATTACTAAAAATATTCTTATGAAAGAAACAACTTCCTATGACGGGAGAGATTTGGTTTCGATTCAGAGCAACTGTATATGTCGCTTTGATGAGACCTAATGAGGTTGAAATACGTATAAGCTGCTTGCATTTCGATGCAGGGGGATGCTCTGCATCGAAATTAAATCTAATACCGTGTTTCTGTTTTAGTTCTTTACTCTGTTTCGAGTACCAGAAACTAAATTCACTAAGAATTTTTTAGAACTAAATTGCATTAGCAGATAGAGTAACAACCCACAAATTGGTAAGAGAAAAAAATCTGTTGAATTGTAATAAATTAGAAATAAACAAAATACTACTTACATTCCGGTACAAGAGTTATTATATAGTGGTTGGTGATTCATAGTTCAAACTGTCTCTTATTACTGATAATGAGTGATCTTAGGTCAATGTTGTAACTGTCTAACAACTTAGGAGGAAGTTTCTTGAGGGGAGGGATGTTAACAGATGATATAGGAGTAAGGTATATGTATATAATATGTATTGTCTGTTGAAAGAAAACGTGATGTTTTATATTATTTAAATTATTAAAGTTATTTATGTTTATTGAAGAGATATATTTTGAAATGTGTGTTAAATTATTGAAAATTTTGATAAAGAAAGAGGACAGTTATATGACAATGAATGAAAGTACTTGTACTATTTTGTGGGTGTGCAATTTCTGTGACTTGTAATTATCAACTTTTGATTGAAAGCAGTTAATTTCTGCTAGGCAGAAAATTGTGATGTCAAATGTTAAAATAATAAATTAAAACACGATTAGGGACAAACAGGACACAATTAATAGGACACACAAACATAAAACTTTAAAAAAGGGGGCTTATAGGCACTACATTACTTGCTAGGAAAGGAATTGGGTTTTTTTGTTGTCTACTAGTATTTTAAGAGGTAAATTTGACAAGATAATGCAGGTTAATGTGACAGTTCTTGTTCTATTTCTAAAGTTAAGTTAAGTTTTTGAACCTAACAGACCTTAGTAGTTAAACAATTAAAAGAAATTGAAAATGTAAGCTAATGTGTATAATGTTGGCATACTTTTAACAATCACTTGCTGAATTAAATTTAACTTTAAAATTTTTTTATGTGTGACAGTTAAATTAGACAAAATTTGAAAAAATTTTAAGAACCAGAATTACAAAATAAATTTAAGATGAGCATTAATCTAAATGTGTAATAAGTATACAAAATTTTTTCGAAAAATATTTTGAAAACAAATATTGTCGGTATGGACAAGCATTCTGCAATGGTATGTTTAAACTTATTCATGTTAGTTTTATTATATTAATGTGTAAACCAGAGAAATAGATAAAATTGTTTATAGTAACAAATTCCAAAAATTAATTCTAGTTATTAATTAATAATGAGGTTGGTAACTCTGGTAACGACAATTGAACGCCGGATATAGGCATGATGTATGAATGCCGGTAACTAATGTGCTATTTAAACGTGTAACAGTAAATTTTAGTCTTATTTTAAGTTTATAACGTACCAGAGCAAGATGTAACGTCCACGTCGGTATTGGTAAGTGTGTACAATAACTTTCTGCAACACTTTAACAATATCAAATTTACAGTCACTTATAGTTATAAGTTTAGTATCTCTATTCGACAACGTGAATTTTATGTGATTTAAGATTAAAATAAGTTGATTTAATTAGTATAACTAGTCTGAACGATTCTCCAGTGTTGTCTTAGAATTTAAAAACCACGTGTTGGATAAAATCAAGTTCTAATATAATGAGTATATATCATAAATATTAAAAGTCAGGTGGACTAAATTAGAAAATTTGTGGTAAATAAGTTGAGGTACCATACCAGTCAAATACTGATATTTAATTTAGTTTAAGGAAAAGGAATTTTATCAAGAAGAATATTGTAGAGGTGAGGGTGTCCAAATTTGAAATCTTTCGTTGACGATGGGAATCATTAATAAGATGAATTAGATGTATTGATTTGTGTTATCAATATATGTGAAGTTGTGAAATATATATAATACATAATATTTTTTACATGGATTTTACATAATGTTGAAGTTACTTTTAATTACTCTTTTCAATAATTTTGTAACTAATTGTCAAAATGGTTACAGTCGTTCTGAACATGTAACTATTGACGAAATGCCACCAGAATTTAGTGGTAGATGTGACTCTTGTCAATATCTTCAATCAAAACCAAATAAATACGGGATAAAAATAAATGCTTTATCTGATACATTTCCATATTATACAAGCCGAATGGAAGTGTGTGTTAGGCAGTAGCCAGGAGGACTATTTAAGATTCCAACTGGTGCCAAAAAGTTGTCTAACGGCTTACTGATAATATTGGAACCTCTAATCGTAATTTGACGATTTACAATTGGTTTACATCAATCCCCTTGGTAGAAGAATTGATGCAGAAGCCCAACAGCTAGACTGTAATAGAAACAATTCGAAATACCAAAACCTGGATTACCAATAGATTTTACCAAACCTACAGCATGACTAGCAAATAGAAGATTGTTCACCTTGATGTCATATATGCCAAGAAAAAAGAAAAAGGTACTCTTGGTTTCTAGTATGCACGACCAAGACAATATAGATAGAAGTACTGATGAAAAATGTAAGCCAGTAATTGTCTTAGAATATAACCATACCAAGTGTGGTGTTGATGTTGTAGACAAACTTTGTACTAGTTACAGTTGCTCAAGAAAGAGTTGAAAATTGAAAATGGTTATTTTTTATATGATTTTAAAGCTAGCAGAAATTCATTCACAAGTAATATATTGTTTCAGCAATTCAAATGAAAATATTTTACGGGCTGTAATGAAAAATATACATAGAAATCTTTATGTCCGATTAAGAGGTATATGTGGTACTGAAAACGCTGCTCAAGCTGCTCCTCTGAGGAATAATATACCTGAAAGATGCAGTTATTGTGA
This sequence comes from Diabrotica undecimpunctata, assembly GCF_040954645.1. NCBI lineage: Eukaryota > Metazoa > Arthropoda > Insecta > Coleoptera > Chrysomelidae > Diabrotica > Diabrotica undecimpunctata. The sequence goes on along the minus strand of NC_092804.1, from coordinate 105,606,562 downwards.
CTGAAAAAAAAAAACCTAAATACAAGCAAGCAAGCAATTTAATTAAACCCAGCCTGTGAGACATGTTGACCACTAAGAATTACGTTCAGGTGTAACAATTCATTGGAACGAGGTGTATTAACTCGAGTAAAAACAGGAGTCATTCCACCGCGCTCCAATGCTCCAGACCATCCCTTTCCCCCCTATAGCACTCTGATGCGCGATAGCGGCACAACTATCAGCCAAATGCTCTTCATGTGGGAGTCTTGGGTAATAGAACTCCAACATGGTTTCGTAACCGAATTCAAAACTCAGGACAGCGCATTGTCGCTATAATCCTGTTATCTTACTGTGGCTTATCCGCGAACTAAAATTGCTTACTTGGGCCTCAAGTCTCCGCTATGAGCTAGGCTCAGTTCGGCGACTTGGTACTCAAGAGGTTGTGCCCTACGTGCCCGGGTTTTTAATGGTTTTTCTTATTATTTTTTTGTGGCTTGAGCCGGTTTTTGTTAGTAGTTTTTTGATTTTTTTGGTGGTCGAAGCCGTTTTTTGTGTGTTTTTTTGGATTTTTTTTGTAGGATGCCTGAAACATAAAATCAGAATTAGTGCATATTAGTATAATAATTATTATCTACTTAAAATTAACTGTGTACACGCTGTACGTTGCGATTGTCCACGAGTTTTTTGAGCTACGAACTATCTTCTTGGTGCGTTGTTTTTGTTGTTTTTTGTAGTGTTTTCTCTCTGGTGTTTTGTTTTCTTTCTGGTGTATTCACTGATTTTCTCTCTAGTACGTTTGGTTTTATTCTACTATTTGTTGTTTGGGTCTCTTGTGCTTCCATCTGTGGAAAGCGTCGTACCTCATGATCTCACGCAATATGTGACTAGGATGGTTCTCTATCTTCGCGAACTTTCTCCTTGCTTTTTTCTTCATTATATCAGTCACTCTAATTTGTTGTAATTCTCTGAAGAGGAATCTTTCTGCAACGTATCTCGGTACGTTGACTGCTTCTCTTAGACTGCTGTTATGTGCCGCTTGTATTTTTTTGTTGTGTTACATATGTGTCCCCATGCGAGAGATGCATATGTTAGTATATGAAGAATTATACTATTTATTAATCCTATTTTTGTTTTTATTCTATGTTTGCTTTTTCTTCCAGCTAGGTCTCTTGTTGATGCTTTTGCCATGCTGGATTTTTGTATTGTAGCGTCTACGTATTTACTAAACGTTAAACCTTTGTCCATGATTACTCCGAGGTATTTTGCTTCGCTTTTCCACACGATGGGATTGTCTTGCGCAGTCACCTGTTCTACTGGTTGTTGGTGCCTCTTTTTAAAAAGTACAGCCTGTGTCCTTTCGGAGTTTATAGCTATTTTCCATTTTAAACTCCATTCTTTTATGTCATCTAACGCTGTTTATAAGTTGTTTACCGCTATGTCTACATTTCTGTGTTTGTGATGTATCTTCTCATTTTGCAGATTAGTCCTTTATGCCAGACTCTGTCGAAAGCTTTGCCTACATCACCGAAATACAAAATAAGCTTATTTTATATGCAATAAATAAATGTGTCTGGAACACAATTATTTTTCGACCTTGCCATGAAAATGCCTAACAGAAGTAATAGCAGTTTTCTCAATTATTGTTTAAATATTGTCTTATAGACATTTCAATATAAAAATTAGATTTTAATTTTTATAACATTCACTTTTTTTAGGATTGTAATTTTTAAGTTCTGCATCAGGAGTAATACCAATTTCAGTTTATCTGATTAAAATTTATTTATTATGGTCCTTGTAAAAGTCCAAGTTGTTGTTCACTAATAAAAATTTATCATATTTTTTCCAAAAATAATGTTCATTAATTACGGTCTTTTGGACTAGCGCGACTATAAAAGTCCTGAGAATCTACGCGACTACTAGAAGGTTAATTGTTTTAGAAATTCATTTTTAACGTCTCGTAATATAACAGAATGCCAATTTAAAGGTTGCGATACGATTGTTTACTATGTGAACTCCTGTTGACTACAATTTTAAAATTCCGTAATATCCACTTCAATATTATTCAGTAAAACAGATTTAATACGAAAAATCATATTGCGACAATGTCTCAATACCCCTTTCAAACCATTATATATCGACGTCATTGTTCGAACACCTATTGTCCTATCATTAGTTTTTCTTTACAGCACTGTATGTAGATTGATTTCATTATAGATTTCATATGTGTGTGTAGGTTAAAAGACTATTACTCTGATCCGTTAACGGCTTGTCAGATAATAAGCTATTTATCTTGATGTTATGTTTGTCTTCATCTTTTTCCTCTCGGATCTTCACTCTTCACATAACCGGCAGACTGCAACTAGTCTGGTTTATGATGGCAATATACGTTGAGATTGGATTTATGTGTACACGGAAAAAACGCTGTTAGAACTTCCACAGCGTCTACAGTAGATTCATCATTGTTTTTATAAGGTGAATATGTAATTATTTCCTACGATTGGTCTGCAAGTTCGTGTAGAAATAATAAAGAGTCTTGTATAAATATGACATTAAATTGATATGCAAATGGTACTTTATAAATCACGTTAGTTATATGTAAGTGAGGAAACCTTAATTTTTCTTGTAAAAAAGCAATGAATGAAGAAAAACTAGTTTACAAAACAGCAAAGATTACGGCCAGGCTGGTAGTAAAAAAAGAGAATATAAGTTGCCGAAATTATTAAGTCTACTAAAAATAACTGCGAGTGCGTTTTTAAATCCAGGAATTCTTTTTTTTTTTCATTGTGCCGTCTTAAACGAAGGTTGGCGATCACTTCTTTAAACGCTTCCCTATCTTTTGCAACGTGAAATATCTGCTCAACACTAGATATGTGTCCAATCTCCGATATTCCTCAGCAAATATTTTTTCTTTTTTCCCAAGCCTTTTTCCCCTTTACTCTGTAGAAGAGAGTATTTATCGTTTCGAAGTATGTGAGCCAGATACGATGTTTTTCTTATTTTAATTGTATTTATAAGCTTTCTGCTATGTCCAGTTAGTCTTAACTCTTCTTCGTTTGAGACTTTTGCAGTTCAAGGAATTTCAAGAATACGCCTATTTAGCCACATTTAGAATGTCTCTATTTTTTTACGGATTGAGCTTTCAGAGTCCAAGCTTCTACCCCATATAGCAGTTGCGACCGTACATAACATTCGACGAACCTTAATCTGACAATCATATTAAATTTCTTATTTGTAAACATTGACTTGTATTTTATAAATCCTTTTCGAGCTATTTTAATCCTAACATTTATCTCCTCATCTTGATCTAACTGAGTTTATAATTGCTCCAAGATATTTACACTCGTAGATCCTCTCTAACGGTTTACTCTCCAATGTCAGATGTATGCTGACAACAGGGGTTTTCAAAATCATTATGTATTTGGTTTTATCTATATTCTTTGGTAGTCCCATCTTTTTGCTTTTTCTGTTAATGATTTATATGAGATTTGTAAATCTTCTATATTTTCTGCCATGATTGCTATGTTATTAATGATGCTCTGATGCTTCCTCCAATCCTTTCACCTTCAGTTCTTTCCCATAGTGCCTCGTGAGATATTAGTTGGTAGTACAGATTAAATATTTGTGGTGACAGCACACATCCCTGTCTGATTCCTCTTTGAAATTTTACTTGGTTTGGCTTACTATCTTTCCCCTTTACGACTGCCGTTTCATTGTAGCATAGATTTGTGATTAAATTACTATCTTTTGGATCTAGGTGTTTGTGCTTCAATGCATGTATCAATTTATCATGTCATAACTTAGTAGTATTTTGAAATAGTGACGCATGAGGCTAATTAATCAGTATTCATCACAAATTTTAGGATTATTTTCCTTGGGTAAGGGTAAAAAGATAGATTTTAACCATTTTCAGAAATTTGACCGTTGTGATATATTTTATTAAATAATTTAGTTATACACTCAATATTTTCGTCATTTAAGATTTTTATTATTTCTACTAGAATTTCATCAGGACCTGGCGCTTTACCACTTGTTGAGTTTTAAATTGCATGTTTCACTTATGATATTAGAATTTTTATATTTTCATCAGTTGGTAATGTTTCAGTTACTTCTTCCCTATTATCTGTAAATAAGTTCTTGATGTCTTTCTCCCAAGTTTGTTGATTTTCTTCTTTTGATAATTGGAGATCTCCAGTGGAGTTTCTTTTAACTTGTGGTATTCTTTCGTGTATTACCCATAATTTCTTTTAGTTTCTTCTTTTTCTTTGCAATTTTCATCCATCAAGCGTTCTTTAGCCTCCTTGATCTGTGTTTCTAGTTTTGTGTTGCTTGTTTTTTCTTTATTTGTATTTATGTATTTTCGTTTTTACTTTATGAGCTTTATAATATGTGGTTTCATCCAGTATATAGTATATATATATATATATATATATATATATATATATATATATATATATATATATATATATATATATATATATATATATATATATATATATAATCATGAATGTGTTGCTTGTGTGAGTCCATTTTAAACAAGAGGTAAGAGAAATAAATTAGATTTACTCACAATCAGCTTAATTTTACTACCCAAAACGACCGGTTTCGCGTTCTAAAATTTGCAAAGCATCATCAGGTCAGTGGTACAAAGTAAATTAGATGCTGAAATTATAAAAAGCCCATCTTAGGGTGCTTTCTTATAAAGATATAGATAAAAAAAGTTATAGTAATTATGCCAATATTACATGTCTTTGTTTATTAATATGCATAAAATTGCTTTAGCAGACAAAGTAACAACCCACAAATTGGTAAGAGATAATCTGTTGAATTGTAATAAATTAGAAATAAACAAAATACTACTTACATTCCAGTACAAGAGTTTTTATAGAATGATTGGTGATACGGTGTTCAAACTATCCCGTATTGCTGATAATGGGTGATCTTCGGTCAATGTTGTAACTGTCTGACAATTAAGGAGGAAGTTTCTTGAGGTGAGGGATGTTAACAGATGATATAGGAGTAAGGTATATGTTATTGTTTGTTGAATGAAAAAATGATGTTTTATATTATTTAAATTATTTAAGTTATTTATATTTATTAAAGAGATATATTTTTTTTGAAATGTTTGTTAAATTATTGAAATTTTTTTATACAGAAAAAGGACAGTTATATGACAATGAATCAAAGTAGTTGTACTATTTTGTGGGTGTGCAATTTCTTTTGACTTGTAGTTATCAACTTTTGGATAAAAGCATTTAATTTCTGTTAGGCAAAGAATTGTGATGTCAAATGTTAAAATTATAAAACTAAAACACAATTAGGGACAAACAGAACACAATTAAAAGGACAAAACAGACATAAAACTTTAAAAAAGGGGGCTTATTATCACAACATTGCTTGGTAGGAGAGGAATTGAGTTTTTTTGTTGTCTACTAGTATTTTAAGAGGTAAATTTGACAAGCTAATGTAGGTTAAAGTGTGACAGTTCTTCTTCTATTTCTAAAGTTAACTAGTTTTTGAAGCCAATAGACCTTAGTAGTTTAACAATTAAATGAAATTGAAAATGTAAGCTAATATGTATAATATTAGCACACTTTTAACAATCACTAAATGAATTAAATTTAACTTTAAAATTTAAGTGTGACAGTCAAAATAATTGAAATAATTTTTATATAACAAATTTGAAAAATTCTTTGAAAATTTTTTAAAAAATCGGAATTACAAATCCAAATGTGTAATATGGGCTCACAAAACATGAATGTGAGAAGAAGCATAAATTTGATTTTGAAAAAATCAAAGTTTTAAAAACAGAAAAAAACAAAAAGAAGAGGGAGATACACGAATCAATAGAAATAAAAAGAAATACCAACTCAATAAATGTCAAAAAAGATACACAAAACCTAAATAAAATATATTTCAATCTGATTTAAATAATAATAAATATAACACCATAACAAGCTCTTAAAGTCATAACATATCTCCATTTTACCTCGATATGCTCATATAAAAATAATTATATACTAATGACAGTAAACCATGAGATATCAGATATCAACTTTTATTCGCCAGTTCATTAATGTCTGTGTTTCGTTTTACGTTTTGGTAAGTCATATATATACGTGCTTTACAATAACTGTTTGTCTTATACATGTACATTTTAGAATCTTGACAAAGGCAAGGGTTTCCTGCCGAAACGTTAATTGCAATTAAAATCTAGTTCTACTTGTAATATATATTTTATTGAACCTATACCCAAGAAATACTAAATTTATAATATATATATATATATATATATATATATATATATATATATATATATATATATATATATATATATATATATATCCTTCCTATCGATTTCCATCCACAAATTATACTCAGAATGTTTTTATAAGTTCCCATTTTATTTAATATGGCATTTTTATTAATATTTATTAAAAACATTACTCTTATGGTTTTTTATTTATTTTCAACAATAAAAAAATTTCACTAAACCATGGATATGCATTCACTTATGTCAGCATACGTTAATTTTTTTCATAATTACGTCAAATCCAGAGGTACATATGGAAAAATGACATTAAAATAATAATATTGTCAGTTAATGTCAAATGTATTTTGTAGTATTGTAAAGCTTTTTACCGTTTGTGGATTGTACAAACGGCGGTAAAGTTATCGATGAGAAAATTTGTTCAATCACTATTAGATTTTTTAATTCTGGTAATTCTAGCAAATTATATAAAGTTATGCGTTTTAGTGACTGACGTTACTGGAAGACACGTTTCTAGATCAACATGTCACCGAGAGGCCACAAAATAGGATTTGGTATTTACAAAGTAAGTTTTATAGTTAAACAATTAGTACGAATTGTTTTTAATAAATTTTATTTTATTTTAGGCTAAGGAAAAGCCACTTTTAACATTACAACAATGAAAAATATACTAAGATGGTCAAAAGAGCACAAAGATTGGAATCAGTCGCAATGAGGTTAAATACAATGGAGTGATATGTCCAGATTTGAAGTATGTGTTGGAGACAGTAGTAGTCGCGTCATTCGCAGGAAAAATGAAGCTTTCCATCCCGACTGTCTGAAGAGAAAAGTCAAATTTCCTGCATTTGTTATGATCTAGGGCAGCGTGATGTCTCAAAGTGTGGAAAAGTTACATTTTATCGATGGGATTTTAAACACGGACAAATATTGGAATATTTTAGGAGAATCTCTTTTGCTGATTATGGAACAACGTTTAACATCAGCGGAAGATTTTGTCTTCCAACAGGACAGCGCAGGTTGTCATACCTCAAAAAAGAGTTTAAAATTGATTGAATACCACTTCTGTAATGGGTTTATAACAATCCTAACTTGTCCCTGATAGAGACTTTGTGACGCGAAATGAAAAAAATAGCAAATAGCTTAAAAGAGATGACCGTAAATTGATGTTTATCGACTGGTTACATAAAAGATTTCTCGTTTTTTTAAATGGTGATCTTGTCTGTTTTATTAAAATCTAATATTAAAGCATGGTCCAAGTTTAATGTTAGCCAGCCACCTAGATATTTAAAATTGTTCTTTTTTTTTTCGTGTTTTCCGTATATTCCTATGTTTAGTAATGTCTAAATAGTAAATCTTCGTTTTGATAGTATTTATTTTAGGCCCTTATGGATCTTCTTTGCCGAATTAGGTAGGTGGTTAATTTAGATCCTGATCGATTAAAATATATCCTGAATTATATTAAAACAACAAATAAGGACGCATCTCTGGCGGACTCGTTGTCAGTATTACATCCGTTTTGTTTTGTTAAACCCTCAGAGAATACTTTTTATTCCCAATATACGTTTACTCGAAATTAAATACTATTGTTATCTACTCGCTTCTTTTGTAGATTGTTAAAAAGCACTGTGTGGTCTTCTCTATCAAAAGCCTTTGTTGTTGATTCCTATACTTTTGTAATAGAACAAATAACCCAACCATTACTTCCCTAATTCTCATTTTCTCTCCAAAATCAAACTGTTTTTCATCTAAGTCTAGTACACATTTTCTATATATTCGATATTTAATTACTTTGAGCATGATTTTGACACCATGGCTCATTAAGCTAATTAACATAATATGTTAACATTTGTTTGTGTTGATGTTTTTTGGAATATGAATAAAAACAGACTTTAACTAATCTTGTGGAAACTTACCCTTCACTAAAAAATCTAAGAATATGGAGTTTTCTTCGCTCCTAACATGTATATCTCTGTATGTACCTATTTCGTCTTGATGACTGGCTATCCCGATTTAATATTTTCAACTCTTAATATTTGCTGATATTTTCTATGGTTTTCAATTAATATGTTTTTTTCAAGATTTTGTTGTATTATTTTAACTGTTTGTTAGATTTTTTATTATTATGTTTAATAATTCCACTGCTGAGTTGTTCATATAATCACTTTTTTAGTTTATTTCCACTTATATTTGGGCACATGGACATACACATAGACAATATTAAAATAAAAGGGCAATTAATAGATATAGATAGGTGGATAGCAAACTAGATAATTAATCCCATAATTTTATTTTTGTTTATTTAATTCAAAATCATTTATTTATGATTATGTCCACTTCGAATTTATTAGTGTTCTCATCATTCCATATTTCCGATTATTTTTTACATTACTTGCTTTTATTTCTTGACTTTTTGTCATCTTGTCACTCTGTGTCTTTTCCAAATATCATAGTATTACCTAACTTAAAATGCATCTTAAAATCTACCTCATCTTCCACATGTGTGTTTTTACATATCACATATCTTGTCTTTTAGTTTATATCCATTCTATATTTTCCTTTCCTCCTATTATTTTTGTTATTTCTCTTTCTAGATCCGTTTTTCTTTTCACTAGGACTATTATCAGCGAATTAAATACATAAACAAATTGATTTTCTAATATTTTTTGTTTTTTTGGTTGTTTATGAGATTAAAAAACTTTCTTAAAAAAAATTATTTTATTGTGAATTTTTTGAAACGGATTTTGGTAATTCTAATAATCTTGGTTCACACTCCTAGTTCTCCCCTGCAAAATTCATTTGGTGTCAGTTAATTTCATCATACATCCTTTAAAATTGTTATAAATTAATTTAAAATGGTTTTTATGATAATTTTATTTTGTCATAATAGGTTCATTACAACACCTGCATATATTCCATAATAATAAAACGATGTGAACGTTAATAATGAAGTAAACTATCTGAAGTAAAAATTATTACGATATTACATTTTTATTAGTGTATTTTTATCTCTATACACATTTCTCATGCAGGCATCGAATGCGCTAGTTCCGTTTGAGAGCACTTGATTGCATACAACCTACAACTAACTGTATTTGCCTTCCTTGGTCAAGTTCAGTCAATAAACGATCGATCATGCCAGTTCAATGCACCGATATTTATTTTAATGTACTTGAACTAAACAAGAGGGTAAAATTACGGAAGAGAGGATTAACCATTGCATTAGTTGCTAGTTATAATGATCACCCACTAAGAGTACCTACCAACAATTTTGTTGTATAATTAAATCTGTTACAACTGACGTAGTGTAAATAATGTATAATAGAGATAAATAGAACCCGTTTAATATAGAGAAAAGAAGTGCAACTTTAAATTTTCAGATAAAAATTGAACGTATAAATATAGTCGAAAGATGAGAAATCGAACTACATCTTGAGAGGTGCTTGTGGTTTATGTGTAAAAAACAACTGGTAGATGTGCACTATCAAACAAGTTTAAAAGAGAAAATGAAAGAAAAACTAAATAACGTATTATTTCTATTTTAATAGTCCCAAAAACAATTTTTATTGATGTAAGTATATTTCTATTGAAATATAGATTTTTCTTTCAATTCTTGCGTACTTTTAGAACAAATAAACCAGTTGTATTTTCTATTTCCTCAATTCATAATAGACGTTAACAGTACTTCCGTAAATCATTTGGTAAATAGTTTTTTTTAAGTGAAATATTAACCAGTTGCACTAGACGAGTCAGGTCAGTCTGATATTAGTTGCATACATTTCGTGTTTTTCCAAATTAGGCAATACAGTAGAAACTTCCTCATAAAATTTTAAAAGCTTTAGAGCCTTTCACTGTTCAAAGAAGTAGAATTATTTACCTTTTCGACATGCATGAGTTCATTTAAAATGATTGCCTTTATAGTGACTATGTTGAAAAAATTATAGAACACGCTAATAAATAATTAAACTTTTGAGCATTTTAAACATGACGAGCATTTTAATCTTGGAAAATTTCGATAATCAATTTGATTATTTTTTTTTTTTTCGCTTTTGCTGTTTGTTATTCGGAAATGGGTCTTGAGAATACTCAATGGCCACATACGTTGATGCCAAGGGTACACGTAACCCTTCCGAAACACAGATTTCTATGGATTTTATAGATCACTATTATAGCTGTACCCCGTGCACCTTGCTACGCCACCAACTAAAATAAATTTCAAGGAAAGAAACTCGATTCATTTTGAGTCATTTTATTGATTTTGTTCATTTCGAAAAAATTGTGACATTACATCTTTTCGTTTCAATCATATATTTATTGAAGGGCAGTGGGATGCACAATATTTCTTGTTTTTCCTTCTGGTACCTAAACAAATAAATCAAAAATTTTCCGACGCGTGAGCAGGTCACATAGCTGCTCATGTGAGAAGCATAGATTCTCCAAATTTGATCCGCACACCTGCAACGATTGTCCTTCTGCTTTATTGACAGTCATTGCTAAAGCGAGTCGCTCCGGGAACTGTAAACGTTTGAATTCGAATATTTGTCGGGATCATTGAGATACGTGGCGACAGTACGTTTTCACCTTTGAATTTTCTAGTCAAAATTGTTGCGTCGATAACATTGTTCATCATTTTCTTGACTGAGATTCTGGTTCCGTTACAAAGTCGTGATGGATTTGTGTTTCGAAGAAGAATGATAGGTAGACCAATTTTCTCAATGTATTGCTCATTTTGATGTTGAAATGATATTCATCTTCTCCTCGCCAAAACAGAATCAAATACTGCAATCTTTCGTATGAGTGATTAGTTTTGGAGACTCGCTAAACATCACCAGTTCTGCGATAAAGAATTATGTTGCGCGATTCGTAGCATTCGTCGAAGATCAGCTATGTTGTAGGGAACTGAATGTTAGAGAGTCAGACAAGAAAGAGAAACAACCAATACATGCGTTTAAAATGAGAATGCTTAATATATATATTTATCTTCTAATACCGCTACAATCCTTTGTGGGTCTTGGCCTACTAATCAACGTTCTTCCATTCTGTGCTGTCGGAATTTCTCGCTGTCTCTGATTGGTTCTGCTTCTTCCTGATGTTCGAGGATAACTAATTTCTAGGTTTTGCTTTCACTGTTCATTTTGGGATAGGTAAAGATATTTTATTTCGAAATAATATGAATGCGATTTGTTTTTGTTTAGGATTCTTGTTATTCTTTAGGTTTGTTGTTGAACATGTTAGTGTCGCACAGCACAAAGCAAAGCAGCACCGGAAACGTCACTGGGGCAAGTTGTCGTTGGCGTTTGTTAGCGAAATATCTTGAAGGCTGTTAAGATGGAGCCGCTGTTTTCGAATCAAAGGTGTGAGTTTCTGACTGGATTTGATGTTCTTTCCAGACGTGTGTTATGTGTGTTTTAGGTCTAAGTGTAATAGAGGCTCTAGTTACTATTGTTCCTGCAAGCCGTTTTTACGTCTACGTCTAACTTCAGATCTAATGTATTGCACTATAATTCTGTTATTGGACATTTACATTAACGGCCAGGCTTCGTGAGCTTTCGGTAGACAATTCTGCCATAAATAGGCCAGTGTGTGTGAGATAACATAATAGTGATGGACGCTATCATTTAGATGTTACTTTGATTCCATCAGCCGTTTTAACATCTTCAGCTTACTCTAGAATTTGTGCGGTGCACATGGATTTTGTCGTCGGCTGACTGCGTCAACGGCGAGGTTACGTACGGTAGCAAGAAAGAGGTATGTGGGTGAGTGTTTTTAAGTGTGACTGTGTAGTGTGCTGACTTGACAAAAACGAAAACTGTGTTCTCTACTGACCATTGTACATGCAAACCCTTTTTACGTCTACTATTTACTTCAGAACTAGTGTATAGCACTCTAATTCTTATTATTGATCATTTGCGATAACGGCCAGGCCTGGTCGGAGTTCAAGAGACAGTCACAATCAGTGCCAATTCAGTTGAGAAAGTAGTTGTAGCTATTTTCTCGGGGGACGGACAGGTATCGTTGAGTTGTGATATGGGGAAACCGATCATCATTACAACAACTGGAAAAATTTCTGGCTGACCAGCTGCAACAATATGCAAAGGAAGCGGACTGTTACGTCAAGAACTCAAGCCACTATATCAACCGTATAAAGAACGTTATTCTGGACACTTGTTAGTGAGCTTTGATATAGTGTCATTATTCACCAATGTTCCAGTAAAAGAATCGTTAAAGATTATATGCAGTAAAAAAACCAATACCACAGTATACACTAAACTTGACGAGCCATTGCTTAAACAACACATATTTTAACTACAAGAAGCAGAGGTCCAAACAATAAAACTCTTTGATATTACCTAGCTTTCTAAAAATTTATTTGTTTCTTTAGGATATGCTAAAATAAGTTTGTTATTATTTTATCTGTAAATTCAATGATATTAAAACAAAAAAACATATAAAACACACACAAAAACTTACAACACGAGGTTAATCCACTAAATTTTGAACATTATCACAAAATATTAAACTTAATAAAATTAAAATTCTTATGCTATTTTGAAGAGACAATTATTTTGAAAACGAAGGCAAATTTTATAAGACCTTAACTTTAGCTGAGCAAATTGACTTGTGTCACAGAACAGCTAAACAAGTGGTAGACAATGTCCTCAGAATAGAAGGCCCCAAACCGCGCACAACTGTTGAAATAATGAATGGGAATAGTACAATAACATAACTCAAACCACGACTGAATATGTACAATGACACTAACACACTAATGGATAAATTGTTAGCAAGAACGAACCAATAATAAATAGAGATGTGATGGATTTTAAAGAAATGCTCTACATAAAAGTAGAATATGATTTATCTCTTCAAAGAAACGAGAATTTCATCGAAATTCCTTCGGCCTAGGAAAATGAATAATATATGTACATATTAATATTATTCTGCAGTCTCAAATAAATTGTTCAAATATCCTTTAAACGCATTCTGTCCAAAAGTGGGCTCTGTCGTTCTATCTCGTTACTCTTTAGTTATTATAGCAGGGATATAAATTTATAGTTAATTAATTTTTTAGACTTTTTGTTCCTTAGGGTAGGAACACATAGAACGCGTGTTACCGGCGCTGACGAGCAAGCGCTGACAAGCGCCAACAAGCGCATGTGTATATTAGCATTCTTTGATATGGAACGGTACACCAAGAACGCTTGTCTGAACTTATCGGCGTTTGCACTAGGCGCTGACCAGCAAACAAGAATTTTCAATACATTATTTTTCCAGCTTCTAGGACGCTGGTAGTCGTATTTGGGAGTGTTTGTTTTTGTGCGTTTACACAATATTTGAGGCTATAAAAGCATTTATTAACATGATTGACAAAGATCAATTGATCAGTCTGGTATACCAAAGACATATGGGATAAACTAGTCAAACAACATTCCAACAGGAATTATGTGGAAAAGTGCTAAAACGACGTGAGTGTTCAAATGAAAGTTAAAATATGTATTAGGCCTGTCGGTCCTAATACATATTTTAGAAACTCTTAATTAAACAATATGATTTCTATCATGCATAACATTTAGAGCAAAAATAAATAAGTCAAATAGATTCTGCACTATTACAAAAATATGTTTACACATCATAAACTAAAAGATTATTGGCAAAGTACGTGGTGAATAAATCCCAAACACTTTTTGACTCATTTGTCGGTCTTCTGAGACGTTTTTTTTATTGTTTGACACAGGAATTACTGCTGCATCAGCTTAATGATGTGTTATGCCTTCCATATCAATAACGGTATTGTACAAAATACATATACACTTAATAATACTATCTACTATTTCAATATCTGTTTCAATGCTCTTCGAAAGCAAACGCCATTTTGCATATAAAATTCCAAATGCGCATTCCATTGATTTTCTCATTCGAGACAACCGTTTATTATAATTTTTCTCATCAATGCCCAAAGCATCTCTTGCATATGGTTTAAGGAGGTAAGGGAGCAGTGAATATGCCTCGTCTCCAACAAACACATATGGAGCTTTCACATTCGTTCCAGGTAAGAATGAGGATTCCGTTATGTCAAGTTTCTGCTTGTTTAATAATAGATCGTATAAATCAGATGCTTGGAAGGTCCCACCATCACTTTGTTTGCCATATATAAACCGATAGTTCGCATCAGAAACGCCTTGTAAGATGACAGAGAAGAAATATTTGTAATTAAAAAACATGGATCCTGAATTACTTGGACACTTAACTCGGACTTGCTTTCCGTCAATTGCCCCAAGCCCATTTGGAAAATTCCAAAGACCAAAGAAACCCTTAGCAGTTTCTAGAAAAAGTTGTTTGGTTGTTACTGGCATATGCAAAGGCTGAAGTTTATCCCATACAACTGTAACTGAATGACAAGGTTTTGAATGATGCTCCTGTGGCTTAACACCTGAAACCAAATATTATGTACCTGTAATAATAAAATAACATAAATTCGCATAATTTAAATTAAGCTTCAGTATTCATAAATATAGCTATACACAGACAAGAATTCGACTAACCATAATGTAGTTAGTTTCGTAACACTGAACCTTCTTGTATGTACATATTTTACCCATTTTTTCTTTTATTACAGAAGATAAACTGCGCAAAAAGTGAAAGTATTTGCGTGATCAGTTTAGTACAGAGTTGTCGAAAATTAAACGCCCCAAATCTGGAGATGAAAGTGGGGAAAAGCACACCAGTAAGTGGCACTACTTTAAATCGTTGTACTTTCTGAAGACATCATTAAATTACGACCTAACTCGGGAAATTTGACCCGAACTGAAGCTCATAGGGACCAAGAAAACTCTCAGTGCAGTGCATCTCCTGTGACAGCTCTTAATGCTACTGAGGATGAAAATGAGGATGTCTTCATTCAACATGAACAATCACTAGACACTGCCGATGACCAAAATTTATTAGATTATGCTGAAGTAGGAAATGACTTTTTCCGTTCTGACGATTCTGCAGCATCGATTCCCCAAAATACTTCATCCAATACTTCTCCTACAGCAACAACGTCACAGACTCGTAAGTCCTAGCCAATATTCAAACTAATAGTTAAACGTCAAAGGACAAATGATTATACCGCATCTATGCTGGAAATAGAACGAAAAAAATTTGAAATCCTGGCTCGAAAGACCGATGACAAAAATAAAGAGGAGCCTGAAGACGAAGACTTGCGTTTTTTTCAAAAGCATTCTTCCGCACGTAAAAAAGATTATGTCACAAAGAATTTTAGAATTTCGCGGGAGGATCCAATAATTAGTTCAAGAATTTGCGTACCCAAGTAATTTGCTTAGAATTTAGCCATTACTACCCGTGCAATCTCCTTCCGCACCACAGTTAAATGCTTCAACACCATCAACAACTCACAGTATTCCATCAGAACAAGACTCACACTTTTATATTAGTACATATGGATTTATGGAAGACATCGACCAATAAATACTATATGTTGTTTTTATCCTTTGTATTATTTTGTAAAAAAAGCAATTTCAATAAAGTTATACTTACCTCAAACAAATGACTAATCGTTCTTCTGGAAGTATGGGTTGATGATGCCAGTTACATCACTTTTTTGATAAACTTTCTTGTACTTTACTCAGGATGTAATTAAGTGTGTCCAACTTCATCCTTATGTATCTAAAGTATCTCTGACTGTCCATTTTTAGCTGTGGAAAGAGGTCCACACACCATCCTTCCTTCTATGTAAAATTTTTAAGTGAACATTTTCTAATAAAAACATTTCATCTTCAGTTTCGGAATCCAACGACATGTTTCACTACGAAAAGTTTTAAACAAACTGATGCTGATATCCAGCTTTTTACTTCTCCACGTAAAAGCGGGCAAGCGCTGAAAATATGCGCTTGTCAGCACCAGCAATAAGCGCGCCGGTTCGTCGGCGCTCTACGTGTTCTTACCCTTACGTATGAAGATTGTCATCGTCTGTTTTACTAAACGTTGTTGTTGTTTTAAGGAAACATACCGCAGGGAACAATGTGACTCAACTTTATTTCTTTTATATTTTTATAACTTTGGTGTTGTGATTTTCAGTTATTTTTTTTTTTTTTCGTAATAACAGGTACACAACACAGTTCATATATTTTTAATTTATATTCAGTTCCAAACTGAATGTAGCCAGTTATTTTTTTACAAAAGTAAAAAAGGTATACCTCAATCTAATACTATTGTATACTTTTTTCATAGAAATACAAAATCTCAAGATCATCACAAAACCTCATAAAAATTCATTGATTTCGTTATTCAATAAACCACCAATAAAAAGTCGCGAAATTGTCATGAACTGCACTGAGCTCTTTTAAAAATAAGGCGAGGAATAATCATCAACAGCAGCTGTTTTGTATTTAGATGCAAATTTTCTTTGCAATTACTTTGTTACCGATTGCCTATATTATATTTAGTTTTACTGTAGCGCAGACTGTTGTAGAGCTCGAAAAAGCAATTCCTTTAGTCAGCTGAAATGATTCCACCAACGAACAGATTTAAATAATGTATGGAGTAAAAAAATAATTGTAAATCGATTTTAAAAAAATTGGCATAATCAACGACATTCTAAATTTTCTGTTATAAAGTTTCTTAGATCCAATTAAAAGAAAAATATTGAAAACTGGCTGTGAATGATTTGTAACAATAATATAGTTTAATCAGAGTCCTATCACAATTTAGTGGAATCTTTTCGGTACTTTATGTATTGCTCTTAATTTTCTTTAACGGCTCAACAGTAGCCAACCCGAGCATTAGAATGAGACGTTTCAATAAACGTCTCGGTGTCAAACTTTTACAGTGGCTATAACTCATACTGTCATTTAATTATGTTATTCATAACAGTCACTCTGCAAGTTATTACAATGGTCGGGGAGTGTTAATTACAAAATGGTTAATTTAAGGGATGGAATAACAATAACCGCTCATCCCATTATTTACTTTTATATACGTTTTTCTACCAGAACAAAAAATAGAGTAAATCTAGCAACCATTCAATAAATACTAAGACTTTATTGAAAATAAAATCAACACAAAACTAAGAATCAAAAACTGATATTACATACTAACATTAGAAGATAATTTTATAAGAAAACCAGACATATTATTACGTTAAACGAAAAGCAGATTATTAGTGATAAATACTAAAAAAATATTCATATATCTCAATATATGAGGGTTATGAGGGCTTTTAGATTTGTTTTAATTTTTAAATTAGCGGTGTTAGTGAAATCTTTTAAGCACATTTTTATTAACTAAACATTGCATGTATGAAACAAATTCCTAAGTTAGTATATAAAGTTTCGACTGAGATGTTATCTCACGTTATATGCAGTATATATCATCATTTTGGCTTTACAACCCTGTGTGGGTCCTAGCCTCCCCAAGAATTTTTCTCCAGTCTTCCCTACCAGAGAGTTCCCCCTGGATTCGTACTTTGCATTCAACTTTTTCAAGGGTTAGTTTGGTTAAACTTACCAACTGATTTGGTACTCCTAGGTCTATCATTGCTCTAAACAATTCTCCTCTATTTACAGAGTCGTAGGCTGCCTTGTAGTCTATAAATATGTGGTGCGTGTCTACACCGTATTCCAGTGTTTTCTCTAGAATTTGTCTTAGGGTTAAAATCTGATGAATTGCTTATTTACCACCTCTGAAACCAGCCTGGTATTGTCCTATTATTCGCTCTGCATATGGTGCCATACGATGGCATAGTATATTGGAGAATATTTTATACGCTGCATTTAGGAGCGTAATTCCTCGATGGTTAGAGCATTCAAAGATATCTCCCTTTTTGTGTATGGTGCAAAGTATTCCAATATTCCAATCATTGGGAAAGGACTTCTGTATCCATATTTCTTTTATAAGCTTCTGTAGCGCTATTATGATATCGTGGCCACCTTCTTTATATAATTCCGCTGGGAGATTATCTATTCCGGGTGATTTGTTTCTGGCTAGTTTGTTTACAGCGTCTTTAACTTCCAGGATCGTTGGTGGATCCTCCTCCCTCTCGTCTGCTCCGCTTACCTCGCAGCTTTCGTCTTCCGGGTTTTCTTCTTCTTCCTCTATATTAAGTATCTGGTTAAAATATTCCGTCCATCGGTTTAGTACGTCTGTTCTTGTTATTAAGAGATCGCCATTTAAACTTCTACATTGATTTGTGTTTGCCTTAAATTCTTTTCTGTTGATGTTAACTTTCTTATAGAATGTTCTGAATTCTTTCTCTCTGTTGAGGTTTTCTATATATTGAAGTTCCTTTTTTAAGTGGTTTCTTTTCTTCATTCTGTGTATTTTCTTTTCTTCTCTTCTTTTTGTCTGGTAATTCTCTATACTTGTTCTAGTTCGGCGGGTAAGCATTTTTGCATAGGCTTCATTTTTTTTCTGTGTTGCGTCTTTGCATTCAACATCAAACCAGTGATTTTTTCGGGTACAAGTTTCTGTTCCTATTTCATCTTGTGCTGCTGACTCAATATCTTCCCTTATCCTGTTCCAGAATGAGTCTATATCTCTCTGGTCTTCTTCGCCTAGACTTTGATTCCTTAACCTATTGGTAACATTTTCCCAGTACTGTTTTGCAACAGTTGCATCTCTCAGCTTCTGTACATTCCATTTCTTTCTATTTATTTCTTTTTCTTTGTTGGAGTTTGAAATTCTAGCCCTTAGTGTTGAGATCACTAAACAATGGTCTGAGTCTATGTTTGCGCCTCTATAACTTCTGCAGGTTATTATTTCCGTTCCGTGTCTTGAATTTATTAAGATGTGATCAATCTGACTAGTTGTTCTTAAATCAGGGGAGGTCCAGGTTACCTTGTGTATATTCTTGTGTTCAAATATGCAGTATATACCTACTGCCAATATGTTAGTTGATTTTAAACTGGTAATAATAATTTATTTTATCTATTTAATAGTGATATCAATATTATTATATCAAAATAATAAGCAATAAGTAATATAAAGTGAAGAGGGCCATGTTAAATATAAGCCTCAGAGACAAAATTCCTAACACCGAAATACTTCGAAGAAGTAAAGTAACCGACATCATGGAAAAAATAGCGACATTGAGATGGTAATGGGTAGCACATGTAGCAAGACAAGACACCAACAGATGGTCTCATAAAGTGACATTCTGGAGACCTCGATATAACAGCTGTAGCTGGAAAGCAGTGAATGAGAATTGCAAAAGATAGAAAAGCGTGGAAGCAATTGGAGGAGACCTATGTCCAACAATGGATAAATGAAGGCTGAAGAAGAACAAGAATATAAAGTATTGGTAATAAAGGCAGCATTAAAATTGTTGTTATAGTAAATGAAGTTTCTGTTTCAGAATGTCCAAAATCAGGATTAAAAAACTACAAGAACTAGATCCCAATCTACTTTATAAATGGGTTGTTGGTATAACTAATGACCAAGCCATAGGCTCAGAAAATGGTGGTGACAGTGATGTAGAGG
This sequence comes from Diabrotica undecimpunctata, assembly GCF_040954645.1. NCBI lineage: Eukaryota > Metazoa > Arthropoda > Insecta > Coleoptera > Chrysomelidae > Diabrotica > Diabrotica undecimpunctata. The sequence continues at coordinate 105,586,839 of NC_092804.1, read as the reverse complement.
ACGCTGAATTATACAATGTAACAAATGTAAAAAAAAGTGTCCTTTTACCTGATAGGCCACGACCGAGCTATGAGTTTGAGCAGCATTTGACTCTGATGATCGACTTATCAATATTGAAGTAAAAAGATATGTCGTCACTCTGATGATTACGAGATGCCATTAGATGATGACGACTATGGTGATAATACTCCTAATGATGAAAATTCCCTTACATATAAAAAGGAATCTTCATATCCTCTTTTGTTTTTAAAAACTAAATTTTCTGAATGAAACTAGGGTACTACACCAGTCAACGTTGACTCTTCGATGACAATCTTCTACCAACTTTTTGTTGAAAATATGCGGAAGCGCATAGGAGAGAAGTCTAATTTTTATACCCAGAAGCATGGATGCAGTTTAAACGGTCAGGATATCACTGAATTTTTTTGGTGTGCTCGTCATAATGGGATTTTATTCCTTACCAACTTTTAAATTATACTGGTCGAGTAATAAAAATTTTAGGGTAAAGAGAATTTTAAAGACGTAATGTCTAAAAAACGGTTTCCTCAAATATTACGTTTCATCCATATATTATGTGAATTATCGAAAAGTACGGTTGGCTTCTAAGGTAGGTCAAGGTTAAAGTATATATGCCTCTAAAACCAACTAAACGTATTTTTTTGTTGTTTCAAAAAGTTGGATTGCCGCATGTGATGAAACGGGATATATTATTAGTTGAAGTCTACCAAGGCATGTCCACTCATACCGAAAATTACTCATTAAGATAAAGGGTTGTTCTATCCCTTTTAAAAGACGTGTCGAATAAAGATTATTGCGTTTATTTCGACAATTATTTAGCAATAATTCCCTTTCTGCAAGGACTATTTAAGAGACAGTCATTTGGTTGTGAAACATTCAGAATTAACTGAAAACATTACCCAAAAGTGACAAAGATACACGATGTGCGCGAGCAGGTCCGTACTTAACAGTAATCAACAATAAGCACATTCCGGTCGAAAAAGGAACTATAAAGCGTACTAATAAAACTGTAGCACGGGAAGAAATTGAATGTTCAAAAGCTGTTTATGATTACAATAGATTATAGGAGTCGACAGATTTGATCAGATGCTTGCTTACAACGACATTTCTTGAAAATCCAAAAAATTATAAATGTAATTACTGTACTACATCCTAAGTACTACAGTAGTAAACAGTTATCTATTGTATAATCTTGCAATGAAAAGAAATTTACAAATTATTATGTCGCATTTGACATACCGGAGCTTTTTTCCCAACGAGCTGAAAAATAATTTCTCGAGTAGGAAACGAAGAGCTCCTACAGCGACAACATTTCGTAAAATAAACACGATTGAAGGATGAAAGGTATCTACTGATTCTGTAATTAGAAGTTCGATGGTTGGTGTACATTTATCTGTAAAAGGTACCTCTTGGCGATGTGCTTTCTGCAGCACAGAGAACAAAACCAAAGCAATCTCACATGATATACAAAAAGTGATGTTACTTTATATTTGAATAGATCAAAGAAATCACTCCAGCTTTGACCAGAATATATAAAAGTGTTACAGATGTAAAAATTTCAAGTAAAACAGTTGTGACCATAAATAAAGTATTCTCAAAATTGAAGGATAGACATCCTAAAGAATTAGCAACAAATATAATCTACAGTATTCCTTGTACATACTGTAATAAAGAATATATAGGACAAAGTTCAAGATCCAAAAAAGATCGGATTATCTCCAACAAAAGTATATATATATATATATATATATATATATATATATATATATATATATATATTATATATATTATATATATATATATATATTATATATATATATATATATATATTATATATATTATATATATATATATATATATATATATATATATATATATATATACATATATAATTTAAATTGTGGGCGTCAACTATGTGTAATTTCTGTGCCTTCGTTTGAGTTTTTATTTATGGTTATGTATAATTGCTTCAACTCAAACATCTTGACAAACACCCTTAGTAGGTAAAAAACTAATTCATCACATACATATGTAAAAGATACCTAATAACCATCATCGTAGCTTTCCCTAATGATGCGTATGAAAATAGGCAAAATATATTGGATATAGTAAAAAGAGAAGGTACACTGTCTATCAGTTGTTTATCCAATTATTTCCCTTCTTAGAATTTAAATTTAAATATATATATATATATATATATATATATATATATATATATATATATATATATAAATATATAAATATATATATATATATAAACTTCTTCATGTTAGTTCATTAACTTTTAAGATCAATTTCATATGGGACACACTATAAATATATAAAACCTCCAAAGGAAGGTAAAAGAAACAATTTGTTTTGTTTATTTTATGAAACAGATCGCCATAATTTCTGAACACATGTGTCATCGACATGTTACTTTGATCTTTCCAAATACCAACTGCATGTTTTCAAATAAATCAAATCTGTCACGGGTAACATGATATTTTTAAGATACAGATGGTCACTCCTACTGAAGCTCAGAAGGATATATGATTTCGTGGTAGTATTGTGGACAAGAAAATTATAAAGTTATGGCTGATACTGACATATTTATTTGAATAAGAACAAATTTTCTCCGTCAATTACTATATTTCTGTCAGTTAGCAAGTTAGCTAAATGGGTAAATTTATGAAGTTGGTGTTTGTGGAAACAGAAACGAGACTGATTTTTTTATGTTTGATATTAATTATAATTAATTAACTACGTACTTATCTGGAATAATACTTTTGGATGGATTTTTCAACACAATAATTATTCACAATAATAGACATTAGGAAGCATTAGGTAAGTAGTATATTATTTCTAGGCAAGGATGTAGAATCTTTAGAAGAAATGGAAAAAATGGATGTACAAATAAAATGGAAATAAGCGAAACAAAAAATATAGGGAGAGGACGCATCAATATCAACGAGAAATATATGATAAAAAACAATGATAAAAAACTACGAAGCAGTATCATTTTGAATAATTACAACCCAACCCAACAATTAAAAGACAAGATAGGAATAATACAAATAAATGGATCAACAAAAGGTAATGAAGAAGAAACAATGATAGAATTCTACAATGAACCCCAAAATGCATTAGAGTAATTAAGAAAAACAAGACAAAAAATAATAATCTTAGGAGATTGGAACTTAATATTAGATAAGGATATTAATAGGGGATTAAGATGTATTGGAAAATATGGGAAAGAAACATTAAATAAAAATGGAATTAAAATGCTAAAATTCTGCCATACGAATGGCCTGATAATAGAAACCACATTCAATGAACAAACCATTGAAGCCAAATATACATTTTTTCTGAATAGAGCAATGCGAAAAGCTTAATCGTCTATAAGTATATACGAGAAACCTAGAACAAAACATACAAAAGATCTTAACGGAAAATGAACCCAAACTGTCCACATAACGCAGGATGATCACTGCAAAAATTGGAGGATGAAGAAATGGAGAAGGTGAAAACAAGAGTACAAGAAAGTAAAGCTAAACAAACTCAAGATATAAAGTGTGAGAGAACTTTACAAGAAGGAAAGTAACAAAAAATTGAGACAAATAGAGAACCGAAAAGAAATATGAAAGACAATGAAAAAAAATGAAATACTTACACTTTAACACTTAAAAAGTGTTAAAGAAAACAACAGCTAAAACGTCTAAAACCAAAAATATGATAAATAGTTAAAAAGGACAAGATGATGGAATAAAGAAGGGAAGGCAAAATTAAAAAAGGAGAAAATAGCACGGAAAAACACATGAAATCGAAATTAGAAGAAGATAAAGAAAAATATTATAGGCAGAAACGATTGGTAAAAAAGACAGTCAAACAAGCAAAAGCTAAATCATTAAAAAAAATTGGATAAGAACTACAAGATAGGATATGTAACCAATAATAGAAACTTTTGGACGACGATACGACAGAAGAAGGAAGAAAAATGCAAGGAAATAAACACAGGAAGAGATACATCAAAGCAAATCCAAATAAACGCAAAACAAATAGGGTATAGGGTATGTAATGAATATTACGAGAAAAAAATTGATACCGAAGTAATAGAGAAAGACGAAGTAATAAATGAAGGCCAAGAAATCATAGAGCTAGAGCAAATAAATAGAGAAGAAGTAATAGAAGAATTATCGGACTTAAAAATAGGCAAGGCAGGAGGAGATGATGAAATTGAACCGGAAATGGTAAAATACATAGGAGAAAAAGGAGTAAACTCGCTACGTTTAATATCTAACGAGGCGTGGGAAAAACAAACAATCCCTAAAGACTGTCACAACAACATCATCGTGCCAATATACAAAAAAGAAGATAACATGTAAACTGCGACAACTACAGAGCCATATGTCATATGTCACCGGTATTATTTAAAATATATACGGAAATAATAGAGACGAAATAAGACAAGAAGTGGAAGTGGAACTGGAAAAAGAATAAGCGGCATTAAGACCTGAAAGACAGACAAATTATAAATATAATTAGGAACCTAACAGAAAGAAGCATATATACCGGTTAAAAGTAATATTAGCATTTATATACCTAAGAGTAGCATTAGACACGATAGAATGAAAAATTATAGGGAAATGCTTGAGGAAAATAAATGCACCAAATACATTGATAAAAATTATAGAAAGTACTTACAAAAAGGTCAAACAAGAACAAATAATAAATAAAATAGCAGAGAGACAAATGAACTAGTATGAGCATCTGATGAGGATGCAACCGATCAGAATTACAAGAAAAGTCCATGAAGCAAAGAACATCGTAAAAAGAGGCAGGCCTCTTTTTTTTTTTTACGATGTTCGTAAGAACTGTACGAAGAAAAAAATAACTGAAGCAGTACTAGAGGCGAGAAAAGATAAATAAAAATCATTCGATGAATTGAAAATAGTGGCAGGAAATAGAAAAGAATGCAAGAAATGGGCAAATGAAAAATAAAATAATTGGCCCACAATCCGACAGCCTTATAGGGTAAAAGGATGTAAAAAAAGAAAGAAAGAAAGAGAAAGGAAAAGACAGTTAATAATTGATTTCACGTACAGTGCGTATTTGTATCCGCTTATACGTATTTCGTTCTAATAGGGCTCTTCAGAGACGCCTATTCACAGTCGCTCTGAACGTGAAAATAAATCTTTTCTGTCTCAGGAGGCAACTCTAACATGGCTTTGTATAGACGCAAATAGCGACATCTGATATTAAGATCCATAAATAATTTTCGAAACCAAATTAAGATTTTTGCTTTAATCTGTGCCTTCTAAGAATTGTAAGGCAAAACAGACGTTGATAAAGATGTTATTAGAGACATGGGGAATCTAAAAATTGCATTCCACTGCAATTACATTACATTCCAATTACATTCCATTCCAATTCGCTAAGGATTTTTGCTTAGTTGAGGAGATATGTTGTGGAATGCAAGGCACAGATTAAAGCAAAAATCTGAATTTAGTTTCGAAAATTATTTACGGATTTTAAAGAAAGAAAGATTTGCTATGAAGACCTATTGGAGTAAGGTGTGGTATCATAAGTTAAAATAAATGAACCTTCTCATTCTAGTTCCTCGTTGAACTTAGTCTATATTATTCAATTCTCTTACCTTTATTAGCAGCTTGTTTTATATTTGCCTAGTGTTACCTACCGTTAAAATTTTGAAATTAATATGTTGGGTTGCAATTAGACTGAGCCTTTAGTTTATTAGTTGTAAATCTTAATTCATCTCTTTTTGTTTCCGTTTCTTAACACAAGATTAGTTTATATTCATACTAATTAGTTATTGTTTTCTCCAAAATTTTATACTATAGATTTATGCATACTCTGTTTTAAATACACATTCTCATACATGTATACAGAACAGTAACTATTTACTTCTTTTTTGAAAGTTTTAGTAATGTTGGATAACTAATAGAAAAAGTTGGGAACATCTTACGCCATTGTATATAATTTAATATCCTTTGCTTTTCCGAGTTAGTCTGCTCAAGTCACATACATATATGTAGGTATATCAATAAAATCAATACCTAGTAAAAGCAACGTTAAGATCCGCTTTTTTAGGTATAAATAAGTAGTTAGTGAAGGATATTTAACTTAAAGAAACTTTTAACTTTTTTATTAGCAAAGATATATATATATATATATATATATATATATATATATATATATATATATATGTATATATATATATATATATATATATATATATATATATATATATATATATATATATATATATATATATATATATATATATATATATATATAGTGTGCAGAAATATAACGCAAGGAAAAATAGAAGGAAAACGCAATCCAGGCCGTATAAGAATATCATGGTTGCGTAATTTGAGAGAGTGGTCTGGCTGTACCACTAATGAACTCTTTAAGTCAGCTGTAAACAAGGTCAGGATAGCTTTGATGATTTCCAATCTACGATAGGAGTGGCACAAGAAGAAGAAGTGTGCAGAAAATTCGATCTGTGACTCGACTGACTAATTCGATAAATATTTCCAATATTATGTTTATTGTGAGTTTTAAAATTTAGGACGTGTTACACGGCATGTATAAATTTTAAAAACCCTCCTATAGGTCTTCTTGTTCATATGCCATCTCCGCTTAGAAGGTTGGCAACCATCAAGGCAATTTCTTTATTTCTATACATTAATTATTACAATTAATTTCTATACATTATTATTTTTATACAATTTATTATAAACAATAGAAGTTTTTGTTTTTTTTTTTTTAATTTAACTACAATAAGCGGCAAGAAATTAATTTGTTATCGTACTCATTTTATCACCCAGACAAGTTTGCTATTAAAAAGTTTTTAGTTCGGATTATTTAAATGTATTAAAATAACATTAACACCAACGCATGCTGCAAGAGCTGTGGCCCTAGTGCAAGATGGTCGTAGTCAATTTTCTACCGCCCATATACCAGGTGTAAGTCGTTGTGCTGTTTTGAGCCTGTGTTATGAGCCATTGAGCGGTTCAATCAAAATGACAACTATACGGTAAGTAACTATAAGGTAAGAATCAGGCCGTAGGAGAGCAACAACGTAGGAGTGTTTAAAAAATAGGCATCTAATTTCGATTGAGCTGGCAAGTCACCTAATTAAAGTACGAAATGTGGAGGTAAGTAGGTTGGCAGTTCATTGACGACTTCATGAAGTGAATTTATTATTTAGAATTCCAGTCTTATGTACACATCTATATGTGGAACACCGCAGAGCTGGACTTGCTTTGCAAGAAAACACGAAAATTTGGAATTACACAGATTGCACTTTCTTTTCTTCTCATATGAGTCCAGGTTTTGCTTAAGGTCTTCAGACAATTGCAAAATAATCTGGAGAAGACAAGGAGAACGATTTGCCCAATGCAATATTGCCGACCCATTAACCCATGGCATTCTATGACAGGAGCTAGGGATATAACAACCATTTAGATGAGCATGTGGTACCTTTTGCGCCACTCATAGGAATTAATGTTATCTTTATGGACGATAAAGCGTGTCCCCATCGTGATAAAATCGTCAATGAATACTTAGAAGATGTTCAGATTGTTGGTATGAATTGGCTAGCTTCCAGCCCCGACTTTAATCCAATCGACCATATACGTGACACACTAAATAGACGAATTCAATTTTTACTACCCCGCCCAAACAACTTTCCTGCATTTAGTGCGGATCTTCAGACACTATTGGATGAATAAGACCAACTTCATGTTCAAAATTTATTTACCAAAACCCGCCAAGAAATATGCACGCTGTTATAAGGGCCCCAGTAAAAAACTCCAAGTATTAATAACAAATGACCTAAAAATTATTTTGTTACAACTGTTTTTGATAAACAAGGATCATTTTCATAATTTTAGAATAATGTTTTAATAAATCAAGAATTTTTTCGAAATGATTATGTTCCTTATTTACATCTAATGTTACTCCTTAAAACTAAGCCCAATCTGTAAGTGGCATCTCCAAAAATGTGTCTTTTTCTCTAAAAAGTAGGCGTGGATCTTCTTTTTTCCACCTTAGTGTATATATAAGAGGTTAAGGACACATTAAGTTAGCAGAGATATAAATCTAATTTAACATATTATTGATATTGACCCCAAAACTTGTCCTAAATCTGAGCCACTGCTACAGCCTATTCTTTATTTATTTGTGAATCCCTTAAGCCTTACTGAATTGCTGATTAGCATTGCAGATGGCGTTTTCTCGGCATGGATCTCCGCTTGACAGATACTAAAGACTCGAATTAATATCGCTGGAAATTTGTTGGTGTATACGTAAGGAAAGCGTTGATCGGACAAAAAGCTCGACAAAGTATGAAACGGGGCAGGTTTTGCACCCAATTAACAACGGAAATTCTTTATTTTTTACAGTTTTCGTGGATATATATTTGTTACTATACTTAACTGATAATTTTTAAAATATACAGGATTTATAATTTCTATTTAGTTGGAGTAATATTAAAGGTTTATAATTTTCTCATTCAAAGAAGACGTAATGGTCTTTTGATATTTACATACACTATTAAAGATAGGTCATACAAATGTTTGTATTAATAAAGCATTCATATACAAGTAAAACGAACAAATTCTTGAGCCTCTTTATGTCTATTTAGTTGATGATTTATTTTGTATTGTTCATTTCATTTTTTTGAAATATTTTTAATATTTATATTTTTATTATTTACTTTAAAACGGCGCCCTCTAGATGATTTACATGAAACTACAACAATACTTTTCCAATATAATCACCATGACATATATACAATGCAACAAATTTTCTTATATACTTTTCAGTTGTCCTTTTTAAATATTAATAGGTCTACTATATATTATTAAGTACGTTAGATCAGAATAGCTAATTTCAAAAAAAAATTTATAACTCAGTTCATACTAGAGTTGCCCATGGTTTTAGAGAGTAACTTTACGCACAGTAACTTTCCTGGTGTAGGTATGATAAGGTATCCGACTTTGTTGAAACCTGTAGCTTTCCTAGGAAAGAAATCTTAAATACTTATTTAAAAATATTTTTAATAAAAGGGAGTTTCTAAAAAGATAAGACCGAAAAGAAATAAAAGGAAAATAAAGTAGTTAAAAATATTGTCTATCAAGACAGCGACACAACAACTGAAGAGCCTTTGATGTAATTTCATGTTTAAAAAGGACTAAAAATGTTAAAAATAGTACTAATAAATCAGAGGATAATTTTATTTTTTTAAAAGATCAGACCTTAGTCTAGAGCTCAGAATTCGAATGATCAGATGTTACGTTTTCTCTGCTTTGCTGTATGGTTGTGAAAGTTGGACAATGGACTCTGAAACAGAAAAAAGAATAGATGGCTTTGAAATGCTTGGATGTGTTAAGAGGTGAAAGGTATAAATTACTCCAAATCATATTAGAAGGTAAAGTGTAGGGCAAAATATCAGTTAAAAGACGCCAGAACTCGTGGCTGAAAGACCTGAGTAGATGGTTTGACCGATTATTCACAGAAATCTTTCGTGCAGTAGTTTCCAAAGCTACAATTGTCATTTGGATTGGTAAACCTTCGAAAGGAAGCGGCGCAATAAGAAGAAGTTTGGCTAATGAACAACAGGGTTTTCGTAGTGGAAGATCGTGTACAGATACAATATTTGTTATAAAGCAAGTATAATAGCCCAGCATTTCTGTGTCTGATTGAGCTAAAGAAGGCGTTTGGCAGAGTAAGACTCAAAGATATAATCCATCTTCTGTATAATAAAGAAGTTTCCCTAAATATTATAAAATCTATTGAAAACGTCTACCAAAACAACAAAATGGAAGTCAGAATTGATGGAAAACTTACAGAACCCATAGAAATAGGTAGTGGAATAACACAAGGGGTTTCGTTGAGCCCCATGCTTTTCAATTTAATCATGGATGTAATCATCAAAAGCGTTAACAAAGGAAGAGGATACATAATGGGAAACAAAGAAATAAAAATACTCTGTGACGCTGATGACGCAATATTTATAGCCTCAGATGAACATAGTCTGCAAAGACTGGTCCAAAGATTCAATATAAGAGCAAAAGAATTTAATATGACAATCTTATCTCAGAAACCTAAAACAAGAGTAGTCAGCAAAGAACCAACCAAATGTAAAATAGAAGTTGATGGCATCAGTAATGAACAAGTAATGGAAATAAAATACCTGGGAATTACACTGTCTAGCTATGGAGACCTAGACAAAGAAGTGAGAGATCAAGTACAAAAAACAAATTGACTGGAAAAATGCCTTAATAACACTATATGGTGAAGAAGACACATTAAAACTGAGAGGAAATCAGGAATATATAAAGCTAGTGTAAAACCACAACGCAAAGGCTACTGGAAACGGCAGAGATGAGAGTACTGAGAAGAATTACAGAAAATACGCTGAGAGATCGAAAGAGAAGTGAAGATATTAGAAGAAAATCTAACGTAGAGTGAATAAATGAATAGACACAAAATAGAAAAAAAAAGAATAGAATAACCACATAAGCAGAATGGAGGAGACCTGTGTCGTCAAAATAGTAAGAGATAAGTCACCAATCGGCAGAAGAAATATGGGACGACCTTTCAAAAATGATAACCTTCCATAGAGGTATTAGTAAACAAGCAGAATTGCTTATAAAGAGGAAGAAGAAGACAAAGAAGAATTTGTCTTGTATAAATTTCCATTTATGTAGTTCATTTAATGTCGTAGATTATTGCTTTGTTTTAGATATCCTCTTATTCTACTGCTGTTGTTATACATGATGTTTTTATGCTGCAGATGTTATTGACATGCATTTATTTAAGATATTTAAAATTACATCTGTTGTTGATCTGACTCAAATAAATCCGTCTATAAATTACTTTCCAAGTAACAGATACTGTTGTAATAAAAATTAAACAAATATTGTTGTAATAAGTCATAAGTTTTAAGTGAAAGTAAATATCTTGGTTGGATTATTTAAGCATTCCATTTGTCAGGTCTTAAACTTTACGCTTTAGTGATCGGCAACATCAGAAAATGTTGGTATAGCACAGAAGGAATAAGATGAAATTTGCAGTATTTTATATCTTCTTGATTAATTTACCATCTAAAATTTATCAGAACGCAATTTTTTCTTTATACTTTTATTTTCGTTAAAGCCATTTTAGAGTAACTTATTCTAATTTCTACTTACAATCTAAATTCTCTATTTTCTCTTATGTTAAATGAAGGGTCTAGAACGCCAAAGTGGAAGCAAGAACTAACACATGAAGCGAATTTGGCTAGCCGGCTCAGCGCGTCTCTTAGCTTGTTCCTATGGTAATTTTTCGATGTCTTAAGTGAAGCAGGATTTCAGATCGCGTCATATTTCGACGGCTTTCATATATAGCAATTGATTTCGTTGGGGTGAAAAATTAAGCTTTGTTTCCCATAGGGAGGTAAAAGACAAACGATAAGTGATTTTCTAAACAACGCGAGACCTACTCTAATTGTAAATTTTTTCTAAATTGGGGAAACGCAACGACAAAGTGTTCAATCGCCATTTTAAACAAACCTGGTACTCTCAATTTGAGTGGATATGTGGTAGTTCTTCTTCTTCTTCTTCTTCTTCAGTGCCTTATCCGGTCCGGATGTTGGCGATCATCAAGGCTATCATGGTTTTGTTGACTGCTTTGCGAAACAGCTCCGCTGAGGTCATCCCAAACCATTGTATTGGTAGTTCTTATTTAACTAAATTATTCTGTATGCCGTGCTTAATTATAAGTGTAAAAACAGATACGAAACGAAGCTGGTTTCTCGGAGTTTGGTATGGATGTTCTTCATAGACACGAAACATATACGCTATACTTTGGCTTTATAATAATAGATTCCATTTTTCAATAGATTGACAAATACGTAAACAATAAAACAGACGAATTCAAGTATTTTTTTAACTAGATTATTCTAGGGATATTTTCGAGAAAGCACATTCCAGCATTATTATTAGATTATGTCAATTCCTTTGAAAAATCAGTACAACTGAACTAAAACTGAAACAAATTTTCTAACAAATTATAGAGATTCTTTGCCAGATTAAGTATCAGTTTTCATTAAATTAAAAAATTTTGAGTTTGCCCTCTTGGTGGTCATTTTTATTAATATCTTTGGTCATTCGGATATATTATTTGATGTGCTACAGAGCAAACCTTTCGACAAAAGCTTTTGTGCTAACCAGATAAAAAATACTTACACACTGCCAAGTGGGACACATAGTGAAGAAGAATTCAGAAAAATTTTCGACATACCTGCATTAAGAGCATCACACACTACCTTGTTTCAAGAAGAAAAACTATGAAAGAATCAATGCTGACGGGTTGAAACACTGAATTTATTAACGTATTATAACTGGTTAAATAATACTAATCTCAACGGAAGTAAGCAACAAAATTATCTGTCTGAACTTTTATATCGTGTTTGGTAACGAAATGCTTAAGCATTTGTAAAATAATTATAGACAAACCATTTCAACTTGTCAGTGCATACAATAATTTTCTTAACCCCAGCTAACCATTTACTTCAATACCGCACCCAACCACCGACGGCAAACTCTAAGAATTGATAATAGTAATTTAGAAAGTTCTAAAACTGTTAACAATCCCGACACTTTTATGGCAGTATCAGACGACTCAATTGAGCGGTATGACCTACTTTTTTCTTAAAACCTAACTATTAGTCATTCACGCTGTTCGAACGTATTAAAGAAACACGTTCCGGTGAACTAACTTGACAGATTAGCAAGTAATAATGGTTTTCTTAAAGAAAATAGATTTAGGTCGACTGCGCTGTATCATAACTTGAGGATTCTGCGACAAATTGCACAGAAGGAGGTGTGTACCTGACAGTGACGTACGTTTTTATAAGATACTTACAGTTTATAAGACAGTGGGGTGCTAGTCTAATAATTCTAATGGGCATGAATTTTCTGTTAAAATGCCTTTTAATCTTCTTAACCCTTGATCTTTGTATGTTGGATATGACAATGAATTAGTGGAGGATGTCCTAAATAATAATTATTAAATCTGTTGCTGGAAATAAGTTTTCGTTAGCATTATGTTTTCAACATGTTCTCCTCTGGGCGATAGACCTTCAGAGGTATCCAAAAGAGCAAGGATATTCTTTTGTTTAATTGCACCAGTTAATTATAATTTAACACATTCATTCATTATTGAACACACTCAAGACCTGATCAACTTTGCTTTCAGATTCTGCAAGAATCAAATCATTAACAAACCGCTTTACAAAAGGAATATCAAAATGGTAACTCACTCGAAGATACCTTAATTAAATCATCAAGAGCATAATTACAGAAAACTGGTGAAAAGTGCTTACCATTGGAGTGCCTGAATTTGTTTATAAAAGTTTTTATTAAACTTGCATATTACGTTAGAGTCAAAAATGAAGTATATATTTTTGAAGCGAAGCTTCTATACTGGCGTTATATTACTTTTTTTTTCTCTACAGTAAAATGCTGAGAAGCAAACGTCACGGAACTAGCGCCACGAAATAGCGTCGTCACGGGTAGCGTCATACAATAGCAGTTCTTGACATTGATCCACTACTCTCGATCAATTCGTTTCTAATCATCATATATTTACTCTAAACAAGTTTAAATTAACAAATTGGATTCGTAAGGACTGTCCAAATTTAATAAAAGTCTTAAATATCATACGAATAATAGCAACATTGAATCATATGTTTATATTTTGATAATAATTCTTGTTTTAAAATAATTTCATATAAACGTAATTGTTTATTAAATATTTATTTTTTTTAATATTAAGTAATTTTACTATTAAGTGAAATTTATATTTTATTATTAATATTTGGTCTGAATTTGACAGATTTGTAAAGTAAACAACATAATATGCTTTGTCAATACGTTAACAGATGGCGTTAGGAGGAAACATGTTAATTTATTAAATTTGTTTAAAATATAAAAAATAAATAAGTAATAAAATTTTTTTTTATATTAATTATAATGGTTATATTTTTTTTTTATTTAAATTATTGTGTCTCGGCTGCAAAGCAGTAGCAGTAGCGCACCTAGAATTTACCTCTGGGGCGGGGGGGGGGGGTTTTGGTTGGTCACCAAATTTTTTTTTTATGATGTTACCTCCATTTTGAGTCCTTAAAATGTGTAAGTAACAGTGTCGGAATAGGGCTCTGGGGGGGGGGGGTTTAACCACCAAGCCCCCCCACCCCTCGGTGCGCCACTGCTGCAAAGACCATTGACACAAAGAATATTGTGTACAATAATTACAAAAAACACATACAGTCGTTACTAATTGCTACAGTTAATCTATAAGCTTAGAACCTATGACTAAATAATATAACAGTTTTATCACTAAGTTATAAGTTAAAGGTAAAGTACATGGAAAACAAGGGGTTATATTCTGTTGAACAACTGAATATCTTTCAAGAAAAAAAAACTCTGTCTCTGTTAAGTAGTAATTAGGTGGAATATATGTACTGCATATGGTATTTGGTCGGGACACCAGACAGTTATTGCTATGGCCTCTAAATTGGTAGTTAGGATATATTGTATAGAAAATAAATCATTAGACATGAAGACAGATGTTCCTCCACTTGTTCTTGTATATGTACTCCTAAGGAAATCTTCTTCTTCACCTGCCATCTCCGCGACGGAGGTTGGCAATCATCATGGCTATTCTGATCTTAGATGCTGCTGCTCTGAATAGTTCAATTGATGTGCATCCGTACCATTCCGTCAAGTTACGCAACCATGAGATTCTTCTTCTTCCTACACTTCTCTTGCCCTGAATTTTCCCTTGTATAATCAATTGAAGTAGGTTGTATCTCTCATTACGCATAACATGCCCCAGGTATTGCAGCTTTCGTGTCTTGATGGTTTCCAATACTTCCATTCTTTTGTTGATTCTTCTCATGACTTCGTTGTTTGTTACATGCTCGGTCCATGATATCTTCAGGATTCTTCTATACACCCACACTTCAAATGCTTCCAATTTTTTAGCAGTCGACGCGTTAAGTGTCCATGCTTCTATCCCATAAAGCAGTCGAGAAAATATAACACCTTGCCAGCCTAACTCTCAAGTCCAATTTTAGTTCTCTTGCACAAAGTACCTTTCTCATTTTATTGAAGTTTGTACGTACTTTCTCTATTCGAACTTTGATTTCTTTGGAGTAATCGTTTGTGTGATTAATTATTGTGCCAAGATAGTGGTAGTTGTCAACTTGTTCTAAAGCTAACCTAACCTAACCTAAGGAAATGGTAACCTTCAAAATTTTTAAGATCACGTCTATGTGTTTCCTTGAAATTGGTTTCTTGAAGGCAGATGATGTTTGCTTTTGTATTATTGATTAATTGTTGTAAGCGTTCTAGGCGAGGGTAGAACCCACTGCAGTGCCAATGTACTAACGTGAAAGTAAAATATATTTAACATTGAGAACGTTGAGAGGTTAGAGAAGAGTCGGTTAGATAATCTTCATCATTATTTGTAGACTGCGATGTTGTGCTTCCAATTTCTGAATTGTCTATATTAAGTTGCTGTTTAATTTTCTTAAAAACTCTTGTAAATATATTCTTGATTTTTCTATCTTCCAGTGAAGGGTATATTCTAAACCTGTCGTCGAGTAGTGATCGAACATTTTGAGTGAACTGCTGTGCTTCTTGAAGAGGGTTATTACTGCCGAATGAGTTTTCCAGAAAGGCAAGAAAATTTTCAACCGTTTGGAGAATAAGTAACAGAGAATAAGTTTGGATTTTCTTGATAAAGATTATTGGTTGTGAGAACAGAGGAGGCGGTTAATTTAGATTGATCGGGTGCGACTTTCTTGGATTTTTTAGTTTTATGCTTTTTATGTACGTTTGCATCGGGTGAAGGCATTTTTATGTCTTTGATGGGTAAGTTAGTAGATGTGTTTATTTATTGGGAGGTAGAATCGCTGAAGTCAGAACGAGTTCGTTTCTGACCAGTGGTAGAAGAAAGAAATTCATTGTTTGCGGCAATATAAGTGGTGGATATATCGACAGTTTTTATCTGTTGACTGGGAACCGTATTTTGTGTTGTGTTTGGTGGTGCCATATTGTTTGATATAGGGATAGCAGGAATGGGTTCAGCTGGGGACGTTTGTTTATTTGGGAGAGGATTGGTAGGGGGATTTTGACAGTTATTTGCTGTATGTCCATGTTTTTTGCATAGAAAACATGCCATTTTGTCGGTGGAGAGAAATATTCTGTACGAATTATTGTCGAATGGAATTATTAATGAAGTTTCAATTTCAAGGCTATCTGTGGTTGGGGTAACGTATACCTGTCTTCTGAAGCTCTTAATATGCGTAAATTCATCACTAGGGATTTCAAAACAGTCAACACAGCTAAATGTTTTGGTTAGCAAAGTATTAAAGTATTAATAAACAATTTCTTACCGAATAATATTACAGCACTTGATGTTAAAAACTCTACACAACAATTACTAATCACTTTTTGATGGCTAAATACTTTTAAAAACTGGTATTTACTGCGATAAACAGCCAATTTTTACACTGATTCACAGAGCGGTAGGTACTCGTTTGAATGACATACTGTCCAATTAAGTAATAAAATTACTTTATTTAATTTTAAATATATTATATAAATTTTAAAAATACAGAAAACATACTAAATACTTTTTCACTTTTTTTAATATAACTTGTTATTTTTAAACATATTATTGAGTTTATATAATAATTATATTTACTATCCAATGATAGTATTCTTAATATCATATAAATAAAATGTTAGATTTTTGCAATTAGATATTAGTTCGACTATTGTATTAAAGTGCGATAGAAAGACATTTTCATATTTAGTCCGTGTCTGATACGGACATGGACTTTTTCTTTGGTTGACACTTAGTGATTAACTAGTCTTCCTATTTTGTTACAAAATAAAAATAAAAGTTTAAAATATCTAGGAGTCAGGAACAAGTTTTTACCTGTTTGGATCGAGAAATAAGCTGTTCAATTTCGAGAACGATTTCCGAAGTGGAAATTGAAACGTCAATAAACGTACTTTAACCTTTAAATGTGGCTTATTCCCATTTAAATAATAATTACTTTAAATATACCAACAAACATACATTTGGGAAATATACCGATAGAAAGGGTTGATAAATACAAATAACTAGGAACCTGGATTTCAGACAATAATGATCAAACAACCGAAATAAGAGCAAGGATAGAAATAGCAAGAAATGCGTTTGTAATAATAAAACCAATTCTCTGCAACAAATACCTTAGATTACAAATCAAAAATTATATAAATAGTGAAAACAGTTTCCAAGATAATTAGGCATTCTATTCTTAAAACACTGTATGTTGGTTGATGTATCTATAATCTGAAAATTTATGTCTTGTGAAAATATTGCGGTATATTACTCTTATAATTAATGTATACTCCTAATTAATTACAAAATTTTATATAAAGTTATGATTTTAACCACCAAATACTTGATTTTACTGTTCAATATTTGGGTAGGTAAAGGATACTTTATTTCGAAAAGGATATGAACGTGATTGTCTCCGTTTAGGATCCTCGATCCTCTTCAGATTTGCTTTTAATTTGCTTGTGTCGCACAGTACAAGACAAAAACAGCGCCGAACAAGACACTGGGGCAAGTTATCGTTACCGTTTGTTAGTGCAGCATCTTGGAGGCTGTTGAGATGGGCCCGCTGTTATCGAATCAGAGGTGAGAGGTTCTGACTGGATGAGATGTTCTTTTCAGATGAAGGTTGTGTGTATGTGTTTTAGGTCTAAGTATGACAAAGGCTGTATCTCTAGTTACTATTGTTCCACAAGCCGTTTTTACGTCTACGTTCAACTTTAGAACTAGTGGATTGCACTATAATTCTGTTGTTGGACGTTTGCGGTAACAGCCAGGCCTTGACAGCTTACGAGAGACAGCTCTGCTACAGATAGGCTGTATGTGTGAGATGATATGACAGTGATGGACGTTACCATTTTACTACGCTACTATGTCGATGCACAGGGATTCTGTCGTCGGCTGACGGCTTCAACGGTAGGTTAGGTCGGTAGCAAGAACGAGGACCCCTTTCACTGTCATGCCACTATGTGATTTTCTGTGTGTGAGTGTTTTTATGTGTGAATGTGTAGTGTGCTGACTTGGCAAAAACCAGAACTGTGTTCTCTAGTGACCATTGTTAATGCAAGCTGTTTTTACGTCTACGATCAACTTCAGAACTAGTATATTGCACTACAATTCGTATTATTGTTCAATTGGGATAATGGCCAGGCCTCGTCGGAGTTCGATAGATAGTTTCAATCAGTGCCAAATCAGTTGAGAAAATAGAAGCGACTATTTTCCTGAGGAACTGACTGGTACCGTTGAGTAGCAAGATTGGGAAACCGCAAAAAACCAATCTCTTCCTGTCCAGGGTAAGGAAAAGGATTGAATTATAAGTAGGTACGGTAATCTAGTGGAGTAGTTTCGAGGATGTCGGCATACTCAGCCGTGAGTTCGTCAATGCAAGCCTGCATTAATATGAACGGCTGGTGAAATTTTTTTGTGTATTGGCTTCCGGGATCGTACGTGACCTAAAAAAGAGAAGGAACTTTTTATCAGGTTTCCAGTTTAGTGTCATTGTGAAAAAGACTCCCAAGTAGATATTGAGCCTTTTCCCATCGAATTCAGGGGGAATCAGGGATGTATATGGACTGCAAAAAACAATAGATTGTGTTTTGCCAGCGTTAAGTGTGACTCTCCACTTATTGCACCCTTCTTCGATGCTGTTTAATAAAGTTTCCGCTCTCCTGAAAGTTTTCTCTGGAAAGTACCCCCTCGATGTAGTGAGGAGTGCAGTATCGTCTGCGTAAAGAAACAATTGTGTCCCTAGGATGTTTAGATTTGAAATATTGCTGTTATTATATTATAAAGAACAAGAGCACTAGCACTGAGCCTGAGTGAAAGAGGTTGATATTTGATTACGTATTCTCACTCTTACAGTTCTGTTATTTACGTATGAGTGTACAATTTTGGTGAATTGTAATGGCAGCCTGATCCCAATCAGCCTCCGAATAAGTTCGTTATGTCAAACTTAATCGAAGGCCTTCTGTACATCGAGAAACGTGACAGTGGCGATAGAATCGTTGAGGGCTTGTGATACTTAAGATGTATAGTCTACTAATACATTTTAAGCTAATTCACGAGATTTGAATCCATATTGAAAATTGGGGATGATGCTGTGGGCTTCGAGAAATCTGTTAAATCTCTCCTTAAGGATATACTCGAGGACTTTCCCTAGCATATTTATTAGAGAGATAGGTCTTTAAGATTTCTTATCAGTACGGGGTTTACCCTGTTTGGGTATCATTATTGCAATAATAATTTTAGTTAGAAGAGGTATAATAATCGCAGGAAGTTGCTTGAGACGTCGTCTACTGGGATTGTCAGGTCTGGGAGGGCTATTTTTGCATATTTGTCAATAACCCTCCGTTTCCCTGTCTGTGAGGGGTGTCATGATCGGGTCGTGACCTGGATTGCGGTATGTGAGAGTATTTCTAACTATGAATTTTGTGTTGAGTTTGAATATGTGATAAAAGTTCGAGTTTTCTGTCTTGATAATTGTCAAGCGAATTTTTGAATGCTTTAGCTTTTAGTTTCGGAGAACTGACTATCTGATTGTTGACCAACAGATGAGAAGGTTAAGTTTGTTTTTGTTTTGTTAGGACTTTCAAGTTTGTTCCAGAATTTACCGCCGTCTCTGTTATCTAGTTTCGAGGTAGTATTGTATCTTCCCATCAACGAGCTTGTAGGGTAGATATTTTCCTCCTAATTTTAGCAGAGATGAAGTTATATTCTGTTTTGATAATAGGGTTTCTGTTGGTCTTATAAAGACGTAAGAGCTATATTTTTTGTTGTATTTTGGCGCTTTGATATTTGGATTGCACTCATATTGATACTTTTATTTGTATCGAACTCGCCTAACTCGGGCCTAACGGGAGATTTTTGAGATGTATGATTTTAAAAGAGGCCAGTTTGCATTTTGATAATCTCTTATTTTTTTTTGAGAGGCTTGGAGTTTCCGACGACATGTCTGTGTTTACAAGGATTGGGAGATGATTAGACGTTATTGAATCGCCTATGTGGCACCAACCGTCGAATCTATGCATCATGCTACCAGTAGCGAGAATGTGATCCGGGATTGAGGCCCTATTTGCGTTCATAAATGTGTAGTGTTAGGGATTTTTATTATGGGAAGGACTAAAAGCAAATCCGTTAAAAGATGCCTTTCGGATTGTTAGTGTAATCTGCGAATTGGGTGTGTCTTCAGTTCAAATTTCCCGTAAGGATTGCTTTGTTTAAAGTAGCGAAATACTCTAAAAGTTGTACGCAAAACGGGCAACTTGGAGCTATGTAGTAAGGGATTATCGTGAAGATTTGGTTATTGAGGGCGTGCAGATCCATTGCCAGAAAGTTTACGACGGAAGACTGAATATTTAGAGAGAACTTATAGATTGCGTATGATATACCGTGTATGTTAATATAAGTCGTAAATTGTTGCTTTATAGATTCTCGTTTTTGTGTCTTAGGTGTTTGTTCTTTCAGATTAATCCACTAAGAGATCTTGCCGCTTTACTTGCTTCTAAGCTTTGTTGTCGTACTTTTTCTTCAACACCTCCAACATCTCCACTAGTTATATCTATTCCGAGATATCTAAACTTTGCCTCCTGCTTTATTATCTTCACATCAATTTCGATTTTACATCGTAGTGGGTATTTAGATCTTGTCATACATTTGGTTTTTTCTGCTGATATTATCATATTGTATTTCTTTTCTGTTGTATTGAAAAAGTGTGTTAATCTTTGGAGTTCGTCTTCTGTCTCGGCGATTAATGCGGCGTCGTCTGCATAACATAATATTTGGATTTCTTTGTTCCCCATTCTGTAGCCATAATCTTTACATACTGCTTGTATTCTTACGTCCATTATTATATTAAAGAGAAGTGGGCTTAACGAGTCACCCTGCCTGACTCCACTTTGTACTGGTATAAACTGTGTTAGTTTTCCATTTACCTTTGCCTGTATTCGATTATGGAAGTAGATGTTTTTGATGGTTTAAATAATATTGATTTGTATGTTTCTTTTATACAGTAGGTGTAGACGTCTTCGACTTGGATGCGAACGAAAGCCTTCGTCAGGTCTATAAAACAAAGATCTGGTTTATTGTACTCGATGGCCTTTTCTGTGATTTGTCTTAGTATACTTTTGTGTTAAGCTTAAGTGAGGTGTTCAGCAGATTTATACCTCTATAACTGTTGGGGTCTTCTTTATCTCCTTTCTTGAACATTGATATCATTATGATCTTTCTCCATGCGTCTGGTATCTTGCAGTGCAATATTAGTTTTTATATAAGTTTTGTCATCTCTAGGGTTATACTTTCACCTCTGTGTTTTAGAAGCTCGTTGGTTATTCCGTCTGGTCCTAGTGACTTCCTATTTTTGAGTGAATTTATGGCTATTTCTACTTCCTGAAAACTGATTTCTAGTTCGTGTCTTAATTCAGGTACGTCATTGTGTTAATTATTATTTTCCTTTGCTTTAAACAGTTCCCTTAGGTATGTTTCCCATTCGTTTGCTGGTAGGTTATTGTATTCCTTCAATTCTACCATTTCTTATAAATCTCCATCTTTGTTTTTGTGTCCCGTAGAAGTCGCTTTTAATCTTTTTTGTAAACTGTTCCCAGCGTTCATTTTTTGTTCTTCTTACCAACTGCTTTGTTTCATTTCGTATTCTTCTATAGGTGTCTCGGGATTTTGGGGTATTTGATGTTTTGTACTTTGTGTAGGCCTCTCGTTTCCCTTTACATTTCTCTTTTATTTCTTTTCTGACCCATGCTGTATTGTTGTTGTTTCTTTTTTTCAGTATGACTTTGCTTTTTCCTAGAGCTTCTGTTGCTGCTTCTTCAATGTTGTTTTTAATTTTCTCCCAGCCCGCGTTTATATCTTGAATGTCGTCCATTTGTTTCAGCTGTATCTTCTGTGCTAGCCTCCTTTGGTACATTTCTCTTGTAGAGTCGTTCTACGGTGATTATACATTGAGTTTTTCCTCGGTGATTTCCTGTATAAAATGTTTTGGTGTTATTTTGTAGTTGTTACATACGATTATCTGTAAAAAAAATTAGAAAGCAAGCAATGAAGAAAACAAACTAAACAGATTTCTTCCTGTGTTGACGATTTGAACTTTTTTTGAGAATCGTATAATTATTGTACATTTTACTAAAATAGCATAAAAAATCAAGGTACCTACCATGTTTTCCTATTTCTATCCATTAATTTATTCACTTAATCTCAAATTAATAGACGTGGTGTAGATAATACACTACGCGAGTAGATATGCGAAATTCCAGAGCGCGGATAGTAATACAATTATTACTACAAACGGTTTGAAAACCATTCTAGAGTTAGAATTCGAAATGTCAAGAAAGTACTGAGTAAAGAAAGTGTATTTTGCAGTATTGAAATTATGGTAAAATTCCAGTATATATTAATTATTATATTCAGTTATTCCATCGACCTGTTCATTTTGTTGAAAGCGTGTTTTTATTAAAACCATACATTATTACCTACAGAATATGAAACTTAATTTTGTTAAAAGGTTCTATTTAATCAGTAATATTACTCATTTTTATTTACAAAAGTGAAAAATAACAACGAAATCTAGACAAATGGTCTGTAGAGCCAGACACATTACGTTTTGCGTTAGTATGTTTTTGGTAAGTTGTTAATGTAAATTTATTTGTATTTTATGAATGCCATTCTGTCGGGTGGCAATTCTAATTAGAAAAGCAGAAAAGATATTTACGGAAATAATAATAACTAATCAGGTTAATATTGTAGGTTTTTTCTCTTATATTTAAAAAGTAGAAAAACACTTGACAGCAGTATCTTTAAATAATTTATTAAATAACTATACAAAATTACAGCAGAATATATTATTTATATAACTATATACATATATATATATATATATATATATATATATATATATATATATATATATATATCAGAGCTGAAAGTATCTTTAGTAAAAAGATAAAAAAAGTATCTAAGATACTAAAAGTATCTTAGATACTTTTATTTAAGATACTTTTTGGTTCATTTAAAAGTTACTTTTACTTTAGATACTTCTTAAAAGTATCTAGTATCTTTTATCTTTTAAAGTATCTTTAGATACTAAAAGTATCTTAGATACAAAAAAGTATCTTAGATACAAAAAAGTATCTTAGATACTTACTCAGGACCTGAGAAATAGATACTTTTCATGATCCGACAAGCTTCGACCTGTCGCGCCAGCCGTAGCGGGAGAAGAAGACTTCTTCAGTTTATTGTAGATACCATGTCATCTTTGTCGTTGTTACAAAACCGTAGCTTTTTAAATTTATTTAGGGGAATTACTCCTTTAAAAATCATATCCAGGCCTACAGCTGTAAAAAAAATTTCCTCTATGGTGTCTGAGAACAAAGAAAACTTAAAATTAACATTACATGATATCCGTTACGTCTGCACGACGGCTGACATTTGGTCATGCAAAACCCGAAGTTTTCTTGGTGTTACATGTCATTGGATTGACGACAAACTTCTACGAAAGTCAGCACCGCTAGCATGTAGAAGATTTTCTGGAACGCATACACACGACCGTATAGCTGAACTATTAGAAGACATACATACTGCTTATAATCTACATCCAAATAAAGTGTTAGCAATAATTACTGACAACGGCTCAAATTTTGTCAAAGCATTTGGTGTTATTGGTATCAATAATGTTTTACACTACACTGGTGACGACGGTGAACATCAACAACAAGTGCCAAAAGATGATATCGACATCATTAACGAAGATCAGGAAGATATTTTGGAGGATGAAGAGGATATTCCTGACATATTTGAAAACGAAAATTATCTCCTTAAAAATAATTTAAGTGACAATAATTCCTACTTTATCTGAACACATACGTTGTGCAAGTCATACACTTGCCCTAATAACAACTACTGATATTATGAAAATAATTAATTCAACCAGTTCTCTTAGATCAAAACATGAACAAGCAATAGCTAGATCTAATCATATATGGAAAAAAGCAGGTCGTCCAAATCAGCTGAAGTGATAAAAAAAGTATTAGGACATACTTTTACCCGGGTGTGATTCGTTGGAATTCCATGTTCGATGCTCTGAACCAGATTCTTAAGTCTAAAGAAAAACTGGAATCTCTATACGAAAAATTAAATTTTGCAAAACAAGATCTGCTCAGAGATACTGATCTAAATTATTTAGCAGAATTATGCCAAATACTAAAACCGTTGGCTTTGGCACTTGACATTCTTCAAGGCGAACAAAATATGTACTACGGTTTCCTTCTACCATCAATCGTAAGCTTGTTTGTTAAAATTGAAAAGCTTAAAACCAATAAGTTTAAATATGTAAATATGTGGAACCTATTTTGAACGCTCTGACAGTATTTTTAAACTCCAGATTTGAAAAACTTCTTAAGTTGACTAACCAATCTACAATAATTGCTGCAGTTACTAATCCTTTATTTAAAACACGTTGGCTTACTGCATTTCGAGGAATCAGGAATATCGAAAATGACCTTAGTGAAATTAAGGATTTGGTAATTACAGAAGCTATAAAAATTATGAAGGAAAATGAGGAACAATTAAAACAGTTTGATGTAAGTACAAATAACATTACTACTGTAATGAAAAGTAACAAAATGCAAAACGACTTCTTTGAATTTGATATTAACTCCGAATACTCCGATCTTCAAACGCAAAACGAAAACACTGGCTATACTGATTTAGATTATAAACGACAAGCTGAGCTGCAACTATTACAATATTTGGCCGATTCTGAAACCAACATACAAATGTTAAAAAAATATAATATTATAGAACAATTATTTAAAAAGTTCAATACGCCATTACCTTCTTCTGCAGCTGTTGAAAGAATGTTTTCTTTTGCAACTTTTATTAATTCATCCCGACGTCATACCTTGTCTGATCATACTTTTGAAAATTTAGTTTTACTAAAAGCTAGTGGTTATACTAACTAGTTATTAGCTACTAAAATGTTGCTATTTTTTATATCCTATCCTATTGTGTTTAAAAATTTAATTATGTTGAATGTTCTGTTTTTAATGCATAATGCATCTTATGCTGTTTTTAACACAGAATTTATGTTTATTTTATATTGTTTTGAAAATTTAATGTTGGATTTTTGTTTTCAATACATAGTTATTATAATTGGTTTCAAATGAGTGTAGAGTAATAAATCATGAAGTGTCATAAAATTTGCCTGAATTTCGGTGTCGTCATGGGCGTAGGCAAATGGACGGATGTCAACTTCGTCGTCAAAAATTGATGTACCTCAAAATATCATATTTTGGATATTTTGTGATAACCAATTTTATTTAATTTTTCGATTAACTTATTCTTCAAACTCGTATTCCATTATATGGTCATTAAAGCTAATTACATTTATATTTATAAAAACAAATTCACTTCCTTACTGAACGAATAAAAGCATTAGAAGAAACTG
This sequence comes from Diabrotica undecimpunctata, assembly GCF_040954645.1. NCBI lineage: Eukaryota > Metazoa > Arthropoda > Insecta > Coleoptera > Chrysomelidae > Diabrotica > Diabrotica undecimpunctata. Next base: position 105,561,200 of record NC_092804.1, on the reverse strand, counting down.
ATAAGGGTATGACGCACCTCCTAATATTACTAAGAACTAAAATAAATCAACATGAAAACTAATAACGCGTAATGAGGTTTTACTTACACTTTCATTATAATCCCTCTTTTATTTTATTATTATCATTCGACATTCGACATTCGAGTTAGTAATTGTTACTACACCAATTAAACGTACAGTAATATTGTGATATAGAAATAGTGAAAAAGTTATAAAATGGCGACATTTACTCCAAAGAAAAGAGGTGTAAAAAATTCTCCGCTATCTGTTAGTGAAAAAGTTATAATTTTAAATGTATATGATTGCATAAAACACGATCACCCTAGTTTGTCTGTGCAAGAAAGTGTTGAGCGATGTGCCCGAATGACTGGAATTGGACAGTCCACGATTTTTAAATTATTGCGAGAAAGAAAGATATCAGGCCAGTTAAGTCCATGCAAGAGAAAATCCAAAAATTTTTCCCAAAATTTCAGGAAGTACCTACCTAAAAATAATCTTTTAGCAAACTGTAAAGGGAAGCTGCCTGAAAACTAATTTCTTTTGTATGTATTTCAAATTTTGAAATTATTTTGTATTTTATAATAACATTATTTCAATGTACATATTTCTGACATAGTAACCATTCTGCGGAATTTTATAATAATTCTATTGTTTTTAATAAAACTAAAGATTACTGTAATCGAATACGTAAATATCGATGGCAAAACTTCGACCATTGAGCAAAAGAGTATGTTTATCAATCATCGATGAATATTGCGCATCCCTATCCCTAGTCTCAGTCTCAGTTTTGATTGTCGCAGCTCAGTCTTTGATCAGTCTTCATTCTGAGTGTTGTTTACGCTTTTCATATACTTTCAATACTTTCAAGTGTTGTTTTCTATAGAATTCAAGCGTTGTTAATATTTTACATTGATATCAATATTGATAAGAAAAGAAAAATTCAATCAGAAAACACGCAGTTTCAACCTGAATGGACAGCTCTATATTGTTTCACGTTGGAGTTGGAACAGTGCCTGTTTGTTTGATTTGCCATCACACTGTGGCAAGAATTAAAAGTTCGAATGTTAAACGGTATTACGAAACAAAACATAAAATATTTGACGAAAAATACAGAATAGGAACTCTAATTCGTAAAAGTAAACTTGAGAGTTTACTTTCAAATTACGCCACATATACGGAAATTATCAAGCGATCAATGACCGATCAAGAAAAATGTTCTGAGTCTTCTTTACGCATTTCCTGGGTGCTTACCAAACATATGAAGCCATTTATTGACGCAGCTATCGTTAAAGAGCGTTTTCTGGAATCAGAAAAATCATTATTTGAAAATGGGGAACGATTTGAACCTTTGGCGAGGTTGGACGTATTTAATTACCAGTCTAATCGCACCTAGTTTTTGTGCTTTTATTTATATCCACTTAATAATTAAAGTGTTGTGTTATTATAAATAAAAATTAGTGAACTTATTGGAGAAAATCTGTAAGTAATTTTAATCTAATTAGATACTTACTTCACAACAAGTTCATATTGTTTATATTACCTGATGTCATTAAAAAACGAAAATGGATGATGTTAATAGTCCAGGGGCGTCGAGGTCCCAAATGTTATTGACATCACATAAAACTTCTTCATATTCTGCAGCGTTAATCAATTCAACTCCAAAATTTCCATCCAAGAAACAAGCTATTTTATATAATGCTCTGGAAAACGCCAAACTTGAGGAATATCTACTTGCACTGGGAAAAATTATAGAACTAAGATATATTATTTTCTCTTCACGAATTTCAAATCACACCGTATTTGTATTTACCTAGCTAGTGAAGAATTAGTAGAAACTGTCATGAATGCTGACAACGGAAGAATAACCATCATTCAACAAATAATTTATGCTCGACGCTTAATTACACCAAATGAAAGATTACTGATCTCTAATGTTTGTCCTAGTATTCCTCACACTTTCATAGAATCTGAACTTAAAAAGTTAGGCTTCAGTTTATTAACTCCAATTAATTTTTTACGAATAGGTACAACAAACCCAGAATATAGACATATACTGAGCTTTCGAAGACATACATTTATCTCTCCTTTAGAATCTACATTAATTCCTCCCTCAATTGTCATAAACCACGAACAAACATCTTATCGTATTTTCTTATCTTTAGAAAAACAGATGTGTTACTATTGTAAACAATCTGACCATTTTGTAGCAAATTGTCCATCCTGTACAAATCCAAATCAAAAATTAACAACAGTGCCAACTACTACTATAAATACAGTAGTTAATACTCTTCCACATGACGTCCCGATCACATCTTTAGCGAATTCCTTCTCTTTACAATCTTCGACTATACCTTCTTCATTAACTACACCAATATTAACTGCATCCCAAATATCACCCTCAACATCATTCCCAAGTTCTCAAACTACATGCACAGATACAAATATAACAACTACCCAGTTATCAACAACACCTAATGGTTCACAACCTCATACATCAATCCCAAACTCTTCCTCAACACTAGCATGCCCTATAAATAGCATATCAATAGATACCACTGATACACTTGAAATAACTAATACACCTAGTAAAGAAGTAAACACAGCTAAGCGCAGTCCTGTTGAAATTTTATCCCCACCTTTACAAGAACCGAAAGAAAATTTTACAAAACCAATAAAAAAACTTAAAAAATCCAAAACTATTGATAATTCTGAGACTATTGCTAACAGTATGGAACCCGTAAAAGATTTTATTACTAATAAACTTATAACACCGATATTAAATTTTGAACAACTAACTGATTTTTTTAAAAATGCTTTAGGATCTCCAGATAAATTGAGTATATCTAAAACTTATACAGAAGACACATGATGCTTACTTAATCTGTTAAAAGAGATCTATCCTTACATTATATAAAAAAAAAATGAAATCGCGATGTACTAAAATAATTAATTCAATTACTCGACAACTAAAACCTCAGTTCGATAGCGACTCCTCCATAGAACCTTCTACATAAGCTCACGTTCAAGTCTATTTTACAGTGGAATTTGAACGGTTATTATACCTGTTTAGAAATGTTACAATTAATAATTGCTCAAAATTCACCTTCTATAATTTGTCTACAAGAAACTCATTTTAAAAATATCAAAATTCATAATTTGAGAAATTATACAAGCGTATCTAAAATTAGGCAAAATCAAAAACATGCCAGTGGTGGAGTTTCAATTTTTATCGAGAATTCCTATGAATATTGCAGTATTCCTCTAATAACAAATCTAGAGTGGGCTGTAGTAGGTCCACTAAAAGTTAACATCTGCAGTCTTTACATAGCACCTAATTCTGATCCAAGTATAGCAGATATTTCTGATCTTTTATGTCAGATTCCTACACCTCGAATTATACTGGGAGATTTTAATGCACATAATTCATTATGGGGCTAAAAAAATTGACAAAAATGGGAAGAAAAATAGAAAATATCCTAAATAATCTCAATTTAAATGTCAGCAACAGGAGAGTTTTCAGCAATTGATTTGTCAATTTGTGAACCAAACTTGCAACCTAGTTTATCGTGGGACACTTTACCTGATCTATATGGAAGTGATTACTTTCCCATCTTAGTTAACAATCTGTTGTACCACAAACACAATACACACATCACCAAATGGTCCTTAAATAAAGCCAACTGGACACTGTTCTCAACATTGATTTCTTCATCAGCTATGAATCTTAGAGAAATGTTAGAATCAGAACAAGATATTACCGAGAAAACATTATTTTTCAATAAAGTCATCATTGATGCAGCGAATAAATCCATTGGAAAAATAGCTTTTCATCCAAAACATTCACCTGTACCGTGGTGGAACGATGCGTGCAAACAGCCAATAAGGTAATCTAAATCGGCTTTTAATAGATATAAACGATATAAAACTACTGAAAATCATTTAGAATTTAAAAGAATAAGAGCTAAATGTAGATTTATTATTAAAAAAAGCAAGCAAGAGTCATGGCAAAAGTTTGTTTCAGAAATCAATAGATCTACTCCAATTGGTCAAATCTGGAACATGATTAGAAGTATATCTGGCAAAAATTCACAACACTTAAGTAAAGTAATTAATAAAAGACAATCAGACATTTACGTCCGAATGCAATATATCTGAAATAATGGCAAATCAATATTGTACCGTTTCTAGTGATGAAAGCTATTTAATAGAATTCTTAAATAAGAAACGATTTGAAGAAAATAAAGGAATACCAATAATCAATGACACTTCACCAATAAACAATCCTATAAGCTTGACTGAACTTATTGAAACTCTTAACTCCGTTAGAAATACTAGTCCAGGACCAGATAATATACCTGTGCTTTTTCTACAGAACCTACCACTAGTAGGCCAAGAACTATTATTGCAACTATTCAATTGTATATGGATCAATAAGGTATTCCCACACATATGGCACTCGTCAATCATAGTTCCAATACACAAACTAGGTAAACCTAAATTTGAAGCAGAATCCTATAGACCAATATCTCTCACGAATGGAATGTGTAAGTTGCTAGAAAAGATCATTGCCAATCGACTCATGTGGTATATTGAACATAAACATCTTATTATACCCGAACAAAGTGGATTTAGGAAAAATAGATCAACATTAGATAACTTAATATCATTGGAATCACGAAATTCACGAAACATTTATATGTAATCAAGAATGTTTAGCCATATTCTTTGATGTAAAAAAGGCTTTTGATACAGTATGGCGCTACGATATTTTAACCACACTCCACAATTGGAAAATACACGGTAACATGTTTGCTTTTATTTCAAACTTTCTACGGCAACGATATTTTCAAGTTAGAATCAATAACCATTTGTCTGAATCTAAATTACAGAAAAATGGAATTCCACAGGGCTCGAATCTAAGCGTAGCACTATTTTTAATAGCTATTAACAATGTTGTGTCGGACTCTAATGGCACAATTAAAACTTTTTTGTATGCTGATGATCTGGTAATTCTAGCAAGAAATAAAAACATATTATCGGCTCATAATCTAAGTCGATAGAATCGTGGTCTAACAATATTGGGCTACAGTTTTCCAACACGAAAACAAAAGCTATACATTTTTCACGAAAATCAAATCCACAAAAGCTCCCAAATCTATTTTTAAACAATTCTCCTATAGAATATACAAAAGAAATAAAATTCCTAGGGATGCAACTGGACTCAAAATTAAGTTGGACAAGTCATATTCACTCGCTAAGAGTATCGTGCCAAGCTAGACTAAATATTATGAAATCTGTATCACATAAAAATTGGGGAGCAGATTTTCCAACTCTAATAAATTTATATAGAGCTTTAATTAGATCAAAACTGGACTACGGATGTGTTGTGTATAACACCGCAAACCAAGCATTGCTTAAAACTTTGGATACTCTTCAGAGTTCAGCCGTTAGACTTGCTCTAGGAGCATATTGCACCAGTCCTGTGGACAGTCTACTCTATGAAGCTGGAGAGCCACCCTTAAACCTAAGAAGAAAATACTTAACTCTATCGTATGTCTCGAGTATAAAATCTAACCCAAAAAATCCAGCTCTTCATCATGCTGTTGCTAACAGGTTCCAGGAGGTCTATCGAAAAATAAATAGGGGTCCTGTACCTTTCTATAAACGAGCTAATAGATACTTATTAGATTTTAATATTGAACTACCTCCCATTTATCCTATCTGTGAAATAAATTTATGTTTTCCTTGGGTTGTTCACTCTCCGGTTTGTAACCTTAAACTTACAGCATATAACAAAAATAACGTGATACCAAATTTTTTTAAAACTCACTTTCTCCATGTTCTCACACAGTACAAAGATTACCATTTTATATACACGGACGCATCTAAGACCATAAATGGAGTAGGAGCATGCTTTGTGACATCCCATGAACATTCCATCTATAAATTGTCTCCTAAGACAAGTATTTTTACAGCAGAACTATTTGCCATCAATAAGGCCCTAACCTATATTCTAGAAAAAAAACTTCCCAAATCTCTTATAATATCTGATTCACTTAGTTGTCTGACATCAATTTCTCAGATTTATCCCTCTCATCCAACATTACAGAAGATTAAGTTAATTTTATACCGTATATACCAAAACAATTTGATAGTAGAGTTCCTCTGGGTACCGTCACACGTTGGAATAGATGGTAACGAAAAGGCAGATAGTCTAGCTATGTCCGCAGTAACCAATACAGCCGCATCAGTGGAAAATCTAACGGTGCATTTGGATTTAAAACCTTACTTAAGATCAAAATTGCACGATGTTTGGCAAAACCAATGGAATAGATAATAGAAGCACCACTAAATTGATAGAAATAAAATCTTCCGTCCTTCCATGGAACTTCTGGCCTTCAAAGCGACAACATCAAGTCCTAATAACACGTCTCAGATTAGGACACACTTCTACAACACATGAATACTTGTTGAAGAAAGAAGAGGAACCAGTGTGTTTTGTTTGTGAATGTAAAGTGACAGTGAAGCACATTTTGATTGAGTGTCCAATATACTCAGTGGAAAGACTATATCATCAGTTTCCAAAAACATTAAAAGAACTTTTAGGAGAATCTAAATACGTGGCTGACTTGATAGAATTCTTGAAAACTATAAACCTTTTCAATAAAATTTAATACAATACATCAATAATTAAAATATATATTGTATACATTATTATGTAATTGATATTTTGTATATGCCTATGTATGTCTTTATCATTTTTGTATTTTTCTTATGCTAATAACTCTAAGTGGTTGAAGCAAAATAAATAAATAAAAAAAAAATTATTTGAAAATAAAAAGGATGTTTCCTTTCGATACTATTCAGCGTATTCCAATATCTACTACTTCAAGCACAACGAATATGCAGGTGGCAGATGAAACATGCAAAACGTTAAAACAAATCTTGGCTGTCACTAAATATTTTTGCTTTGGCATTGGATGAGACATGCGACATTACAGATACAGCACAGCTTGTAATTTTTTGGGGGGTACCTGGACAGAACCGAGAAGAGTTTGTTGAAGAACTTTTAACTATTCTACCAATATCAGAAACTTTTACAGAAGAGGATTTACACAAGGCCGTGGTGGACTATTTTGGCAAGGATGGTTTGGTTTTAAAAAAATTTATTTCAATCAATACGGACGACGCTGCAGCGATGGTTGGGTGTAGAAAAGTCTTGGTTCAGCAACTAAGTAGCTATTTTGTGTGCAATAAAAATCTAATATCGTATCATTGTATAATGCATCAAAGTATGTTGTGTTGCAGTTTAAATCCAATTCTTCACAGTAAAATGTAAACCATCATGAAAATAGTGAACTTTGTACGTGCAAAATCATCTTCGAGGCATCGACAATTCAAAGTTTAGTGCTTCAAAGATTCTTTACAATACTTGATAACATAAAAGAATTTCTGTCTACTATTAATAATGAAGCTGCAAATGACCATTTGGGCTTCCTCTTGGACACAGAAAACATTGCAACTATCGCATTTTTGGCGGATATATTTTGTAAACTTTTGTCGGATATTAGAAGATTTTCTAAAAAGATTGAACTTTGTTCTGAGGATATTAAGGCCAAAGTTTTGAACTTTCCTCTCAATCAATTTATGATAGTAATAAAGATATTGATGTTACTTAGTTCTCACGTTTTATTAATGAACTTTATCGTCAATGTAAAAAACGATATGCTGATTTCCACAAAATTGAAAATGTTGTGCAACTGTTAAGCAACAATTTTCCACTTAATCCTAATGGTGTACGGACCAGCGAAGCTGGTAAAATAAAGTAAACAAATACTATTTAAGGTAAGCTGTTAATAACATTTAAATATTTAAATAGGTTTAGATAATGTTCCATGAAATTGTTGAACACTATATGGAGAAATAAAGCAACCAGAAACAGTATCATTAAACGACTAAATTAAGTTCAGTTCAATTAAGATACGAATATTTCAAATTATGCCGCATAGATGTGTTTAACAAAGACGGGAGAAAAAACAATTTAATAGCTTTATAATATTTTTTTTTCTTGACTTTAATACCCCCCCCTAAACGAAGTGGCCTAGTTGCCTGGTTTTAACTACGTAACCAGGATGATCTCCTGAGGGGGTAGGGGTTAAATGTACTGGAGGGTTTCTGGGCAACCCTTCCGGTTACGCCACCGCCTGGTTTAGTGCTGAGTGTCCGGACCGCGGAAGTGTAGAAGGTTTTTGAAACGGATCCTCAGGGAATATAATTGGTAACCCCTGATATAAATGATAAAGAAGAGACAATAACATTTACCATGAAAAAGGAATATTACCTTTCCTGGATTAATCTGAATGAACGATACTGGATATGAGACTCTTTATAACTAAGGAATTTTTAACAATCAATCCAAAAAAACAGAAGAACTAAGAACGAGATTCTACGCATCCAAAAGGAATCATACGAGGAAAATAACAATACCACTCATAAGAAAAACTTAACACGATAGGAAATACATTCATAATTTCAACAACACTCAATACAACAATTACATTGAGATCTATTTTATATAAAACTAAACCTAATAATCAGTGAAATAAAACAACGCATAGGAAAAGCGAGATCGGCCTTCATAATGATGAAGGAAGTCACGATTTACCACTTGCTACCAAAATCTCTCTCATTAGATGCTATGTATTTTCTACGTTATTATACGGAGTAGAGGCCTGGACACTTTCCGAAGCTTCCTTAAGAAAACTCGAGGCATTCGAGATGTGGTGTTACAGACGTATTTTAAGAATTTCATGGGTGGATCGTGTGACTAATGTTGAGGTCCTACGTAGAATAGGCAAAGAATGCGAGATTATTAACACCATCGGATAGAGAAGAAAGAAGAAGAAGAAGAAGAAAGAAACGGATAGTAAAAAGAGAAAAATAAAAGAAGCAGCTCTAATTATGCTAAATGAGACCAATTCCTCGTTTGTCGCAAATTCCTCGAATGTCGAATGCAGTAGGATCTGGTTTCCCATATTTTTTTTTTTTTTTTTTTTTTTTTTTTTTTTTTTTTTTTTTTTTTTTTTTTTTTGGCATAGACTTTTAGTCATTCAGCCAGACTCAACATGGTAAAAGAAAGATTGTCTGAGTTTATATTAAAATTAAAATAAATATACAAAACAGGTAAACAGGGTCACTCTCTTCTCGCCTAGGGGCCCATCAAGGCATTTTTTTTTTTTTAACATACAACACTAGGCCACGGTAAGAAAGGAATTTAAACAATTGGGTTAGAGACAAAGGTTACGTTATTAACTAATGTATAATTATTCACATGGTTATTTTACTATCTTTTAAAAACATAACTAATAAATCATACACTGCTCTCGAGTCTAATGATAATAGGTACTGAAGGTTCCAAGGGGCTAATATGTTGTGTTTGTGTAAATTATTTATTAATCTGGATGAAGTTATAATATTTCTGGGGCAACTGAAAAATATATGATCTAGGTTTCCTTCTTCTGTACAAAATTCACATTGATCATTATCTAAAACCTTAAGTTTAAATAAATGTTTGGGGTAACAAGCGTGCCCAAATCTCAGTCTTATGATCGTGGTAACATATTTTCTAGGTACATTAAAAAACTTATACCAAGGAGTTTTAGGAATATCTGTTTGAAGAGAAGTGTATCTATTTGGGCTAACAATGGAATATTCCTTCCATATATTATCCCACCTTTGGTATAATCTTAATTTTAAGGAAGCCAGAAAGTCGCAAGCCGTGATTTTATACGAAGTTTCTCTACCAGACATAATACTTTCTCTTGCTAATTGGTCAACATGTTCGTTATTTTCCAAACCTATATGTGCTTTAATCCAAACAAAAAGTACATTTTTGCCCCTTGTTACTAACTTTTGTTTGATATCCTTAATTTTGTAAATATAAGGGCAACTGTACGTATTTGGCAATCCCGGTTTCCCAATAGAGGTCAAAACTGATAAAGAATCTGATAATATCACTATATGGTCCGAGTTACTTTCTGTTGCATAAAGTAAGGCCTCATATATTGCAAGAGCTTCTGCTGTAAAAATAGAGATCTGGGAGTTCAACTTAAATGTGCGTTCTATTCGTTCCAATGGAATAAAAAAAGCGCATCCAGTACCGTTTGATGATTTGGAGGCATCGGTATATATAACAACGGAGTTTTCGAATTCTGATAATATTGAGTGAATAATCTTTCTATTTATGTGTATACTGTCACTATATTTTGGTACCATGATATCTGCATTTGAACCATGATATGTTGCATATGAGATGTTTTGAAGTGTATACGTAGCTTTATCTATCTCTTTTAATGCTTCCATATTATGTTGCAGAGCTTCGCAGACTAAAGGCGATTTCTTTTTTTCCCAGTATTTAGTAGACAAATCATAGCAATTCAGAGTGATGAGCTTTGTGTATAACGGTTGATTTTTTATATATGTCTTTACCAGAAATTTTTCGGTCAGGAAGTTTCGTCTGATATTTAAAGGCGGTTCCAAGGCTTCCAAATACAAGGGTTGAATTGGTGTGGACTTCATAGCACCTAAACATGTGCGTAGAGCTGAATTGTGTATTACGTTAATTTTATTTAGCAATGCATTACTGGCTGATCCATAGAATATGCTTCCGTAATCCAAAATAGAGCGAATATACGCTCTGTAGAATAATAAATTTACGTCTACATCAGCACCCCACCACGTTTTATTAATCGATTTAAGAAAATTTATTCCCTTGTTGCATTTGTTTAACATATCCTCAATGTGATCCTTCCAAGTCAAATGTTTGTCAAGTGTCATACCTAAATATTTGACCTTATTTTTTAGTGGATATTGATGTTTTCCTAATTTAATTATTTGATCATTAGGTTTATAATGTCTGGTAAAAATGCAAACCTGTGATTTATTACAAGATAATTCAAAATTGTTTTTATCAAGCCATTTTTGAAGTAGTTGATAAATACTATCCAAGTTTTTGATTGCTTGTTTATATTCTTTGTGTTCTGTGTAAATGCAGAAATCATCTGCGTATTGTATGAGGTTGAATGGTATGTTGTTTATTTTAATATTGTACAAATCCGCTACGTACAAATTAAACAGGATAGGACTCAATACAGAACCCTGAGGTAATCCTTTGTTTACGATTCTGGGGCCTATGAGCATTTGTTCTTTTCTTAAATAAACTAATCTGTTTGAATAAAGATTAACAATACTATCAGCAAATTGAGCTGGAATTTGAAATATTCTTGTCATTTTTTCTTTGAGTGCTGTTAGACACACAGAGTCATAAGCACCTTCTATATCAAGAAATAATGCCGGTAAGTAATTGTTCCGGGAATAATTGTTTTGAATGTCTACAACTAGGGAAGCCAATGCATCCAAGGTACCAAAACCTTTCCTGAATCCGTATTGTTCTTTGGGTAGAAGGTTCTGTTCTAGTAACCACCATTCTAGCCTAGCCTTAAGTATTCTCTCTAGAGTTTTTTGTACACAAGATAATAAAGATATGGGTCTGTAAGCTTCAACTAATTTTAGATTTTTCCCAGGTTTGGGAATAGGAACGACAATAATATGTTTGAAGGCCGAAAAGTTAGAACCTTCTCTAATTATCTGATTAAAAATATTTAGAAGTAACTCTTTTGCATTATTTGGTAAATTAAATAGCATAATATATTTGATTTCATCATAACCAGGAGAAGTGTTAGGACGGTCACTAAGGGCACAGTCCAATTCTACCATAGTAAACGGTTTTAAGAGAAAATGACTATAATTCGGATTGAATAACATTAAATCTTCGTGATTGTTCACATACGGTGGTGCAATTTTGTCGAAAAACTCTGCTATCCACGAATCTTCTAGTGGTAATGGAGCATTGACCCTTTTCCTGTTCATCCTTTTCGCTTGATTCCAAATCGAAGTAGGCGACGTTTGTTTATTTAATTTTGAGCACCAATCAACCCAGCTTTGTTTGGCTTTCGATTTCAATAATTTCTTAGCGTGTGCACTAGCTTGTTTACATTTAATAAAATTTTCAACTGATGGATCTTGCTTGTATTTTATTAATGCATTTTTTCTTTCTGCAACAATTAGATCACATTCTGCATCCCACCATGGTGAAGGAGTCCGTTTCTTACACTTAAAGGGTTTATATTGGCTAATAGATTGTGTGGAAGCTTTATTGATACAGTCTAATAAAAGATTATATTTTTCTTCTACATTTGGGGATATAGGTCCACTTTCATTTAAAGTATTCTCAATTATTTCAGCGTACATATCCCAATTAGCTTTCTTAGTATTCCATTTACTTTTGGGATATATGGTCTCATTAACAGCTCTTGGGTATTCGAATTCTATTTTTACAACATAGTGATTTGATCCAAGTGTATCAGAATCTACAGTCCAAAATGTCTTAGTAAAAATGGAAGGAGAACAAACCGTAATATCAATCATAGAATCTGAATGTCCTGGATTTCCTTGACAAGTAGGTTGACCGTTATTCATCACAATGAAATCAAGATCCTGTAGGGTCTCTACAATTTGATCGCCAATATTATCGTTTTTTGATGATCCCCACAGCGCATTGTGGGCATTCATATCACCCCCAATAATGCAAGGGTGCTTCACTTGGGAAAATAAGTTTGTCCAATCTTCTATTCTGGTTTTGGTTTTTGGACATCTATATACAGAGAGAAAACTCAAGTGAGTATTATCGTAATTAACTTTAATACCACAGGCAAGCAGCTCTTTATTGAAGTTTTTATTTAATTTTAATATTTCAAAACGGATACCCGTTTTTACCAAAACAGCGACACCAGCAAAACCGTCTGCACGATCTTGACGAACAATATTATAACCTTTAAAATTATATACAACATTATTTTTGAACCAGGTTTCACTTAAAAGAGCAATATCAACATCTTCTTTAATAAGGAAATTGAGTAGGCTGTTTTTATTTGCAACAGCTGATCTAGCGTTCCATTGCATAATTTTAAGTTTAGTGTTAAAAGCCATAAATTTAAGTACCTTTAAAAATATCCTCGAGAACAGTATGCAAACCCTTAGCTAACAAATTATTATCCAGTGTTTCTGCATCCTCAAATGATTTTACATTTTTTATAAATTCAGAAAAAAATTTGACTAACGAAATAACCATCTTGTTTTTTTCACCATCTATTGAACTATTAGGTTTATTGGGATTAGGTGGTAGGGGCTGTAACGGGCCAAATCTAAAAGGAAAGGTGGAGGAATCTGTAGGGGATTGTGAAACAGGAGTAGAAACTTTCCTTTTTTTAAGTGCATTATGTTCAGTATTAATCCTACTAGGTCCAGGATGAGTAAAGTTTGTTGATTTTTTCATATACGATCTTGGAATGGTAGGATGAGATGACATAATGTCATCAGATACGTTAGGTAGTTTTGGAAAATTTTCTTCAAGATTTGACAATATCGAAAATTTATTGTTACTAACAAATTCGGAAAAAGATGATTCTTTAAATCTTTTTGCTTCTAGAAAGGAGATTTTTTGATCTAACATAATATTTTTAATTTTTTTTTGTTCCTCATAAACGGGACAACTTTTGGAGATCGAAATATGATCTTTACTTTTACAATGTATACAAAAAGTTTTTTGAGTGTCGCATATGTGACTATCATTTTTAATTTCTGCACATCGTATACAAAATTCTTGTGTGCCCTTGCATTGCTTAGAAATGTGACCAAATTTCAAACACTTGTAGCACTGTATTACCCTGCCTACAAATCTTTCTACTGGTAAATACACAAAATTAACTACGACATGAGTTGGCAAAACATTTCCTTCAAATGTAACTATAATATTTCGTCTGGGGACGTATTCTGTTTTACCTTCTTTATCTACCTTTCTATGCATTCTTTTAATGTCGGTAATTTTAACGGAAGAGTCTATATGTTTTTTTAAATAATCAGTATCATACCTCGTATCTACATCGTGAATTATTCCCTTGATTTCCAAGAGATGGTTAGGGATATAGGCTTTTAAATTTTCATCTTTTAACTTATCATGTGTTACTAGATTATTTGCATCCAAAATAGATTTTAAAATGACTTTAACTCTATTTTTTCCTATAGATTTAATTTCCTTTAGGTTTTTGATTTTAAGTTTTTGATACAAAATTTCCCCCACCACCATTGGATGTAAACGAGAGATGTTCTGATTATTTAATTTCTCTATATAAACGCAACAGGTATGAAAATCATAATTATTAGAGGAAATATTATACAGTTTAACTTCCCTTGTTTTGCCGGAATCCGCACCAATTTCAATATCCTTATCCATATCCATATCTGGGGAACTTGTCGCAACACTCACTTCGCACATTTGCGTCTTAATGTTATTTTCCTCCCCCATTAGGGGAGGTAAATCACTTATTTACACTAAAATTCCAAGTATTAAACCGATATATTTACACAACTTTAAATTTAAATATAAATATCGATTTTTAATTACCGCAAAAACTTATCTCTGCTTAATGTGGTTTTATCGTCTGTTCGAACTGAAAGACAAATTCAAACTGTTTCCCATATTAAAAGAGGAAATAGATAAAACCAAAAACCACTATTAGTAAGTCAATAATAGATCGAGAATACATAATTTATGTGTTTAAATAACATATACATAAAATCACAGTTTGGTGTTTATTGATAGTAAACTAAATGTAACACCCTCATTATATGTCTGTATAGTATTATGAGGTTGTTTTTCCTGGTTTTTTCCTCATTATTTACTATAAACTTACTAACACGAGAAATTAACTGTCATTATTGCACGTGGTTGTCTTTTTAAAGACGAATCACATGCTATGATTTTTTCTGACGGATATTCTCAAGTTAAAATTGATTTCATGTAATCGAATGACCTATTTTACAATAAAGTCATCTACTTTAAAATGTATCATATATTATCTCTGAATTGTTAATATGCATGAGTAAGATAAAATTCATTTATTATAAGAATTTTTCACCAACTAACCATAAAACAAAATTTTTTTTCGTTTATTAATGTTTTGTATTTTAAAAAAGGCTTTCCAGTGTAAAAAAAAAAACTGAAAATCGAAATGTCAAAAATAAACTTATTTTAAACCTAAATTGAGGTTTATTTCCATTGAAAGTAGTAATTGCATTAAGATGTCACAAGAAAATAGCTTCAGAACAAGCCGCATATTCTTAATACAGTGTAGTGTTGGAATTTGTTCCTTTCCTACAAAAGGAGCTAAACTTCTTGCATATCCTTTTTGATATATTTTTTACTGAAACTAAGAGCTGAACTACAATTCTGCGTATTGGTAATGCAACTAACATATATAGATATATTATATATATATATATATATATATATATATATATATATATATATATATATATATATATTAAACTGAGTTTATTAGTCTAATTTATCAACTTTATTAACATTTATTACAATTTATATTCCCGACAATACGCGCGTTACATTTCAAAACTCGACTCGATATTATTATTCACACTAACTAACATAATGAAGATTCCTCTATATATATTTATTAACCGTTGTTCTGGAATCCCTTCGAAGCGGACGGATGTTGACCCCTGAACTGTCTCGAACGGCATGGCAGAAGGCCGGTTTTATCGTATGGGAAACTACTAGAAAATTCTTATTAGAATAATAACATGTTTACAGGTTAAATATGAGTCATATTTATCGTAACAATATATACATATGAGGAAATAAGAAGACGACCAATGTTGTTGTTGACATGTTAAAATGGAACTGGGCAGAACACAATAGGGGAAGAATGAAAGACAGCCGTTGGACGAAGCGAATTATTAAATTGTGACTATGAGAAAATAAAAATGAAGAAGAGGTATACCTCAAATAAGATGGACTGATTGCATCATGAGAATAGATCCAAAAAAAAAAAAAAAAAACAAACAGGTATGAATGGACACACTTTGAGGACGCTTACGATGGATGGAGTAGCTGTTGATGATGATTATATATATATATATATATATATATATATATATATATATATATATATATATATATATATATATATATATATATATATATATATATATATATATATATATATATAAACCCTAATTTGACTGCATAAATCTTCATCTATTTCTACATTTTTTTATAATACCGATCTTAAGTGCAAACTGAAAACGACAAGTGTACGACGCCCATGGAAAAATGGAGCGAAGTTTGATACCACAACAGGGAACATATTCCTAAACTCTACAGTGAAGAGGAATGCTATGACCAAATAAATATTACAGATAATAGGGTAGAATATAAGTGAAAATAAAAGTTTAAACATTATTCATAATTCACTAAGTGAATAATCATTGAGAAAACGATCGTTTTGTAGTTAATACCAAAGTTCCGCCACTGACCTACGACTTGTGAGGACTTTTTGTTCAAAGAATACTAGTCACTATGTACTTGTTATAATGGGAGAAGTCATTATTTTAGCTTACTCATCGTTTGTTGATGAGAATAGTGCATGGTAAACAGAGACAGGTGAATATGTTTGGAGTAGGTGAAATGGATTTCTTTTGAGTGCTGCCCCGTCTTACTATTAAAGTTTTTGATCTAACTGATTTAATCAGAATGTTTTTACTCGACAGAAATTGTATAATTGATAATTTCCTTTAGTTCTCTGCAATAAATCATTTGTAGGTAGCTGAAAAGAGTCACTTATAATATTAACTTTTACATATTCGCTATAAAGTGTAAAAATTAAACTAACAAGTAAACATGTACTTATGTAGAGAAATTAGTTTTGAATATAGATAAATGATCGAAAATTGTTAATATTATTAGCGCTAGTGTTTTTGAGGAGGAAACTTTGATAATCTTCCATAATTATTTTAGAAGGCCTGTTTCATTTCATTTTGATAAGCGTTCACGATACTCATCTTTTATCTTTTTTGCTAGTATCAGTACATAGGTAAATCAATTTTATTTTTTATGCACTTGTCATTTTATTAGGACGTATTTATTATACTATATTTAGAATAAAGTTTGTTTTTTCTTCTTGTAGATTCTTTTTAATGTTGGCAAATCTATAAAGTTTTATATTATTATGATTGTTTTTGTTTAGCACTTTTACCACGTTTTTTCTTAGAAATATATACTGTTGGAACTTCCAATATTTTAATGTGCCAAAAAGCTTGCACGTTGCAATTTATTTATTTTCTCTATATTTTTCTAATTCTAATTTGTGAGACATTTCGTATATTTAATTAGTAATCGATTTACGATGAATCTGTATGCCCCGTAGAACAAAAAAAATCAAACCAGAAAATTTAGCTGAGATAATTTTAATTAACAAAAACGTTTATAAGAACTTTCTGTTGTAGAATAAACAGTTCTCTCAGAAACAACGCTTGAAGTCACCGGTGATTTAGAATGTCGGTTAGGCGAGCGAAATCTATTTTTTAAATAAAATTTGTATTAACCAACAGTAAAAATTCGATATCTTTTGATCAGAGTGTGCTATCGACAAAAATCAAAATGAGGTTTAAAGCTGAAGAGTGCAGATTTTGTACAAATGTTTAACATTTTACCGCAAATGAAGTCAGTTTCTATAAAGCTGTTAAATAAATAAGCATGAGGCGATTTTTAATATTTTTCACGATTCTCATGAGATCTATAAATTTTTTTATCACTTTCATTGTTCCATCATTACAGAATTTCGATTGCTTAAGCCTAATCATAAAAATATACCATATATATATATATATATATATATATATATATATATATATATATATACATAAGAAAAAAGAAGTACTCGTGACTCGTTTGGAAAAAATATATAAATGTTTTTGATGGGTTGGAGTCAATAAAAGGGGGCTATTGGTTAACTATTTAATATCTCGAGCTTTCAATTGTGTTTACAATTCTTATCAAGAGCTGCTAAAAAAGACAAAATATCTTACAAAGTTGAACTATAAAGAAAAACATTTTTTGTTTCGTTAAAAATTTCTGCAAATACATGTCAAAAAGAATTAATACTAAAATGCCCTTATCTAATAAATTCTTCCCTGAAATTCTAATAATTTTGAAAACATTTTCTTAACAAAAAAATAATTGAATTTATAAATAGTTTAAAGTAGCAACCAATTACAAATAAGCCTCAATGTCATAAATGCCAATTTAAAATGTTTACCTTTGACAATTATATTGTCAAAAATAAAATTTTGTTTAAAAATTCTTTTTTGTTTAGTAACAAAAAAGAAGAAGATTTATTCACCATTGATAGATGTCTGAAAAAATGTAACAGATATATGGAAAATTAAATAAAAATGTGATATTTTTCAAGTTTTATATATAAATTTATTTATATATAAAATTATATATTTATATATAACTTATTTGGATGATGTGAGTAATAGCTTATAAATCTATTACTACATATGGGTTTTCTGAACCATCTAGTTTTCAACACATTGTCTATAGTTCTTACAATTCTCATGTCAAGGAATGGTAGAGAATTATCTATCTCTTCCTCAACTGTAAACTGTATATGTTGATTATTATAATTGTTGAAAATGTTAACTGTTTTATGAATTTTGTGTTTAGGAAGTGCCAAAACTAAATTATCTACATAATATCTTTTAATAAAAAAATATGATACAACCTCATTAAATTTGTAAGTAGTGAATTTTTTAATTAATTATACCAACGTTAACAAACTACTCATCACATTTGTAGCTCCCTGATGAAGGACATAACCAATGTCCGAAAGCTTGGATTAAAAATTTACAAGAGTACACGTTTCATTTGTTATTGCTACAAACCCAATATTTAACGTTTACTTCCTTACGTTGTCAGCAAATACTTCTGGTTCATTATATATTTATATATATCATTATATATTTATATATATATATATTGTTATGATATGTAAAATCGAGAAAAATATTGGTTTGTTTAAAAATATTTCAAAATTCAATAACATTAAAATAATTCAGATAAGTAGGATAATATCCAACAAACATTTCGGAGAAGGAAAGTTATTAAATCCTTGGATTTCCTGTACTAAACAAAGTGTAAGCTTTGCATTTATTTCTTTGTTATACTTGAGTGACCCGCATAAGTTTAAGTGAAAGCCACAGACAATTGAACGGGGTTTTTCAAAATACATTAATGCAGTGATTAAAGACAATAGAAGGGATTATAGAAAGTGGTTTTTGTTAGTTTTTAAGAATTATAGAAAAATATTATTTGTAAATAAGTTTAAGGAAATTTATAAGTATAGGTAAAAATTTGTTTGTTATCGAAATGAAAAAATGGGGGAATTGTGACGAGTTTTGATTGGCGGAGATTGAAAAAGGTTGGATAAGTATGTAGGAAAAAGTTTAGCGAGATTGAGGAGAGAGAAAAGATAGAATCAGTTGGTTTCCAAGTCTGTGAGAGGAACAGTGATTGTTCTCTGGCGGTTCCTGAAATGTAGCAAGCAGTAGTGTTGAATGTTAGTGAGTTTTTGTGGAGTTAGTGTATCTGGCAGAAGCTGAAGAAGCAAAATATTGTAAGTCATATTTCTCTACTTATATTCCAAGAGTCACTGTTCAGGCCAACGAGAGATTCAGTTTATCGTAAAGAGAAGATATTCCAAGAGTCATTTTTCACTCGGGCCAACGAGAGATTCAGTTTATCGAGAGGAGAAAGGCTATCATAATTTGAATGATTTGTGCTTTTGAAGGAGATCATTAAGGACGATATACTTGCAACAATCTGTGTAAGATTGCTGATTACATAGGGAGCGGTTGAGAGGAGATAATATAGTCTACAAGGAACAAGGATTTGGACCACTCATCATCAGAGAGAGATATTTTGTTTTCTGCAGTTTTTTTTCTTTTATTGATAACACAATTTTTACACTTAATTTAGAAAGGATATAAATATTTTGATTAGGAGAGTTAGAATAGTTCGGAATTCTGAGATTTCAATTAATATTGTTTGTACCATAAATTTTGATTGTTCACGTACGGAGAACAAAATTTTGAGAATCCTTATATGAGATTTGTTTATTGAAAACTTTTGAGTGTGAATTATTTCATTATTTTTATTTCAATATATAGTGTTAGATCATATGTGTTTTTTATTATTCCGGTATTCTCTGGACCTTACCTTTCACATGTAATAGCATAGATATTGAAGCACGAATTTAACCCTGAGATAAAAGAATTAAAAATTGTGATAGAGTCATAATCATATCATTTAAATAATTTTAATTAATCAAAAAAATTAATTAGCTAATTATTGCTTGGCGCACCAAGACTTTAAATATCACAATAACTGGCTTCCAAAACGTGGTGCAAATATCGCAGCTTTACATTTGAAGGAAGGGAAAGAGATCTGGAATAAGTACAGGTGATCCAGAGATAAAAACATATAACATTGAGGGAATTTGAATTTGAAAATATTTTGACAATTTTTCCAGGGAATATAAATTTGATTTATTGATTGATCGTAGTTAGTGGATATTTACTGCTATTGAATTATTTGATTTTATTTTTTTTACCAATCGTACATTTGATATTTATTTTGAATTATTTGAATTTTACTGATTGCATATTTGATATTTGTCGTGAAAATTTAATACATTTGGGGAGAAATATTGTCGTGTTCTGAAACATATAGAGTGTTGTAAAATTTCACATTTGGCGGGGACAAAAACAATAACAAAAAGTAACAACATGTCTGTCACAAGGAGACAAAGTAAAATGCAGGAAAGGAAGGAGGATAACAGAGAAGATGAAACAATTTTGGAAGAAGTATCGGATAATGAAGGAAATGTGACAATAGTTGAGGAGAGAAAAGAACTATCAGGAATAGATAAAATATTACAACTAATGCAACTCCAGTCACAAACAATGGCAGAAACAAAACAAACAATAGAGAAAAACCAAAATGAAACATCAAAGAAAATGGATAAAATGGATAGAAATCAACAAGAAACAAAACAAACAATGGAAGAAAACCAACGGGAAACAAGACAAGCAATAGAACTAAATAACAGGAATATAGAGCAGCGTTTGGAAAACTATGAACAGGAAATTAAAGGATGTGTTGAGGGGATAAAGAAAGAACTGATACAACAGATAGAAGAAATAACCCTAAAGAATGCAAAACAAGAGACAGAGATTAAAGATATCCAAAATACAATGAAGGAGATACAAAATTGCCAGAGAAAGGAACTAGAGATGCAGAGAGAAGAAATAGAAACTAAAATGAAGGATTTTAAGACTGTCCAGAAAAAGGAATTAGAAAAATTAGAAACAAAATTTGAAAACGTTTTACAAGAAGACATGCGAGAAATAGAAAAAAAAATGGAGGAAATCAAAAAGGAACAAAATTCAGGGGAAAGAAGGGAAATGGTCATCCATGGAACAAGCGAGGCGAAAATACAATTTGGCGGGGATATTCGGAAAACACACCCAGTACCGTTTGTTAAAAATTTGAAAACCAAATTACAACATATTAGATATTTAGACGATTGCAAAGAAACAATTAGAAACCATTTGAAAGAAGGAGCAGCGTTATGGTATGAAAGCAAGGAAGATTAGTTTGAAAATTGGACAGATTTTGAAAATAAATTTCTCAACTATTTCTGGGGGAAAAATAAACAGAGAGAAATCAACCAAGAGCTACAGAATGGAAAATATCACGAAAAAATGGGAATATCTGAAGAAAGATATGCTTTGCAGATATATAACAATTCAAAATATCTAGAATACAAATATTCTACCGAACAGCTGGTAGAAATGATCAGCAGACATTTTGAGGAAACGTTGGAAGATCACGTGATTTTGAGAAACTATCAAGATATTGATAGTTTGTGCCAATTCCTTCAATTAAAAGAAGCGAAAAGAAAAGAAATGAGAAATAGAAGACAACATGACCAATATAATGGACCGGAAAGAAGGTATTCATCAAATTATGACCAGAGAAACCGACATCCCAGATCAACAAACGAATATAGGCCGAGAAATTACAATAATTACAATAGACAACAAAATTACGATAACAGGAATGACACACAACAGAGAACATATGAAAATCACAACAGGAATAGAGATGCACAAAATCCTCCGAATAGGAATACTAACGAACAAAGGGACGATAGAAATAACCAGAGCTTCCAACAACAAAATAGAAGAGAGATGAATCATGTAGCAATAGGAAACGACAGACAAATTTCTAATTCTAATCTAATATTTTTAGATGCATTTATAAAACATAAAGCGATTAAAATTGTGATTGATTCTGGATCGGAGATATCGCTAATCAATAAAAAACTAGTAAAAGAATTAAATTTGGACAGATTTGTGTATAAGATTCCTAGGGTTGATTTAGTGGGTGCAAACAATAAAAATTTGACGACAGTAAACGAAGGCTTGGGAGTACAGATAAGAGTGGGAAACAAATTCCATATTATGAAATGTGTGGTGATTGAAGATTTAAATCATGATATGATAGCGGGAATTGATGAATTGAGGAAAAAAGATATCACCATAAATTTTTCGGAAAATAAACTGGAAATCAGAGCAGAACCAGACAACACAGGAGAAGAAAAGCAAACAGATAGGAAAACAAATTCTGGAAGGATCAATGCACAGGAAAAACGCAAAGAAATCGATATGACTGTAGAGGATAAACCGAAAGTACAAGAACAAGATCTAACAGAAAAGAAAAAGAGAAGGAAGAAAAAGAAGAAGAGTTCGAAAAGAAAGCAGGAAAATAAGATGGAGACCAGAGAAAAACAGGAAATAGAAGGTACAGAAGAATTGTTGGCAACCGACGATAAAACAGAATGGAAGCAGGAAGAAAAAGAAGGTATCATCAGAGAAATGAAAGGAATAGAAACATGGTGCTCGGAATACCAAAGGGAATTAGAGGATAAAAAGAAAACAGAAGAAAAAATGGCACTGGTGGACGAGAATCCAGAATTTTGTGAAGAAGTATTATGGACAGTGAACACATGTGAACAAAAGGTGGATGAAAGAAAAATAAATTGTGGAAAAAACATGGAGAAGGAAATAGAGAAGATTTTAGGAAACCATGGAGATTTTGTTAATAAAGTAAATCAAGTGGTTAAAAATTATGAACTTTCTTTTAAGGGAAAATACTTGGAAAAATTTAAAACGAAAATATATCCAATCCCGTATAAAGACAGGCAATATACGGGGTATTTTAACATTCACGACATTTGTCAGTATCATAAGTAGATTTTAATAACATAGTGAAATAATTTGATCCTAGAAAACTTTTGTCATTTTTAAAATTTAACAAAGAGTTTTCGGCAGATCAAATGGCGGGGATTTGTTATGATATGTAAAATCGAGAAAAATATTGGTTTGTTTAAAAATATTTCAAAATTCAATAACATTAAAATAATTCAGATAAGTAGGATAATATCCAACAAACATTTCGGAGAAGGAAAGTTATTAAATCCTTGGATTTCCTGTACTAAACAAAGTGTAAGCTTTGCATTTATTTCTTTGTTATACTTGAGTGACCCGCATAAGTTTAAGTGAAAGCCACAGACAATTGAACGGGGTTTTTCAAAATACATTAATGCAGTGATTAAAGACAATAGAAGGGATTATAGAAAGTGGTTTTTGTTAGTTTTTAAGAATTATAGAAAAATATTATTTGTAAATAAGTTTTAGGAAATTTATAAGTATAGGTAAAAATTTGTTTGTTATCGAAATGAAAAAATGGGGGAATTGTGACGAGTTTTGATTGGCGGAGATTGAAAAAGGTTGGATAAGTATGTAGGAAAAAGTTTAGCGAGATTGAGGAGAGAGAAAAGATAGAATCAGTTGGTTTCCAAGTCTGTGAGAGGAACAGTGATTGTTCTCTGGCGGTTCCTGAAATGTAGCAAGCAGTAGTGTTGAATGTTAGTGAGTTTTTGTGGAGTTAGTGTATCTGGCAGAAGCTGAAGAAGCAAAATATTGTAAGTCATATTTCTCTACTTATATTCCAAGAGTCACTGTTCAGGCCAACGAGAGATTCAGTTTATCGTAAAGAGAAGATATTCCAAGAGTCATTTTTCACTCGGGCCAACGAGAGATTCAGTTTATCGAGAGGAGAAAGGCTATCATAATTTGAATGATTTGTGCTTTTGAAGGAGATCATTAAGGACGATATACTTGCAACAATCTGTGTAAGATTGCTGATTACATAGGGAGCGGTTGAGAGGAGATAATATAGTCTACAAGGAACAAGGATTTGGACCACTCATCATCAGAGAGAGATATTTTGTTTTCTGCAGTTTTTTTTCTTTTATTGATAACACAATTTTTACACTTAATTTAGAAAGGATATAAATATTTTGATTAGGAGAGTTAGAATAGTTCGGAATTCTGAGATTTCAATTAATATTGTTTGTACCATAAATTTTGATTGTTCACGTACGGAGAACAAAATTTTGAGAATCCTTATATGAGATTTGTTTATTGAAAACTTTTGAGTGTGAATTATTTCATTATTTTTATTTCAATATATAGTGTTAGATCATATGTGTTTTTTATTATTCCGGTATTCTCTGGACCTTACCTTTCACATGTAATAGCATAGATATTGAAGCACGAATTTAACCCTGAGATAAAAGAATTAAAAATTGTGATAGAGTCATAATCATATCATTTAAATAATTTTAATTAATCAAAAAAATTAATTAGCTAATTATTGCTTATCACAATAATATATATATATATATATATATATATATATATATATATATATATATACATATTTCTATAAGCGGCATATAGAACGAAAATCATTTTATTAGACCACTTCGATGTCGCAGGAAAGTCCCTATTCAAATGAATATCTTTCACCTGTAGTTACTCTTAAAACCTTTTGCACACGAGTCACTACAATTAAAACTTCTACTTGAACAAATTCCTCATCAACATCTCTGTCAAAGATGGATAATGAAAAGATGAGATCATTAATCTTCACAAAGGCCCAAAGTACAAGTTAGCATCTTTGCTCCCCGATGCCGATGTCGAAATAACCCTTTTTCGTATTGCAGTGGCGGCACATTATGTATTTATGACAATTAATTATACAAAGAGGACACAGTTGATGTATATAATTTTGACTTGTTTTTATACTCTTGGATTACAAAATGATGAAATTACAAAGCTTTAGCTTTTGGTAACAGGACAAAGGAACTAGTTATTTTAAAACAAATAATGATAATTTAAAACTAGTTTTCTTATTTCACGTTGTAATTATTAGTTTTTTTGGAAATTAACTACAAATGTACTTAAAAATATTCTGACAAGAGAACATTCGCAGTGGTTAGCCGTATCTCAAAGGAAAAAAAAAATACAAGAAAATGTAAATCTTTTTGTGTAATTAGTATGGGTACCAAATTCATAATAAATTATTGAAAATCAATGATACTTAAAAATTTTTAAAAGCTACCTAAAAATTGATTTAAAAACCTCTAGTTTACATATAAAACTTTATTTATTAATATAAAACAGTTTCTTGAATTTTTCTTTTTCACTAACCTGTTTTTTCGATACTATCCTTGAATGTTTGAATTATACGTTCATTTTCCTTCAAAAGAAAGCTAAAAAATGATGTACTAAAATTTTAAAACAAAAATATCATCGTCTTTACTCTATCTATTCACATTCGCCTTGAATCAGCCAGCATTATTCTTTAGTTCTGCAATTAGTTTTGAAGTTTATATTATTTCTTTTCTATCTATTTGTATGTCGATCCAGCATCGGTGCCCAAGTTTTTGTATTTTGAAGTATTTTGAATCGTGTTCTAACACGATCACCGCATGGTATTTTCCGATATTCCTTTCTTATCGTTATATCTCCCGTTCTGTATTTCATTGTTAATTTCAAGTTGCTGTATTTTGCCCCAGAAATAATTTAGAAATCTTTTTTCGAAATTATCTCAACGTCATCTTCTTTGCTATGAAACCATAAAATCGCTTCATACAAGATGGTTTCTTTGCATGTTTCAAAATCTTCCACAACTTGTAATTTTTTTTGTGATGTTTGATAAAAGGAACCGGGTGCAATTTTCTAAAATCTCCGCCAAAACGGATTTTAACCTCCCCTGTGTTATGTATAAGTATCTCCTTTTTGCTCCCACATATTTTTGCATCTTAATTTGTTTTTTATTCGTTTTAATTCTTTCTTCTATTTCTCACTTGTGTTCTTGTAATTTCTAAATCTTTCAAATTTTCTGTCTGGGCAGTCTTGATTTCCTTTATTTGTTTTTTAATTTCTTTAGTTTCTATGTCCTGTTTTTCGCTTTTCCTATAATCACTTTAATTTTCTTTGCCATTTCCTTCTTAATACTCTCTATATTTCTGTTGTTTTCTTCTATTGCCTTTTTTGTCTCCTGTTGATTTTCATTCATGCTTTGTTTTGTTTTGTTTTGTAAAATCCTCTATTCCTGATAATTCAAATTTGTTGCAAATACCACAAATCTTTTTCCCACATAAATATAAATTATCAAAAATAAAAATGTTAATAAAATGTTATCAAATGTCAATAAAATTTTTAAATGAAGTTGTAATAATTTGTAAATATCAATAAAAATCAAATATCGAATATCAAATATAAAAAATATATTTAATTCGAGCAATAAACTCTCAACCAACTCTGAATTTCTATTCCAATTGCCTTCCTTCTCAAATGCAACTATTACTTTTTTAATTGCCCCACGCGTTGGGAAGCCAGTTATTATGAATTGCAAATTATGACTCTTATGATGTTTTTTAAACTTTAATTTGCCTTAGTATTAATTTTGCAAAACAAATAAATTTCTCTTAATTAATTTTTAATCTCAGGGCTATTTTTTATTGTTAATTTTTCTACGTGGCTTCAAAGTAATATTTATACTATTGTCTTTGAGGGAAAGATGGACAATGGGAAAATAAATGAAAATAAATAAATTTGTGATAATAAATTATCAAACAATTTTTTAAAAATTACTTTCAATTTTTACGGAAACGGAACGGAAACGAAAACCCGGATATATAAATCAACAATAAGACCGATAATGACGTACACAGCGAAAACAAGAGCAGATACAGCGAAAACACAAAGACTACTGGAAACAAAAGAAATGAAAGTTTTACGAAAAATAACAAACCAAACTCTAAGAGACAGAGTAAGAAGTGAGGAAATACGAGCGAGATGTGGTATAGAGGAAATAAACGCGTGGACCAAAAGAAGAAAAGTGAAATGGAATCAACACATCGAAAGAATGACAGAAAATAGAATAGTATGAATAGCAAGAGACAAATCGCCAAATGGAAGAAGATCATTGGGACGACCGAGGAAAAGATGGTCAGACAACGTCAATTGAGGCTAAAAACCGAAGTAAAACAGGCATTTTGCCTATTTATAAAGTAGGAAGAAGAAGAAGAAGAAGATTAGCACTACATATATGCTATACCTGTTTTCCTTACTACAGGATATAAATTCTGCTTTGAACTGCTACCACTCCTTTTGCTTGTTCCACAGACAGATCAAACACTATACACAATTTTTATTTACAAGCAACTCTGCTCACTTTTACTGCAGACTATGGAGCAACAAAACAACCAGCTTCTTGAGAATTTCAGAACACAGTAAAATCTCCTCCGACATCGCAAAATCGGCTTGGCGTTGTTTCCCTCTACCTTCCGTTTCTACAAATCAGATTCCAGCAATATACACTCCACACCTTAAACTCCAACCAATCACATTAAATTCTTTCTTAGTAAACAAAACTCGCTGTTGTCATTACCGTATATCATTTGGTATTTCCAATTTCATGAATAATTCCTTTCTTTTTATTTACTAAAGTCTCGATATAAAAATTTAACTAAACATTAAGATTATTATTTACCCTCATATTTTACTAAAAGCTTTCTCCTTACTTTCAAAATCCTGTGTACAAAAGATTTCTGTTTTGTATTCAAAGAATTCCTATACCTGTGCCTTTGACATAATTGTTAATTAAAAACTAACTATTGCTAACATATCGATATCTATCTGCTTTATCATAGCTTGGAAAAACAATTAATCATTTTTATATATTTGGTATACAGAAATAATTTTCCTATTTATTTTTAAATTTATTGGTCGATGAAATTAAATTTATATTATATTTTTCTTTAAATATTTTAGACCAATTCAAACCACAACAATATATGTGTATACACATATATATCCTCCAACAACACTGTCTATTATATACATATTATATATATATATACTTTATATATTTTATGATATATATATATGGATATGATATGGATCTGGGGCTAAAACTGAATCCAAATTGCGAACGTAAATAAAATGTTTATATATTATATTTTGGATTCTTTGTTTTGGACCACTTATAAATAATTGCTAACAGGTTTTATAAGCGAATATACAGGGTAGATGTGAATGTTTCTTATTATATAAAATGTATATTTACATAATATGCATTTTGGTTTTAAAAAGTTTTCTTTGTCTCTCGAAAAAAAAAGGCTTCCTTTAGTCAAATAATTAATGTTTTGTACTTTGTATTGTTTATTCCATATTTCTGGTTTAACTCTAGTAGCTAATCTCCTAATTTTTCTTCTTTTCAATGATTATTTTGTTTTTATGCTAGTAAGAAGGTTAAAAAAAAAGGAAGACATACAGTACATGCTAAGAAAACTGATAGAAGAATATCACGACTGGGGAATGAATGTCAATACAACAAAAACCAAATATCTTTGTATTGGAAACTGATACACGGGAAATAGAAAAACGAATCACTCAAGCAAAGAAAGTCTTAGGATGTCTCAATGGTATACTGTGGAGTAAAGAGATAACGAAAGGAAGGAAATTTAATATATATGAGACCATGATTAAAACTACTCTTCTTTATGGCGCTGAAACATGGAGAATTAGTAAAAAGAACAAAAAGCGAATAGAAGCAGTAGAGATGGATGCAATGAGAAGATCTTTAGGTATTTCCAGACGAGACCGAATCAGAAATGATGTAATAAAACAACGTATGGGAATAGAAGGAAATATAACTCAAGATATAGAGAAGAAACAATTAAGGTGGTATGGGCATGTTCAACGGATGCCAGCATCAAGACTACCCAAAAAAGTAATAGAATGGCAACCGATAGGTCGACGGAAAAGAGGAAGACCCAGATTAGAATGGCAACACGGCGTAAACAAGTCCATGAGCGAAAGAAATTTAACAACAAACGACTGCGAAGATAGGAAGAGATGGTGTTTAGGTATCGGACAACGTCGAAAGACGTTCTAAACCGATATGTATATAGAAGGTTAAAATAACCATGCCCACATTTCTTCCGATTCTGAGCAACGTGGCCTCATTGATTTTATGTATTTCAAACACTTCCATCCCTTTAAAAAATGTTACATGTTGCCTTGGAAATGGATGAGAAAGTGATGCGTATCGATGCTCCTATTCTGCTCTCCCTATTAGCTGCGTATTTTTTGGTATATATTAGATACTTTATTTTAGTTTTGCTTCTTAATAACCTTCTCTTGACTTCTTTCTTGTATAACTTATTTTTAACCTATTTAAGTTTCTGCCAAGTGCTCTCCCATTAGCATATGCAATAAGTTTCGAAGTCGGAGTTTACAATAATTAAGCCTTTTGTTTTGACTATTCTTATTGTTTGTCCCTTTAATGGACATAATGGCAATATTAAATAAGATTAATGTTAAATTACCTTTTTCTATTTCAATTAACATTTTAATGGTTTTGGAGCCCATCTTTTTTTTATGATTGCCGCTATGGATTTGCCCTGTCATTTTCTTTAGTCAAACAATTTTCATCTGAATTTCTTTATTTTTCTGTTCCTCTGTTACTTCGGTTATGTTTGCTTTTACCAAAATGGCAAATGCTTAATTTAAATTTTTAAGCTATCTAATTCAACTGTATGTTTACAAGACTTCCTAATTGGCTACATCATTGATTATACAGCATCTATATGCTCAACTTAAATCCATTCTTGGAATCTTCGATTATATTAACTTATAAATTGTTAAATTTTTTACGCATTCTTTGGGTATTCTAAATTTTCGTAGATTTTTCATTGCAGTTATTCTTCTCCTCGATTTATTAGTTCATTTGCGAGTTAATTTGAGCCTGTTGGCTTTTTCAGTTTAAATTTTTTATTAGGTATGCTTTAAGAGAAGATTGCAAGAAATAGAGAATTAATGGAAAATGTGATCGCTAACATCCATTAGTGGATTTGCATCTGAAGAAGAAGATGCTTTAAGAATGCTTTGTAGAGTTTTGCAACTTCATTGTTCCCATTATTTGCTTTTCTGTTCTGTATATTCTTGACTATTCTTTCTAGCCTCAAATAACCCTTCATAATACATTAAACACATGTTGGTATCTAAGGTTGCGATTGTTTTGTTTCTTGTTTTATACTCTTAGATATATGTAATAATTTTGCGTTAACTCTATTATATACTTAAAACACTTGTATTTATAGATAATGGATTTTGACAAGAGCTATGACCTTGTAAATAACAGGTAAACTTGTGTACTGCATCGGCATGACTCATAGCTCTTGTCAAAATCCATTACCTCTATCTAATTAATCTCCTTTGCTATGCCGTATTGATTTGAGCTTTATCTTTTTTTTTTGTCAGTCTGCATTTGCGTGTCGGACTCCACATCAACTTTTGTGTTTTAAGCATATACTAACTAGAATGACTCTATTTCTACTGTTAAGTTACACAGCATTCTTCCATTAGTAGTTGTATATTCTTTCTATATATTTTAATATCCTTTCAATGTATTAAAATTTCTAGTAATATTAGTGTCTTATTTTTAAATTGTTCTTTGTACGAGTATATTTCAGCTTACTTGTTTTTCAAATTACTTTTTTTATTCTAATATAGAACAGTATTTCAAATACTGTTTTAAAATATAACACGTTGTCTTTATGTCTGTGGCTAAAAACTAAGAGACAATTTATAGAGCTGTAATAAAACCAAAAAGTTTCAAAAAGATTTCACCAATATGCTAGCAAAAGCTGAAAATTGTGAAAATGTATTACGTAATGAAAAGATGACTTTCAGAGGACAGAAGAATATATTTCCGGATTGAATGGTCGTTCTTAGTTTCCGTTTATATGCACGACACTGGTATGGGGAAAGGCCCATGCACAAAAGCTTTGCGGGCGAATTTCCCCATCCATGGCTGCTCGGCAATCTGTTTCCGAACCAGTGCAACCAATTATACAAGTTTTAACTCCCCGATAGACCTTAAAAGTACACTATAAATTAACGAAGTGAATCCGAGTCTTGTACCATTTTATGTTTGGCTTTCTGCACACCGACTCCTATTTTATCTCGGGATATAGTCCGGGATAACGACCTTTTTGCCGGAAATAAATCATTGACTATGCTGGGATTTATTATTTGGTATCTAGCTTAAGTCAAAAATCAACTTCAAATTAGTAGGAAAATTTTCACAAAGATTGATCACGTTATTCAATTTATGGCAAGGTCTTTCAAAGTATCCGCAAAACTTGATTTTGCTTAATAAAATGGTTTTGATATTAAAATATAATAATAATTATATGATTTTGCTGATAATAGTGGTTATATGGACTATAACAGATGAAATTTGTTATATTTTTTTCTTTACATGTTTCATTGTTACGTTTTGAATTATATGATTCTATTTGTTCATTATCTACATAAGAATCACTCTTTTAACTCCTCTAACTACTAACTTCATCCTACTCTCTACCAAATCACACTAGCCAACGCAGTAGATTAAAATTCAAACATACTTGACACAACAATTCCCCTCATTCCCCGGCAGTAACCTGTGGTGTGGGATTTATGACATATAACAGACACACTAAGAATATCCAAAAACCTAAAGAGATTAATTAAAGAATAACACTCTGCACATTGAATAAGGAGACAGCCAGCGTTAAAACATTTCAAGCCTATTCACTTACATCCACCCACTCGGAAGAGCGAGTAGAAACCTTCTATGAAGACGCTTTAGAGCATGTAATAAGACTGCGCTTTCTACACATAACCTTATTGCATTGGGTCCTACGGAGTTCGACAAAAAAATAAAAGGAGTAAAATGTTTTTGTGTTGCTTGATGCAAAATTGCCTTTTGCAATAAATAGGCTTTTTCAAAAAAAAGTCCCCAAAGAAAATAGACATGAGCCAGTCCAAATAGAATGACCAAAAATGAATTTTATTATGTTCTTACCAACAACAAAACATGGTTGGCGATGTAATGGTCGTAATCTGTTCAGTGAGAAGTGACCATAGAATTGAAAAAGCAAAATTAAAAGAGCAAAGGTCACACTATATCTCCAAAAAATAAAAATATAAAATGATATGAAAAACACACCTAACAAGATATAATCTAATCGAAAATACCATATACTAGTAGGAGTAAATTTACAATGGAAACGATAATGGAAAAAATGCGATAACCTAAAAATAGCTATAAAGAACACAGAAAAACTGTGCACAAATCACGGGAAGGAAAAAGAGAAAAAATAAGTAAAGAGGCAAGAATACTTATCGAGACACCTAGAAAACTTAAGAACAAAAATAGATGCACTCGTATTACGACCCTAAATAAAGATATTAATGAAGGAATAAGATAGGAT
Organism: Diabrotica undecimpunctata; assembly: GCF_040954645.1. Taxonomy (NCBI): domain Eukaryota; kingdom Metazoa; phylum Arthropoda; class Insecta; order Coleoptera; family Chrysomelidae; genus Diabrotica; species Diabrotica undecimpunctata. The sequence goes on along the minus strand of NC_092804.1, from coordinate 105,528,474 downwards.
CCAAGGCAATATAACACCAGATTACAACGATTTGTCAGGGAAAATAAAATATTAACTGTGTTGAAGAGAAATCAGGATCTAAGTAAGAAAAATATTTTTAATGATTGATTTTATGATATAATTTAATTCACGCAATAAATGTCTGAGAAAGAGATCAGAATAAGTCGACACAATTAACCAATTTAGCTGAGTAAAAGAATAAAACTTAAAGGAAAACAAAAGGTTATATTTAAATATGTCTTATTGAAGATAAATGTATATAATACATACCAGAAATTTTGTAAAATATTGAATATCGAAATTTCTAAAAATTATAGCTCTAATATTTTAAATGATATTTATTAAATATTTTGTAATGTATAAATATATTTTTCCTACAGTAATATTTGTATACATTTACTATTCAAGTTATTAGCGCAATAATCAGTTATTAATAGTATATAGAATAAACGCCCTTTTCTTATTAATCTGCAATATGTACAATTTTCAATGCAGGCACATTTCCTGCACATGAATCTCTATTGTATATATCATGGACTGTGCACAAATCCCCAAAAATCAAAACTCCAGACAGAGATTCCGTATAGAAACCGAGCAAAACATACAATATCTTCTGGCAAGACCAGAATCCTGTAGAAAGCCCAACTATTACAAGATAGTGGCCTTAGTAGCGTGTGAAACCGTCAAGATACTGTATAGCCAAGGCAAATACACAGCTCCTGGCCCAGATGGCATACACAGAAGATGAGTCAGTACACTTCCAGAAGCCACATTCCCGCTAATAGCAGAAACTATCGATGCCTGCTTCCAGCTGGAATTCTTTCCTGAACCTGAAGTTTTTAGCACAATCATGATCCCTAAACCAGGGAAACCAAGAACCAGCACTAAATCATATAGACCTATATCACTATTAAATACGTTAGGCAATATTTACGAGAGGCTTCTAAAAAAAGACTCGTAGACACCTAAAGACATTAAATATCATCCCTAACTTCCAATTTGAATTTACAGCTGGTCACTTCATACAAAATGCATTGATAGAAACAGCAAACTTTATTGATCAAACATTTATTGAGTATAATAGATAAGCTATTGGCATCTTTTTAGATATGCAAAAGGCGTTCGATCAGGTCTGCCATGAAAGACTGATCGATAAAATTTACCAAGCCACAGTGTTCATTCCATTCCTGAAAATAATCGAATCTTACCTTTTCGCTTAACCTATATAAGGTCACAGGGCTCTCAGAGGGCTCAATAATCACGTCGATATTATGTAAAGCCTATAACAACCACCTCTCGATTCCCCCACAACTCATCTAAGAGTATCCTGCTATAGGGCCGATGGTAGAGCTAACTCTGTATTCGATAGAGCACAAGCACAACTCGACAAAATAGCAGAATGGTGCAACAAATGGAGAGTAACACTAAATCCATCTAAAACCCAACTGATCCTATTTAAGAAACCCTAAATGCTCCTGATTGGAGCTAAAATAATGAAATCACATAGTATTCAACGAATACTCTATTTCAGACCGTCGGTGTTCTACTCGGTTGACAAATTTAAAAAAGACACCTGACTACAACGCTAAGCTTAGCCAAACTCCTAGAAGCACTAAGTGGTAAATTCGGAAACACCAGTCAAGTTACTCTCCCACATACGTATAAAACCCTTTTAAGGCCAATTATACAATACAAAGCGAAAATCTATAGTCTACTAAACAAAAGTCAATTAAATCAGGTCATGGCAACTGAGAAAAAAATCCTGAGGAAAATTATGTATAAAAAATATGACTATCCGTTAGCGTTTATCCATCAAATAACAAATATAAATCCTATCAATAACAGTCCTATCTAAGTAAGAAATACGTTCTCTCTATAATAAAAGGCTCGAACAACAGAACAAAGGAGGATCTCACACAACCTTGCTACCGACATAGACAGGATCAAAATTCTAAAAACGAAAGTTCCATTTCCATTTTAAAAACTTTCTGATGAGTACTACAACATATTAGAAACCATCCCAATAAAATATCACAGGCAACAGCCTACACTAGCTAAAAACGCTAATCAAAGAGCCGTTCCTTACAATGCCAAATAGAACTGTCCTTATCCAACACAGAATCCTTACACAAATAGAACTGTCTAAATATTAACTGCATGGAACGATATTAGATATTAAATTGTAAATATAACTGTCCTTAAACCCTGAAATCCTCAAAACCAGCTTCTACATCTTCCAGCCCTCTGACCACATAATCTTAATCTCTTTATCCAGACCACACCACAACAAAAAAGGGGGCATCATACCTTGAAGAAGTTAAAGCCAATACCGAGGTTTTATAGCGATTTCTTTATTGAGTTAAATATTATACAAGAGCTGTAATTGACAAATTACGACTTCGTGGCTTACCAGCGCTTCAAAGAGGCGACCTAGGCAATCGAACCAACAGAGGTGGATCGACTTAACTCTGAGCTCCGTAATCTTTTGTAAATAGGCTTGTAAATGCCTTGTTACTAAGTAACTTCGACACAGTAACAACATTTGAACTCACAATTCATTAGTTTTTACACTGTGTAACGTGACGGTCTTACCACTACACTATAAATGCCTAAAGCACAACATTGTTTAATTGCGTAATTTATACAATATTACTATAATATATAAAATTTGGATTTTAAATAAAAAAAATACCTTCAAATGTGTTAAAAGTAAGTAATTATTTTACTTTGGATGGTTATCTCACCTTCATAATTTTTTAAATTTTATTGTTATAAAAATTAAAAATAAACTATTGGAAAAATGGAAATCTTATCTATTGTATAACAAAAATAACAATTTTACTGTAGCATTTACTTCCCGTCCGTTATTTTATCCCCTTAAAGACAAATGTAATGTTAAAACAGTGAAAATACAATTTAAATTAATACTGCAATTAGTCTCCCGACCAAAGCAGCGTTCTTCTTCCGCTTCTTTTCTCCTGGTGTGCTCCTGCTGGATTTTGCGAAAGAAAAATCTAATATACTGCCTTAAGTTTATCGCTGTACCAAAAATTTCAAAGGAAAATTAGTAACCTCGTAAAAGAGGTCAGTGGCACAGAAAATGACTTTATTTCTTGTTTAAATTGAAAATGTTACTTGGACTAGATACAAAGAAAACGTTTCTAGAAAGAATCATTACAAAGCATTTTTTGTTTGAAATCGTTTGAAATTTCAACCAACCCGTTACTAGATGGTTATTTTGGAACTAGTTTGGCTTAAATTAACTTCTGCATACTTATTTTTACTAAAATAATTATACTATTCTAGAGCAGGAGTAATATAATACATTAATCCTTAACTGAAAATTCTTACGAGTACATATGATATAAGGATATATGATATAACAATACATTGTACTGGAAAAAGTGCAATTTGTAGAAAATGAAGCAAATAATATGGTCTAGTAATATAATTTTATTGTTTAATTGTTAGGACAATTTGTAATAACAAAATATGCTATATAACAAAATATATAGAATATATATATATATATATATATATATATATATATATATATATATATATATATATATATATATATATATTTATATAGTAAACTCTTAAATATTGGGGAAATCTGCAAGAAAGACTCTAATGTGTATCAATTGTTTCGCCGAACGTTTTCGCCAAAGAGAATTAATCTGGCTTCTTCAGGGCTGAAAGAGAATAAATTATAATTAGCTACCATATATTATCTATTAAAACATTATTGATCTTACCGTAACTTAGAATTGTAGAGTTAGAATATTAAAAAACTTTGCTAGTAACATAGTGGTGTTTTTTGTTACTATGTGCAAAAAAAAAGTTTTTTATAAGGTTTGAAATGTATGGTAGCTTTGAACTTGACACGTAAAGGTTTACCCAAGGTTAATCGAAAAACCCAATGTAACTACATTTAAAAGGAGGTAATTCTTTGAATTGTCGGCAATAACTAAATTTTTGATTTTCAGACAGTTAAAAGTGAGGTTCTGTTTGAGCCAGAACGCAAGCGCTGACAACTTCATTAGTTCGTATGAATCTTTATGTCGTTAAGGTTCATTGGTAAGAAACGAATGAATTTAAATACCAGTAAAGGGAAATATTATTTTGATTTTCTTTATTTAATTATATTATATTGAAAATCAAAATAATATTTCCCGTTACTGGGATTTAAATTCATTCGTTTCTTACCAATGAACCTTAACGACATAAAGATTCATACGAACTAATGAAGTTGTCAGCGCTTGCGTTCTGGCTCAAACAGAACCTCACTTTTAACTGTCTGAAAATCAAAAATTTAGTTATTGCCGACAATTCAAAGAATTACCTCCTTTTAAATGTAGTTACATTGGGTTTTTCGATTAACCTTGGGTAAGCCATTACGTGTCAAGTTCAAAGCTACCATATATTTCAAACCTTATAAAAAACTTTTTTTTGCACATAGTAACAAAAAACACCACTATGTTACTAGCAAAGTTTTTTAATATTCTAAATCTACAATTCTAAGTTACGGTAAGATCCATAATGTTTTAATAGATAATATATGGTAGCTAATTATAATTTATTCTCTTTCAGCCCTGAAGAAGCCAAATTAATTCTCTTTGGCGAAAACGTTCGGCGAAACAATTGATACACATTAGAGTCTTTCTTGCAGATTTCCCCAATATTTAAGAGTTTACTATTTAACTAATCTACAAAGATTAAATTTTTTTTCTATATATATATATATATATATATATATATATATATATATATATATATATATATATATAGCCATTATAAGCAAATTGAGTCTTAGTTACCAATATCAATCGTGTTATGACATATTTTCGTGGCTTATTTAGTATACATCCGGAACTTGCACCGTCCCCTAAACCCAATTAACGTCTCATCAATGCATGCAATATCTCAATGGTAAATACCTCTTGACAATTTTTAAAAAACGTTTCAAAAATGTCATGGTATGCTGGTATTTCTTTCAGTCATTCTTTCTTAGATGTGGCATCATCAAACCTCAAGCAATTTATCAAAACACTAAATCGGTTTCCGCTTAACAGTCCTAAAAATCTCTGTTCCGGTTCCACCTGCACTAAACATGGCGTCAATATCTTCATCATTAGATTTATATACCGCGGTATATATTAGTAGGAATGCACTGAATACGACGATTGGGGAGCTACACATAGAATCCCTAAAAAACGGACTGAAAATGAACTTCAGCAGAAATAAGCTAATGTCAAACAAAGATGACAAACCTATGATAAACATCGAAGGGACAGAGATAGAACCAAAATGTAACCAGATTAAAGGCGATCTATTTCAAGTACTATACGCAATTAGCTAAATAAAACTAATGTTTAAGTATTATATAATTTTTTAAAAACCAAGTTCCCAGCAATGACTGTATTCTCTGATAATAGAACGGATACTTTGTTTGCCTAATAATGAAATAATAGTTATTAATATGTGCATTGTGATTGTGGTATAGGAAAATGATTTAAATTTTTAAATTATTTTCATAAACAAAGTTGTAAGTAGAACAACGTGTAATTGACTGTTGACCACACCGAATAGTCATATTATATTGAAATAGTCAGTATATATAGTTAGTTATTTGAAAAACAACAGAATAAGTTTTAATGACATTCTGAATACTGAATGAAATATGTATTTTAATTCCACATTTGTGAAAATATTGTGTGAGATGTACACAAAGGAGGATTTTTAAATTATTTATTTGTAGCAGAAAATAAATTTTTAAAAGTAACTGAATCTATCCTAAAAGAACATATAATTTAGAAGGTCTTTAGGTAATATTAAATTAGATATGAAATATAATTTTAAATATGGTAACAAATCAATAGATTAATAATTTTCAATTTTCACATGTTTGTGTTAAACGTTTAGTTTAAAATTAATTTAAAATATTAACAAAAAAAGACCAAAATTTAGGATGTAATGAGGGGACAGAGGTGCTAAGAATTCTCGGGTCGGTCATGAGAAAGATATCCCCATGGAATATTTACAGCTGATAGTGAAAACATAATATATATATATATATATATATATATATATATATATATATATATATATATATATATATATATATATATATGATGAGAGATATGCAGAGACTCAAAATAGACATATCCCGTTGTTTATTAAATAGAACTAATAAAAAAATATGAAGAAATACTCACCTACTATTGAACGAGAGACTAGAAAAACAAAAAGAAAAAAGCGGAATGCATGCCAAAAAACGACAAAAACAGATATCGTCATGAACAAAAAAAAATACAAAAAATCTTAATGCCGCTAACACAAACTTAAACGAAAAGGAGATACATTGAAATGGAATATAATCTAGTTCGAAGCATATCTTAAGAAGCATGGAGATTTATCAGAAATATGAGGAAAAATTACACAAAAGAAATGAATATCAAAATTAACATCAACAGTGAAAAATGTAAAAGTCACTATTCAGAAGAACTATAAGAAAAAATAGTAGAATATAATATATTTTACTCTATAATATATTATATTAGAAGCCAGTAACCTAGAAGATATATTGTGAAGAGCACAATAGTGAATATAGATTAAAAACTAGAAACAAATTAAATGAATGAAAAATAAAGAGCCAGCCGGCCAGAAGAAATTTCTGTAGAATTGATAGAAAATGGTAGGTAGCTTTCAACTCACAAAAATACAAACAGAACTCTTTAGTAGTTGTGTAAATAAAGAACATGTTCCAGAACAATGGAAGGAAGACTGGATTACGCCTATCCACACAAAAAGCAACAAAGAGAAGAAGTAAGAACTATCGGTTATCACCGTACCCAGTACTCCTTATAAGTTTTACGGGAAAATTTTGAAATACTTAGTTGAAGAAGAATAGAACCTCTAGAAGTAGCAAGCAGGTTTCCATGCTGGACGCTCTTATATAGATCATACACTCAAATATGAAACACAAAATTCCCATTGAGAGACAAATAAACTAATTTGTCTCTCAGTAAATTATGGTTTAACATAGGGCTACAGTCTATCACTAAAGGTCTTTAAATTTATTTAAATGAAGCTATAAAACAATGGAGAAGTGCTTGTTGGGGACAGCAATAGAAGACGAAACAACCCTATACTCCATAGATTTCGCTGACGAACAGGTGATAATCTCACAGGTCCGAGGTGATCTAAAGTTCATGACAAAAAGGCGGATAACCAACTATGAACTATGTGGTGCTAACGTAACTAAAAAAAAAAACAAATACATATATGAAATAAAAAAATTATCTCTTCGTGATCTGAATACGTCCGGGACAAATATTGATCAAAGTGCTCGAACAAATACGGGATAAGGGAAAGAATAATTTAAGCGATAAAAGTGATACTGTAGTCAAAAACAATCTCAAAAGGAAGAAGAAAAAACTCTCCAACAGCATTTTTAAAAGCGTAGTCCTTTAAGTAAGCGAAACTTGGCAGTTAAATTAACAAACATAAAAGAAGCTCCTGGTATTGGAGATAGCCTTTATGCCATTCAACAAAAGCATTGATGTTGCCATATAACAAAGGCATATATGACTACTCCTTGTGATTAGATTATTAATCATTATCATAAATATATCAAGTTTGTAAGTTATTAAAAGCTTCTTTAAAAAAATTAGGAAAAACAACCTATAATATCTCTTTCTTCAACAATTTCTTTTCAGAATATCATTAATGATTGTTTTTTGATAGCATACATGAAAGTCAGTTCGTCTTTCAGTTTTGGTATATTAAATCAATTAATTTGTGTTTATCTTTACATGGATTGCGATGTTATCAGAGGTGGGATGTACACGACCCACATAGATTATTAACTGGAAGTTACTACTGATATTTTTATATCTTAATAAAAGATATGTAAACACTTATAAGAAAAGATTTCCTCAAACTTTGTCCCAGCAATAAAAATTATAATAACCAATTAATCTAATGGTTATTGGTATCAGATAGTATCAAAATAAAAATTTATGGGGCTATAAACATAAACAAAGCAATAAATTCACATTGTTACTTATAAGTAATCAAATAGTAATTAATTTTTCCATTAAGAAGTTCAGTAGAGACCAAAGAAGAAGAAATAAATATAAATTAGAGTTTTACTAATTAAAATCTTTTGTGGGTCATTGTACAGCAGAGGCGCGGCTGTAGAAATACATAATATGTAATTTTGATCCGTTATATATATATATATATATATATATATATATATTATGTAAATATATACTATATTACTCATACATTTTTTTGTGGTCACTAGATTAAAATAAATTGTTTCTTGTATCGTTTCGTGACCGAAGGGTATAAACAAGAAATGTTTCGGTGATCTAAGTTACTCAAAACTAAATTTTGCAGTTAAACTTGAGGGCTGCAAATTTTTATTTATTATTTACAATCTAGGGTTTTCTAACTAATGACTCTCATATTTGTTCTAATTTTAGCGCTTCATCTTCTTTAATCATTTAATATATTTTGTTTTTATACAGTCTGGATGATATTCGTCGATTGAGCCGTAGTATATATTTTTGGATACAAGTTTTGTACACTCCTGGATTTCCAATCTTTCCATTAAAAAATCCAAAGAGTAGGATCGATAATATTATCAACATAATCATATGTATCTGTTTTAGAAAGTTTTATTTTGTGCATACATTCAGTAATGGTAACACAAAACATAAATTTCTTTGATAAATTAAATTTTAAATTTCATAGCAAACTTAAACAAACTCTCTTAATTTTCTAAATAAGTATAACTAAACGTAATTATTTAACAAATAAATTTAAGAATCATATTTAGATAAGGCTCCTTAACCTTATTTTATTTCTTAAAACGATCTACCAATTTTATCCTAATGACATTTTCAATTAATCATTGAATATGAAATGATGAAATCACCATAAAATTGTGAGATCTGTATATCTGGGTAGACAATTTATGAACGGACTACCACGACCTATCCAGCAGTATGGAAAATTTTAATTTTAAAACATTTTTTGTTTAATCTTTTTTTGTCACTCCTTTGATCCGTCTAATTATTCTTGTACTTGCCATATGCACTCGCTGTTCCTTTTTTTAACTCTTTACATTCAGTCTCGTACACCATAGTTGCTCTTATGGCAGTTTTATAGAATTTTTCTTTTAGTTCATTGGAATTTTTCTCTCATACCATTCACTCAGAATAAAATAGAATAAAAATATGCTTTATTGTCACTGAAAATTGTACAATTTGATAAACAAAACTTACAAAAAGTAAAAAAAAAGAATAATAATTAAAATTTACTAAAATTACATAAATCATCAATATCACAAAATAAAAGCAAATAAAATATACAATCCATTGCAAAACCATTGCATTTAAATTGCAAATTGGATAATAAAACCTTACGAACTAGTTTACTTATAAGTTTTAGTTGCTACATACTGATACCCAAATATATATAAAAATAGTTTATTTGCTTGTACCTAAACATACTGTAATTTCTTAGGTATTCATTAAGAAACTCTTCCACTCAATAATATGGTCTTTTAGATACATAAGCTTTTATCAATTTACGGAACTTAAGAAAAGAATTTATAGATTTAAGTTTGCAAAGTGAGATGGTTGTATAATTTTTGTGCCGAATATAATATAGATTTCTTTACTAACTCAGTGGACGGGACCGGTCAATACACATCAAGGGTTGAATTTTTGGTGGATTAGTCATCATTAGGTCTTACTGGCAAAACATGTAAGTAAAGAAAGAAAACTTTGAATCCCATGATTTTTGAAGTAGCTTCTGCAATGTGTTATTTTACTGAGGCCAAAAAGATACCATATTGGTCTTTTTGTAATTTAAAAATAACATCAGATTGGGCAGCTGTACTAGAAACCCAAAAAGAAAGGCCATATCGAGACTCGAACAAAGAAAAATATGGTATTTTGGAAGATGCCAAATTGATTTCCTTCGAAACGGATCTTATTGCATAGCAGTCTGAGGCTAGTTTCTTATTTAACAAATCGATATGAAGGAACCGTTTAAGTTTGCTGTCTATAAAAATACAAAAAAATTTTACAGAATCAACGATACTGATCTGGCTGTTATTAAGAAGCAAGAGTTGAAGAGCTCATTTATAGAATAATGCTACTGTCTTATCCACGGTAAAAGAGAGTAAATTAGAGTCGGACCAGGTTTTTGTTTTAAGTAGATCACAAGTTATAATTGCACGAAGAGTTCCAATATTAGAGTTCCTCCAGGTAATACTGGTATCATCAGCAAAAAGAAAAAAAAATTATAAATTTTTAAGTTAGTGATGTCAATTATAAAGATAAGGAAAAGTAGAGGACCCAATACTGAACCTTGTGATACTCCACATACAATGGTTTTGTGACTAGAGTTAGTATCATTTGCAATTAGTAGTTGTAGTTTCCTACGACTTCATCCATCTCATGCTAACTCCACTTCATATGTCTTCATCTATTTTCCCATAGCTCTATAATAGCGACACTAGGTATTTAAAACTATCTAAAACTAGTAAACACTGGAACTGTCGTTTCGATTTTTTCCAGGTGAAGGGGTTAATACTAGGCATGTTTATAAATGACTGAATTAATGTGCTAACTCCATCGATGACTAGGTGGTTCTTAGTTATCTATAATAATAATTCATTCAACTAACTACCACTAGGAATTTATATAACTTTTGAAAATATGTTCGTCAATATAACGAACTATCAAATTTATATTTATATTATGAAGTGCACTAAATAAACTTGTAGTAGTTGGTTACTGGATAATTATTTTAACATTTAACATAAACATTTTTGCAGTTATCGTAAAGTTTCTTAATATCGATATGTCTATAATTATTACTATATGACGAAATAATTATCTTAATTACTTCTTTGATAATTGTTTTTATGTCGAAGGTTCGAACTAGACTAATTTCTTTAAATATTTTAGAATTATCCTTTTACGCCAATGTTCTATATATAGTTTAGGTAAATATTTTACGTTATTGTAATATGAATATAAAAATATGAATACGCCTACGCCAATGTTCTAAATGTCATGAATTACATTCATTGGTTCACTAAACTCATTATTGTCAATTATTCACAACTTATCAATTCTCTAATAAAATTATTAGCTGTTAGCTATTTTGGACAAACAATTTATATCAATGATCCGAATCCAACATTTGTCGGATATGTTGGTATTATTTTGATTACAGTTGATCCAATTCCATCATTGTATTTCTTTGATGGTTAAACGTTAAACAGCGAACTAAACAGCTATTTCATTAAATGCGACTATTATGACTTTTGTATAGAATAATGTTGCCTTTATTTTGTTACCTGTGCAAGCCTGTTACGATTATTAAAACTTTTTTCACGATTTGTTACATAAAAATGTTTAACTTGCTTTGTTTATTTTGCCATTCATGAATGTTTATTTGATATAAAATATGATTGTTTATTTTTTAAATATGTCTATGTTCAGACCTGGAAAGAATATTATGTATGCTAAAATACAGTGATATGTTTCGATAAAGAACAGGTGTAAACAGTTTACAAATAAACATTTAAACATTTTTGCAAATGAGATAGAAGATGTGACAGAATTTTTTGATTGAAGAGTCCATTAGAAAATATCTTTTATTTAGTATGTCCAAATTTATTATACGCTCACCATGTTGTGAACGAGCGGAAGTTTGGAAAATACCTAACAAATATGCAGAGTACCATTTTAGGAAACGCGACGCTATGAATACGGAAATGAAAGGTACATCCGTAAAAGCTTACACATATTTACAGCAATTATTCTGAAAGAAATATAATATCAGCTTTTTTGTACAAAACCCAATATAATGTATCTGCCACCTTTTTTCTATATCGATTTCTTCTTTGTTTTATAATAAAAACAAATGAGAAATATATTTTATGCACAAAAGTTTATCAGAGTGGGAAAACGAGGAATTATACGACACCTCAAATTAAGTATATATAGATGTCCCTAATTATGACATCAAAATAATGTTTCTAAATGGAATAATTTTCAGGGGAGTTGGCTGTATACCATATAAGTTTAAAAACTCGAACATCGAAGTAAAAACTTTTGTTATAAGAGGAAGATTTAATTAAAAATTAAATTAAAAAATCCAAATGGATTATAAAGGTGAAAACGTTTTCAGATTAATCAGTCCATCTTAAATAAACTTTTAGAGTACTTGCGTAACTAACTGCAAAACCAAACAGTGGTTCGGTTTACATTGAAGAAAGCATATTTAGAAGAATTAAATTATATTGCAATATGCCGATGTATCTGTCATAATCTGTCATAAGAGGGGAGGTAGATTGGCCGTAAACTCACCACGCTGGCCAGACGGGTTGGTAAGTGTGTTTCAGCCGCTCACTCTGGGAACAGACGCTGTTTGCAGCCGCCCACTCTGGATCAGACGCTGCTGTTGTCGCAGTATCACAGCCGCTTACTCATAATGTGAGTGACGCCTGTGAGTAGCTGGAATTAAGCCTACAGAATTTTTACTTCCCGTAGCCTTAATCCAGTAATGACATTACTGCTGCCTAATGTCATATCCTCAGTTGATCCGCAAGTACTTATTTGACAATGCCTTATTCGTACCTGTCCTGCATATCTACAGGAACTTTCCCTATCAGCCATATGGGACGCGCCGTGTCGAGGTTGAGGACATCCCCGCCCAGTCTGTCTTCCGTGAAGTACAGAAGAACCCCTACTCAGTTCAGAGCTCCTCCTCCACGCAAGCTAAGACCGCCACCGGTCCATACATTGTAAAGAGATCAAGAGGCAGACCACAGATGAGGTGAAAAGATGACATCAGGAAACAAGGAGGTCCCACATGGCAGAGAACAGCTCAAGATAGGGAAAGATGGAGAGAACTGTGGGAGACCTACATCCAACAATGGAAGGATAGAGAATAGGTTCAAAAAAAATGCCGATGTAAATGGATCACTAACCGGGTACCATAGTCCCTACTCGAAGTAAAATTTTTACATCCGAACTTTCGTACGGGAGTTTATCAATTACATTGGCATATTGCATACCCAATTACATAAAAAATTGTTCTAGTAAAGATAGTCATTTACAGCTAGTTTTAAAACAAAAGTAAAATAAAAAACAACAAAAGATTAGACATTGGAAAATTATTAAACAATATTAACATACATTAGGAAAAGAAAGAACACTCCCAACAACCGGATATATATATATATATATATATATATATATATATATATATATATATATATATATATATATATATATATATATATATATATATATATATATATATATATATGTATATATATATATATATATATATATATATATATAAGAAATGCTGGATATTATTGACTGTCGATATAAATAAACAACGCAGTTTATTAGGGCTGCAGTCAGTAGGTTTGGCCGGGATGTTATAGAAACACTCTTTTGACTTTTTGTCGAGCTCTCGGAATTCTTTTATTCCTTCTTCAAGACACTGTAATTAGAAGAAGGTGTAAATATTTACAACATATCTCAGATTGTCATTACAACTTACTAGTCGTTGAGATTATTTTTCTAAAGCTACGACACTCAACATTAAAAACACACATATAAAATATAACATTTAAAATAATATTGTCCATTATTTTAAATGTTATATTTTATATGTGTGTTTTTAATGTTGAGTGTCGTAGCTTTAGAAAAATAATCTCAACGACTAGTAAGTTGTAATGACAATTTGAGATACGTTGTTAATATTTACATTTTCTTCTAATTACAGTGTCTTGAAGAAGGAATAAAAGAATTCCGAGGGTTTATACAGGGTGGTCCTTAAGTAATTGTACAAAAAGAAACAGTAGATTCTACACTTTAAAATATTACGATTTAAGCTAAATTGCTTTAATAAAATGTTGATATTAAGAAAGATACAGGGTGTTAAAGTGCAAATTAAAAATTTTATTTTTGGCTATAACTTTCATGTTTGTAAACATTTATGCATAAAAATTTACAACTGGGTACTTTTAAATATGAGAAATTATAATTTGATGCACACTTTGATGTAGCGGATAGAGGGCGCCACATATGCCACATATGTGGCATAAATTTGCACTTAACTTTTTTGCTCTTTGAGTAAACTGTATTTGTGATACAAAATATTAAAGATACATTATTTCAACAAAAAAAAGGTATACCTGTTAATAACTTTTAAACTCAATAGTTTTCGAGATAATCGCATTTTACAAATCAGCTGCATATTTCTGAGTTAAGCCAATTACCCCAGGCAACGAAGGAAAAATAGACAAAAACATTAATAAATCTAAATTTTGGTATAAAATACCAATAACTAAAGTTAATAGTTAACGAAATATTAAATAAAATAAATATATCAGCAGGATAATTAATAATAGGATATGACAAAAAACACAATAATAGGATTTTACATCAAACATTTTATATTTTATGTTAAATTAAAGTCGTAATCAAAACATTTTGTTTACAAACCAAATTAAGAAATAGTTAAACTAAATTACTAAACTTTTTGTTAAAGTAAGTGTTCGATATGTCTACCATTTTCATTAATTCATTTGTCAATATATTCCATAAAAATCATCTCATATTAAATAGCATCATTGGTTCTAAAGAAACTGTTGAAGTATTTATTTCTTCCCATATTTGGTTGCAAATGTTTATGGCATTCTTATAGACACGTTGTTTTAATACGCCCCATACACCAAAATCAAGCGGATTAAATTCTGGGCTACGTGGTGGCTATAATGTATAATGGACGAATCTATATCCAAATTTTATAGTATATTATGTCGCAAAGGTTAAATAATGTATTAAACTGTGATGTATCTCATTCATTGGTTACTTATATACACTCATATAAGCTTACGAGTAACTATAATCACATATCGAACAAATGAACTATTATGATAATGATGATAATATTATGAACTAACGAACTAATATTATGCTGAACTAAATTGCCTGTTTGTTTACTATATTTATAACAATATCGGTTATTAGGCCAACGATGATGTTTTTGTAAAAATGCTGAGTCTTTAAGGTAAGATTTGTAGCAAAAGTATTAGGAAACAAGACACGTGTGTTATTTCATACCTGTGCTTTAGTTTCCATTTGTCATGATAAAAATGGGTAAACAACAATTAATGAATAATAAGTATTATTTTGGGTTTTTTTATAAATTAAATAATTATATCAATATCTCACCACATTGCCAAGGAATATGATTGCCACGTCCAATCCAACGTTCAGAAAAGGTATATTTAACTATGTTCTCAACGCCTTCTCTCTAGAATGTGGTGGTGTACCATCTTACATAAACCATATATTTTGGTTTTTCAGCATTTTACAATAGGGAAAAAGTAATACAACGCCAGTAGGTATAGAAATTTAAGAAGCGATAGAAATGGGAAATTGTATACATGATGACGGCCAGCGTCTGAATACGGACACGGCACCTAAAGAAGAAGATGAAGAATATTTTCTCCAATAAGACATTTAGCAGCCATAACAAAAATTTTGTAATGTTACATTATCATCTTTGAGTTGTTTTAATAAGAATAAACTATGAATTATGCTTATCTACAGGTATTGAGTGCTTTACCGCACAAATATCACAACTAAGAATTATGAGGCAGCTGACTTATAAAATGCGATTATCTAGAAAACGGTTAAATTTTGAGGTTACTAACAAGTATACCTTTTCTTTGTAAAAATAATGTATGTTTAATATTTTTTAACACAAATAGAGGTAACTTTAAGAGCAAAAAAGTTAAGCGCAAATCTATGCCACACCTGTGGCATATGTGGCGCCATCTATCAGTAACATTAATTTATGTATAAAATTATAATTTATCCTACTTAAAAGCGTCCAATTATAAATTTTTGTCCAAAAATATTTACAAACATAAAAGTTATAGCGAAAAATAGAATTTTAAATTTCCACTTTAACACCCTGTATCTTTCTTAATATCAACATTTTATTAAAGCAAGTTGGCTTAAATCGTACTATTTTAAAGTGCAGAATCTATGGTTTCTGTTTGTACAATTACTTTAGGACCACCCTGTATATATATATATATATATATATATATATATATATATATATATATATATATATATATATATATATATATATATATATATATATATATATATATATATATATATATATATATATATATAGATATATATATATATATTTATATAAATAAAAAATAAAAGTAAAATAAACATTTTTCTTAAACAAGGAAAAAAAAAACAAAAAACGTAAAATTTAAAGAATTATACAAAAATATGAAAAAATATTACGGAAAGTATAATGAGGACACAAGTCCAAAATATTAAGAAAACAATAAAACTAAATAAAAAAATATAATTCTTTAAACTACAGCTAGGAAAAATATATATTAACAGTATAAACAACAAATATGGGATATCAACTAATAACATAAAACAATATATATAAATAACACAGAAATTCAGTATTACCCAAGCTTCTGTAATTCAGATTAAAAGCTACCACAGGAAATCTTTAGACATTTAAAAGTAAAAAAAAATAAATCTATTTAAAATTTCATTCCATTTAAAATTTAAATTATATAAAACAAGAGATAAAATATATCAAAAAAACTACAAATCCATAAACTTAATGAATTTTACGTATAAACTGCCAACTTTAATACTAACTTAATTCAGAAAAAGTCTATTAACTATAAAATTATTATTGGAAAATGCAATTAAATATCAGCACTACAAGGAGCCACCACAGGAAATCCGCAGACAAAAATAAAAAACTAGCTATAGTTTTTATTACATTAAAAAAAAATTAGGTAAAATTACTTGGTAAACGAGCCAGCTAGATTCAGAAGGTGAGTCAAAACAAGTGTATATATGAATTTCGTGGATTTCCAAAGCATTTCACAGTGTACGGCATTGGGCAGTAATAGATGCATTAAACGACGGAAGAATCGTCTAAGGATATGTAGACGTAATCTCGAATATATAAGAAAGTTCTAAGACATCTGTCAAATTCATGGAATTAAGCTCCTTAAAATAAATCAGACAAATAATATCACCAAATCTGTTTAACCAAGCAGTTGAAGACACCTTTACAAAGATAGATTTTCAAAAACTACCATAAACGCACAATACCTAAACTTCTTACGATATTCTGACGAAATTATATTTTTGTCTTCTCTCCTTTTGTTTGTTGACTCTCAGAGGAATATACATAATTACCTTATCTTTCGATAGCTCGGATAGTGTAAGATCTTCCTTGAGGTCAGTTGCCATTAATTTTACCCTCGATGATCAGTTTTTCTAGGCATTCCATTCTTCTCGTTATGTGTCCGAAGTATCTCAGGTACAACTGATTTATTTTTGTTGACTTTCTTGTATTGACCTTAAGTTGCTATATAATTAAAATGTTGGTACGATAAGCATAGACCTTTGTAGACCATGTCTTTAATGCACATGTAAAAATGTGAAAGATTATTGTGTTTAATATATTTAATTTACTCATCGTATTTCTTTAAATATTTATCTATGTATTTGAAAAGTGAATTGTGCCAAAAATTGAGCATATATTGGCCATAACATTATATTGAGCCTGTAGTTGTGATTTATAATGTAGATATTACTTTTTGTAGCGCTAGATTAAACAGTATACAGCAGAACACTTTAGATAATATTTTCTAACATAGTCATAGGTTGCATTATAGTCGAAAACTATGGGGTAAGTATCTATTCCACACTCCAGTGTTTTATCTGAGGTATTCGTTCTGTAGTTACAACTATTCAACGACATCGCGATAATTTATTATTATTATTTACAGAAAAAAGCGGATAAACGTTTTTGTTTAGAATTATGTCAGCTACATTTCTTGTTTAAAACATTTTTTTCAAAATCAAAGTTTTTCGGTCCCCCTCCCTCGTGTGAGGTTTTTAAGAAACCGAGGGTGAGAATGGCAAACTTAGATCTCAAAATTCACATTCGAATGATTTTTAGAGGCTCAGTGGGATGCTGCATTTCTCCAACAATATTTAAAATATTCAATACCAAAAGCATTACGTACTTGGAGTAGTAAGTGCAGATGGTCAGCCATCATAGCAAACGGTAAGAAAGATATGAAAAACATGATAAGGAAGTTGGATGAAGAACAATAAAAATGGGGACTAATACTTGACACCGAAAAAACCTCAGCATTTGAGGAAACACAGTAAATCTTGTAATAGATAAGAAGGAGATACGACTGTTGATGAATACAAGTATCTCGGAACAATATTCAATCGAAAAAGAACAAATAAACAAGAAATTAATACCAGAATTATTACGTTACACTTCCATACCATCATAAGAGTCTTTCTGGAGATATTCGAAATCTAATCAAACGTTCAGTTGAAAATGTCCATGTTTCTTTTAAAGTACCCAATAACTTGGGTCAGTGTATATCCAATTCCAAAGACCCCATCAATTTCATTAACCGTAGTGGTGTTTATAGACTCAAATGTTTTGATTGTGATGCCACCTACATAGGAAGTACCACATAACAGAACATAACCACACCCTCAATATCCCAGAAGACGTTTCACTTATTCATAATATCCCTCAAAAAAACTTTCTCAAACTAGACTTATATGAAGACCTAGAAATTATCAAAGAAAAACAGAGAAGTCCAAATTGTGTTAATCGTCATGTCTTATTCAATCGAGACTTCCTTCCGCTCCATAGTCAACTATTCTCATAACCCATACTCTTATTTTACTTCTTCATTAGTATTAGATTTTTCGTTCTTCTTCTATCACCTATTAATCCTCCTTAGTCCTATCAAACTTTTTTCAATATATTCACCATACATCTTTATCTACTCTAACTTATATCATCACATTTTCATACTGTTTTCACTACACTTTATTTTACTTATCTATTTTCCCTCAGGGTTTGGTTACGGATCTGTGGAGACTTCAGCCTCTTGTAGAGTCTTTTCTCCTTTCACAATAATATTAAAACATCACATAACTTTAGTAAATTTAACAGAGCCACCTTAAAACCCAACTACTCTTGCAGTTTTTACATATTGTCACAATATACACCAAAAGCCTATTAACTTCATCTACCTACCTTAAACTCAAACTTATAACTCATCGTTTTTATATTTCTCAGGTACCAAATGTTCCTTTTAACATGTAGGGCCTTTTTCCTTTTCTTAAGTTATAACTTGAGCAATGTTTGAACAATACAATACCAAACCACCTATCAGCCATCAATTTTTTGTTTATATTGCATACTGATCAACACACAAAACAACTTACCATCTTTACCCTTCAAACCGAACCAGTAATTTATGTTCTTGAACTTATAACTTAAAAAATCTATTTTATTTACTAGGTACCAAATGTTGTTTTTTGACATAAAAGGCCTTCCATGCCTAAGTTGTAAGTTAAGCAATACATGAACTTTACATCACAAATACATTCTTTTCATATTCAAATTCCATCTCAACAGCAAATTTAAACATATCATTTACTATATCACTCCTCAACAATAAATTTTATAGAACCATCTTCCTACATATGTCTTTTTCACTATTTCCTAGGTCCCAGATGTTTTATAACATACAGGACCTGTTGTTAAAATCCTTAGTTAAGAACAATTAAATTTAGACACATGTATAGTTGGTTGCCTATCGATACCTACAAAATTTCACGTACTCCAGTTCACCTAAATTAATTTATAAAACAAAATTTTTTCAATTTTTTCAACATAAATATAGGACAAATTCACATTACAGACTACAACATTGATGGTTGATACTGTTATATTATTACAATTGTAATTTATTCAATTTTAAATAATGCTGGCTTCTGTCATTTTAGACAACTACCGTAGGTTGCACTGACTGCTCTGTTCCGACATCTGTCTTAACGTGTCAATATCGTCATTTTTATCAGTTGTTATCAACAGGTCCTCGAAGACACTTTGTCTCAGGACCAATTAACCGATGTAGGTTGCCATGTTACCAATTCCAACGGTAACTTAAACATCTTAATTTTAAATAACATAATATAATGTAACATATTTGTAAATTTATAACATTTAAAGGGTTTTCACCCATATATTTTAGTGGCTCATAGCATGTGCACTTTGTAAGTATTAACCACATTTTGCATAACCTTAGTCAACATTTTAAATTTACGTTCTTTTTAATTAAAGTGGTTAATTACTTTCAGGTTACACTGATGATGGAATTTACATTCCGAAAACGTTGTGTATTTGTGATTTAGCCCGTTTGGGTGTTTTATTTATACCTTTTATAAAAATTTTAAATAAAATTTTTTGTGATACATGGTATACAGCCAGCTACAGGAACTTAGTTTCCTTGTGGATAAAACCAGAATAATACAAGCCATAAAAGGTATATAATGCCTTAGTGAAATTCTCTGAAACAATAATATGACTAAGAAGGAAACAAGAAAAAGTTTAATATCTATGAAACTCTGGTAAAAGCATTCCATATATACAGATACGAAACGTGGCGATTAATAGAGAGAAACAAAAGAAAGAAAGAATAAAACATAACCTTATCTCTATCTTTAGCGTATATCATAAATTACCCTACACACAATGGGAATAAATTGAGATATAGCTGATTCTGATATCTGATACTCTAAAATTGTACATTAGAGATCGAAACGTTTCACCAGTTGCCAGATACCTTAAGGGTCTCTGTAACTTCAAATTTCCCAGTCCTGCATTTAACCAAGGTTTGACCCAGCATTTTCTAGGTTTTCTTTTTTTATTATTTTTCATGATTGTTGCTACAACAGCAATATTCAACAATAACAATGTTTTCTTTTCTTTGGTTGACATCCTTCACCCTTTTAATAACCATAAATAGTGTATATTTATTTATTACATTATTTATTTTAGTACTTAATTATCTTTATTTAAAATAAAATAACCTCAAATTGATAAATATTTTCTCTGTTGGCAACAATGAAAGTGGGATCTAAAATTGCACAGAAATACCTCTGATGTAAAAAGGTCAAGCTAGGCAAGAGATGTGCCATGCAAGACGGACTTGCATAGCATGAGACTTGCATAGCCTAGATGTAAAGCTGCCTTAAGAAAGAAATGCGACACTATGGATTTGAGCCTTATGTTGCTGACGAAATATGCCCAACGTGACCTAGGTGATTACTCGATTTTTCGCTGCATTTACATTGTAGTGTCACAATATAGCTAGACATATACATAACATATTTTAAAATTGAAAACATATGTAAAAAAAACATAAAGCTTCAAAACGTCAGGCTCACTAGCTTTGTAGATTGAGACTGCGGTGACGCCCAAGAACGTCACGCGAAATGAAATAACTTCTATTAATAAAAATATTACATAACAGAACAAAAAGAAAATTAAGCAAAGAAATTGAAACAAAAGTTGCATATTTCGACGAAAGTTCGAAAACACTGCAAAAAAAATTTAAAATTAAATATTTCTATGGAACTTAGAAAAGCAAGTACCAGGCACACACAGAGCAGCTTGGTTGGGACAGATTACACAACAATAAGCAGTTTCTGTTCTAATTTCCTTGTTATAGCACATTACGTCACGCCGATGTGCAGCTTTTCTTGTTTATGTCGGAGCATTTTGCTTCGGGATGTGTACTGTGTTGCATCGTAAAGAAACCAATTCTCAAGAAATCCTGGATGTGGGTAACATCTGTCTTATGACATGAAGTCGAAAATTATACAGCATTCGTCTATTACTGTTATATTTTTTGAAAAGAAAGTTTGCGTTTATCAACAGCTTGTGGTAAATAGTATACTATTATTTGATCAGTTTTGTCTATACGGCCCATGTGTTGGTTGTATTCAACTATGGCTCGGGGTTTACGTAGTATTTCTTGCCTCTTATTTTCAAATTCAACTATGTTGTTATCAAATTCGGTGGATATATAAAAACATCACGTTTGCCTTTACACTTTGTTTCATCATCATCATCAGCCGTTTTGAGTCCACTGCTGGACGTAGGCCTCCCGTAAATACTTCCAATGCATTCTATTTTGAGCACCCTGAATCCAGTTGTGCTGAATGCGCTTGATGTCATCTGACCACATTGTTGGAGAACGTCCTCGATTACGATAAGCATCGTGTCTAGTTCTCCATTCCATAATTTTCTTCGTCCACCTTCTATCTTTTAATCTGGCAACATGCTCCGCCCAGTTTCATTTCAATGTTGTAATCCTTTGAACTGCGTCAGTAACACCAGCTTTTCTCCCAATTATTGTATTTGATACTCTGTCTCTGAGGGATATATTCAGCATTGACCTCTCCATCGCTCTCTGTGCCACTTGTATTTTATTGATTACTTTTCTGGTAAGGGTCAATGTTTCTGCTCCATACGTTAGAACTGAGAGTACACATTGATCAAAGACCTTCCTTTTCAAGCACATGGGAATATCTGATCTAAACACTTCTCTCAGTTTTCCGTAAGCCGCCCATACCAGTCCTATTCTCCTGTTTAGCTCCGTTGTGTGATTATCTCTTCCTAATTTAATCTCGTGGCCCAGATATTTATAACTATACACCTGTTCAATTTACGTGCCGTTAGTTGAGATGTTTTTCGTCAGTACTAGGTTGCTCATATATTGTGTTTTGGAGATATTAATTTAAACTTCAACTCGTGTACACGAGCTCTGAAGGTCTTGAAGAAGCTGGCAGGCATGATCTACTCGGTCTGAAATAAGGACTATGTTGTCTGCAAATCTCAAGTTGTTTAGAAATTCTCCATTTAAGTTGACTTCAATATTCTCCCAATTATTGTTTTTCATAGCACTCTGCAACAAAGCGGTGAACAGCTTAGGAGAGATGGTATCTCCTTAATCCATAATACATTCTAACTGCAGCTGTTGCGCTATTATATATATTCCGAAGAAGAGTTGTGTACTTATGATCAATACTGCACTCTGTAAGAGCTCTTAACATGGAGCTGTGCTGGACTGAGTCAAACGCTTTCTCAAAGTCTACAAATATTAATATCAATGGCTTGTTGTATTCTGTAACTTTCTCTTTTACGACGAAAGTATCATCTATTCTTCGCTTTTTGCTGTACTTCAGATAATCCAAGTTTATCCAATTTTATATGCTTGAGCTCGTTTTCAAGTTCCTCAAGTTTTTCGTCCTCCATCAATGTTCTGGTGTTATATGTTGCCATAAACCATATTCTTTGCCGTTGTCGTTTGTATAGGTAGCCTGGTCCACTCCGGAGATTCTTAGCACCCTCTGTCCCTCTACCTCCGTGACTGCTACCATAGACTAGTTTCAAGGGACTGCCGGAGACTGAGACTCATCGTTTCCCATTTTACGGGAGTTCATGGCCGTTTCTCTACCACGCTGGCCTGTGCGGGTTGGTAGACGGATGTTAGGATGGGTTAGAAAATTCGGAGGTCTTTGACAAGGATGATCGGTTGATACCCTCTCAGTTAAAGGGAGTGAGAGTGAACCACGGCTCACTTATACAGGGCAGGGTCGCGAACCTGTAGTAGACCTAACTTTACCTGGATCGCAAAGTGTATCTACCCGTTACCCAACTACCCACTTTGCTTCACCACGGTTTAATTTGGCATTTCTTACATCTCGTGGTACATGTAGTATTTTAAAGTTCCTGTACACAGTGTTTATCACTTTAATATCTGTACGGGTAAATCGTACACATTGTAATAATTATCCATGTATAAACAATGTCCTGTATCTAGTTTTTCGTTAATCAACTTCATAACTAATTTGTTCTTTCCAACCTTCATTTTCGAATGAACCAGTGTAAATAGAAAATTTTTCGATAATACCATTTGGTTCCGTTAGTGAGTAAAGTTTGATCACGTAATTGTGGCGCTTATCTAGCACACCATAGTAACATGGATTCATCTAATGGTAGATATCTACCAGGGTAATAAATTTGTTGCATTTTATTATTACAATAATCTATAACTTTACGTATCTTCAATAGTGTATCCGCAGGTTGTGGGTTATTAGGTCTAGGAGTTGTGAAAAAGAGCAGTTATCGAAAAATAAAAAATAAATATTCTGGATTGCTCTGCAGTTCCGTGAGATAGAAAAAAATCCGTGGCGTAACTATTCGTTTCTTCTCTGATAAAATCATAAAAGTTCATCTGCCAATAAATTAAAATAATCTATAGGTCTATCTCTCACTGGTAATTCTAATAGTTCTTGCTGTCTTACAAAAGTAATTAGTTAGTATTTTGTAGTATTATATATTCTTAAAAATAAATATTTACACCTTGAACTGAAATATCATCTGTCACAATTTAAATGTTATATCTTTGTATGAACCCTTTGTATGATCCTCCAGTACTTCGTCTTCGTCATCGTATCAGTCATTTTTTCTTTCCTCGTCAATTATTGAGAAAGTTACATCGCTGACTCCATCCTATGAGTCATATAACATGTGTTCTATCTCCTCAAGCGTAAATGGATTTGATAATTTACGTTTCTTACCGTTTCTAATAAATTTTGGTAGAGGCAGCCCTGGAATTGCTTCATCCAGAATATGAATTTAAACTGACGTGATAAAGTCATTTTTCTATTTTATAACTAAGTACTCAATAGAAATTGTTCCAGTAAAAGTCAAACAAATACTAACTTTGAAACGATTGTTGTGCATATAGACATAATGCAAGTGGACTGACTGTTGCAATACAGTCCCGTTTACCCAGTGCGACAAATAAAACTGATGCAAAGCAGTATCTGCATTTCTTTCTAATAGGCCGGGTGTATCGACCACGTGACAAATGACCAAGGGAAGGTCTCATGTTCGATAAACCTGGTCCGTGAGAAAGAGATGTATGGACTGCCTTGCGTCAGTTTTTTGTCGCACTGTGGACACGGGCCTGTATTGCAACAAACAGTCTATTTGTATAGCCAAGCGGCGGGATCTCTTAATGACACAATCTGAAAGAACAAACACCTAAGACAAGATACAAAAACAAGAATCCATAAAGCAGCAATTAGATCTATATTAACATACACGGCGGAGACAAAACCTGACACATCTAAAACAAGACGACTACTAGAAACAACAGAGATGAAAATACTTCGACGAACATTAGGAAAAAGTCTGTTGGATAGGGAGAGAAGCGAAAACATAAGAATAGCATGCAATAGAGAAGACACACATGGATGGGTGACAAAACGAAAACACAAGTGGAACGAACACGTTAGTAGAATGGAAGAGGATAGGATAGTACGAATAGCACGAGATAAGTCACCAAATGAACGAAGAAGTATTGCCAGACCAGGAGAAATATTGTGCGATAATTTAAACAATTTAGAGGCGAGGCTAATATTCGCGCGAGGCGAAGAAGAAACAGGCCTACATACAAGAAGGAAGAAGACGAAGGAAATGCCTATTTGTATTATATATCTATGGTTTTGCATATGACGCCTGAAGCCGTCATCACTTGATAACGGTATGACGTTTTTAGGCGTCATAAGCATTGAAAGAAGTTAATAAATAATTTGACTGTTAGACCACGCGTTTATAGATAGTTTTATTCTGGACGATAAGGAACACTTCAACTACATAACATAGACCTTAACTGATCCATGAGTGTTCTAAATTTTTAATAATGGTTATAGCTTATCCGATTTCGCCAAAATGTACAAGAAGCAAACGTTTATCTGCCAGGTGTACAGTTTAAAGTTATAGATTGATTAAGTCTTTATAGTTGGTAGTTTAAATCGTGATCCAATGGAATCCAGCCGACAAGAAATTTCCTGATATAAATAAGTACTTATTTTCTCGATATACCTATTTTATATTTCATCTTTATTATTTTTTAGATTCTAATAAAAGCTTGCAGTATCCTATTAAAGAACAATGTATTTAAAAAGGTCATATTTTTTCAAAACAATATAGCCTAGCAAAAAATTGGTTCACAAAATTAAATGTTATTTGTCTTCTTTTACGACCGTATAACTTCCCGAGTTATTTTTACAAAACAACAAAACACCAAAGCCCTACTTCACTTTAACGTTTGTCCCGCCTTTTAGAAGTTCCAACCCGTTATATTTTTAAAACTCTCCTGTGGTTTGATGAACTTTTTGACGTGGTATTAAGCTCAGCTGTCGTTTTGTTGATTTTATCTCGAAATTACCGACAAATTGAAAGGCAAATAAACGAAAATAGAGCGAAATGAAACGTAGGAAAGGCAAATCACAACCACCTTCGCGTTTGCGAAAGGTTATGTAGGAAATATAATACCGTTTCGCATGAAAAACGGAGTCACCCTAAACAAACATGTCTCCTACTAAAACGGGAAGCAGGTAAACCAATTAGCCAAATGTAAACAGACCTCGATATTTTAGCTTTATTAATATTAAATACAGGACCGAACCTACAAAATTAGCAACCTTGAATTGCACTATGAATAGTGAAATTTCGTATCCTTAAAATGTACGTGTTTCATAAAAAATAAGGCCAAAGTAAAACAGGTTTACTTATAGGATCGATACTGATCATTTAAAAGAAAACATAGTCATTCCAAAACTATTTTGTTATACACAAGGAAAATAAATTTCATGTAGTCGGCCAGGAATCACAAAAGTTGTATTTAAAAATCATTTGTCATTTTGATCAGTTGCTTCCTACGGTCCACAAAGAGACGACGATTCGGCCAGAGGGACCCTTGGCACGAGTGATGGATGTTGCTCGATGGACGTAATCATCTGGTAAATATATATATATATATATATATATATATATATATATATATATATATATATATCGAAAAAGTTGTATTTTATTAATTTTATTTTTATTTATAATAAATATTGTAATTTTTAAAATATGTGGTTCGTTGTTTAATTTAATATATACCTCAGCTAGCTCAATTATGTGTTCTAAGCAATCTGTCACTGTGTGACGTCGACTCTGTAGTCTCCTGATAGAGTTCAAAAGAAATTAAACCAAAATTTACTTTAGACTTTTGATAAATTAACCCAAATGAAGCACGTTATTTATTAATATTGAACAAATTTAATATAAACAATAAAATTCGTCTGCAACTTGAATTGCCTATAAAAATTTACAAAAATAGGAATCGTATAAATCTTAATGTGGTTTAGTGTCGTGACAATAAAAATTTATTACAAAATGTGGAGACTAGTACCTAAAAACTAAATAAATATTGCAACTTTATAAAGTGTTTAAATGAACTATAAAGAAAAAGAAAATGAACACTTTATTCCGCTGACTTTTAACTTGCATTCAAATATAATCAAAATTTCAAATGATCCCCAAATTATTATCCAACCTCACTTTAAAACAGTTCTGATTTATTTAAAGAAAACTAACTACTCGCAAAATAATCGGTGAAACTGGAATATCAATCCTCTCTTCGGAAGTTAAGGTACGTACTATTCTATTTTTAATTTAATGATCATTAATATTTTCCATTTTTTAAGGCCTATCGCAATTATGTTAATTCATGAATTTTAATTTTCTCAATTTAAATGACATTTCTGTACTCCAATAATAATTTATAAGTCTAATTGTTTCTCTTACACTCTGGAACAAATTCTGGATACCTCTGCTGCGGAAACTGTGGCAAAACTAAAATTCTAATTAGACGAGTTAAAAAACACTCCCGACCTATTCCACAGTTTCAGGGCTCCCATTCGTCAAAAAATCCTCGTCGGCCACCCCAAAAAAAACCCTCATCCGTTGCTAACAGCAACCAACGTTCTTTTTTTCGTCTTCTATTTTTTTTAAACCATAAAACTGTCCTGTTCTGACACATTTGTCAATCCACATTAATTTCTCATAATCACTTTAATCACATCTAATTTGGGAATTTATAAAAAAAAATGTTCAGATATAAAACTTATTCTATTACAATGCTAATACAATTTATTCTTTTCATCTCCACATCATTGTAATTTCTTATTTAACAAAACCCCTATTAATTTAGCTCCCACAGACTTGCTTGACAGTTTAATTTCTGACGTTTTTTAAAATTTCTATGTTTAAATATTTTTTAAGAATTCTTCTTTTTTTTGTTCTTTTTAAGGTTTAGACGATTCACCTATACACTAGGCAACTATACTATTCAGAAATTATTAACACTATACCAGGTAAGTCAAAATTAATTTATTTAACAATTTACTAATCTTTTTCTCTCTCTTATTTCAGAGTCGAACCCACATTGTGATGGCTTCATGAAATTCATGAACAACAAACTCATATAAAAATCCATTTAAGTTGTATCCTTTTTAACATATTGAAATCATTTCAATATATATATATATATATATATATATATATATATATATATATATATATATATATATATATGCTTTCTGTGGTGTTCCGGGTTTGACTCCGGGTTGAATAATTTTGGTTTTGATAAAAACCATTAATTTTGACGACGTTTCGGCAAGATTGCACTTGCCATTGTCAAGTCAGGTAATAGCGCTTCTTGCTGTGCTTGAAGTTAACTGACTCTCCTAATATAAAAATAAAAAATAAAAATAAAAACGTTTATTGCCCTAATAATATATGACATTTCAAATTTAATAATCTCATTTCTTTTTTTCCAATGTCCCGCTCTTGCACCGCCTGCTTCTGGTTGGTTTTCCTTTCGGGTCCTGGTTTTCTGTTGGTGTGTTCCTGTCATCTGCTTCTGTATGTACTTATTTTGGCATCGTACCTACTGCCCTGATTGGTTGTTCTTCGGCAACCACCCGGCTAGACCCTGATCAGATGGTCAATCAGTTTATGGGTATGTCTGTACATCCTGGTCGAGGCGTTTACTTTTTACAGCGGCATTGTTCTTGTGATTGGTTCTGGCTTCTTCTTCTTTTTCTTCTTGTGCCTATCCGTTTCGGATGTTAACGACCATCATGGCAATCTGTACTTTGCAAACTGCTGCTCTGAAAATATTTGTGGTTGTTGTGCTGAACTACGTACGTAGATTCTTCAGCCAAGAAGTCCTTCGCCTTACTGGGCCTCGTTTTTCTTATATTTTACCCTGTAAAATTATTGCATCAATCCATATCTTTCGCTGTTCCTCATGATGTAACTTAAGTATTTTATTTTGGCTGTTTTTATTGTGGTTAATAGCTATTTTTCTTTTTGTATTCATAATTAAACGTCCTAATTAGTAACGTTGTCGATATAAGATATCTTTAGGATTTAACGATAAAACATTTTAAAATCCTCAATTTTCTTGCAGGTGGCGTCTGTGAGAGTCCACGACTCAACTTTATATGACAGTATAGAAAAGATATTACATCATATTAACATGATTTTTATGGGTATTGATAAATCATAACATTTGAATAGCTTAGCCATTTTTTCAAATGCAGATATTGCTTTCTATATCCTACATTTGATTTCTAGGGGAAGGTCTCAATTTTCATTGACGTTCGTAAGTCAAATTGCTATTCCTTTTTAGATATATATTTTATTTTCCTAATGTTTAGTTAAATTGTATACCTTTGACGTACTCATGTGATTCTATTTCTATTCATCTAATGTGATTGGTAAGTGGTCATTACATATGTAGGTTAGAGGTTGTTGGGACCTATTATCATTAAAGAGTTCTTGTATGTATTTGGTCTATATGCAAAATTCTTGATTTTTTTTTGTGATCATGTTCCAATGTTGATCTCGAAGTTTGCTAGTGCTGTATTGGATTTCTGAAGATTAACTGCTCGTTTAATCCATTTATGTAAACGTATCGTGTTTTTATTAATCAACTCTATATCTTCACACTGTGATTTTAACCAATTTTATGTCTCCTTTCGTATTTCGGTTCCTATTTGTCTCTGAACATTGTTTTACATTATTTTGTTGTTTTTGATTTTCTTCTTTCTTACATAAGTTTCACTACCTATAATGTTATTTATTCATTTTTTTTTTGTTTCTATTAGATGTTCTTTTCTGATCGTGTTAAAGGTTTCACATATTTTCTGGAGTGATTCTTCTGCATTTTCTGTATGCTCCATGTTACTAAGCTTTTCAGAAAGGATCCGTGTAACTGTCTCTTTTGTTTTCTTGCCCTTTGGTCTTTTCATGACATTTTTTAATACTATTATTTTTTAACCTTCGTAAATCTAAACCTAAAATTACCAACAACAGGAACATGATCTGACGATATATCAGCACAGTGGAAACTCATAGGCATATATAATGTAATCAATTTGATTCCGTGTTATGTTTCCTGGTTGATCTTGCGAAAAGAGTCCCCTATACAAGCATCTTGGAGTTAACTTTTTAAACGGGTTATGTTATCAATTATAAATGATTATAATTAACAGTAAAATTATTGCCAAAATAACCAAATTAATCTGATTGAGTTGAAACTTGAAAATCATTTGATATGAGTCACGTAGGACGAAAAGGCCTTTTGGTCTCCCCCATAAGGAGAACCAACCGCAAACATAATGATATAATTTAATTCAAAAAGTAAGGAGTTACTGATCTTCTAGTGGCTTGTCTCTCTTTTAGATCATTCTGGCATTTGGATTTTGTTTGTAGCTACTCGAAAAAGATCTGCGTTTCCATACTAAATCAAGTTCTTATGTGTTTTATCCAGGAAATACGCCGTCTTTGCCGGCTTTCCTTACAAAACATTATCCCTTTAATAACAAACGGAACTAAACCATATATTTCTATTGCTGAGGTCATTTTTTTATAGGTAGTCTAGTTTTAATATTTTATTTAATATTGGTAACTAATTTAGAAGTAAATAAAATAGTGGATGTAGTTGTGTACAATTAGAAGCCATGTTACGGCCATTCAAATATTTATTTAAATAAGCGGAAAGAAGATTCCTATAAGAAAATATTATTTATTCATATTAACATTTAATTGGTATCAGTAATGTCTAACTCATTTTCTTAATATTATTTATGTAATAGCTTGGAAAATTATTCAATTTATCATTTATCTAACTATATAAGTATATTGTATTACTTATATTTATTGCGTAAAATTGAACTAAAAAATAATTGACCTAATTAGAGACAAACAGTTTATTATCCACGTTGTTTTCAATGAAGACTAATGATTCTTAATCGAATTTTATAATTTCAAATGGAAGTAATTTAATTAAATATTAATCAATAAAAATGTCATACATTTAAGTCTCATAATAAAAAGAATATTTTAAGTAGTTTTTAGGTCACCATTAGTATTAAGCCTATTAAGCTATTACATTATATTCTAAATAAAAGTATTATTTATGGGCATGTTGCTACTGCATTCAGGCATTTATTATTAGCAGTTTGATTTTGTTTCTGTTTGTTTTATAGGTTTTGCTCCAAGTTACTGATGCATACCTTCCTCTTTAGGTGCTGTCTCTAATGAGTTGACCATGACTTCTGCGAATTCGTTTTTATTCGGTGCTTTTCTTATTTGTGTTTGGAGTTATAGACCTGTCAAATTCTTGACGTTACGCAGCCAGGTCATTTGTCATATACCAGATCTACGCTTTCCTTATATCTTAGTGTATTTATAATAATGCTCTTTATCAGTCTGATTTTGGTTCTAAATCAGAGTTTCCTTCTTACAGTAAAGACCACAGGGAAATTATAAGAACAAATATAAAATGTCTGGACATTTAGGACAGTACATAAAAAAGGTAGCTTTCATAAAGGCGATAATTGAAGAACTATTTCCATTAGATCACATGACAGCCAGATATTTCTACCAATCAACAATGAAAGTCTGAAAGTCAATATATTGGTCACAAATGAACCTTACACAAAACTAAAAAATAATCCAACCAAATCACTGGAAGACTGAATACGTAAAAATGCGACATTTTAAGAAACACTTAACAGACTACCCAAAAAGAACACTAACAATACAATATGGCAGACCACCACACCTATCTTCTTCTTCTTTGGGTGCCGTGTCCGTATTCAGACGTTGGCCGTCATCATGTTTACAATTTCCTGAAACCTTTCTCTGTCGGCTGCTGATAACCACACCTATACAGATTCCCAAAAATTCACATAGCAAATGTACCCCCAAAACCAATTTGCAGCAGCAGATGTTCTCATTGGAGAAAACTGTAAAAATTCCTTCCAGACCTAACACAGCGTTTAACACACAACATTTAACACAACAACATTGAAGTAAAACACTTCTGTTGTAAGTGGTATATTTAATAAAAATTAAATATAAAAACCCACATGGATTAAAATTCAGAACGTTTGCTGACTAATCAGTCAATCTTCAGTGAACTTTTGTAGTACTTACGTAAATAAGCACAAAACCAAATAGTGGTTTGGTTTACACTGATGAAACCATACTTGAATGTATTAAATTCTACGGCATTATGCCGATATAATTGGATTTCCAACCGGGAATATAAGTTCTTACTTGAAAAAATTATTTTTACATCGAAACTGGCGAACCAACTTCGTTAAAGAATTCATCGGCAAACTGGTGTACAATTGAAGTAAGCTCTAAGTGAGCTTTTGTAAGATCAAAAATTGTTTGGTTTTGTAGTTATTTACACTTGTACTTTGTGGTACTTTGTTGTCGGAATATAAGGTTAGGACTACGCCCAAGAATGCTTCGGTGTTACTTATTCACTACTCTCGTTTACTGCTTGGAAGCATGTACATTAAAACAAGTGTATCTAAGTAGGTCGACCGCCTTTAAATTTTGGTGTTACAATAGAATCCTACGAATATCATGGACTCAAAGAATTTCAAACGCAGAAGTTTCTAGAAGAATAGAAACTGAAGCTGAAATAATATTGACTATCAAAAGAAGAGAATTTGAGTACTTAGGCCATGTTGTGAAAGGGCAAAGATACTCATTATTGCAGATTATTATGCAAGGCAAAATTCGAGGAAAGCGAAAGCGAATATTGTGGTTTAAGAACTTGAGGGAATGATTTGAATGCTGTAGTGCAGAACTATTTAGAGCGGCAGTCAATAGGGTTCGCATAGCCATCATGATTTCCAACTTTCGATAGAAGATGGAAATTAAAAAAGAAGACTACAACTAAAGATGGACCGACTAGTCTGAAAAAGTTCAAGTTACAACAAAAGTGTTTTTCTTCGATGATTAAGTTTTTTACCCATATGATATGTACAAAAAGGGTGTACATATGTGAAATTATGAATATAATTTCAGTTAAAGAGGACTGTATTACATAGGGCTGGTTCAAATAAATTAGGATATGTGGTAAAAGGTTATACAGATTATAGCAAATTAAGTTTATATAAAGTCTTACCAATTCTTCTGCTGCACATACACACACTCGCGGTATTTAGAGGCTTTCAGTCGCGGTTGTTCTTCATACGGGGAAACTGTCCGGTTACCGGTTTCTGAAGACGTGTTTCGCGGTACTAACACTTAGATCACACGAGATATAGCAAATTTGCGTCTGTACACGATTTAAAATAGTACTTGCGGTATTTTTCGCGTTACTATAAGCGAGAGAGATAATTAGAGTAGAGAAAAAGCGTGGTAAGTCTGTACCAAGCGATAGGTAGCGATTGATAGAGAGATAATACGTCTGCCTAGTAGGACTCAGCAGACGAAAGAGAGGACGACTGTCTCTAGCAACAGTCAGCAGTCAAGAGAGAGTGTCTGTTATCATCGAGAGACAACAGGCAAGAGAGTGTGACTTTCTTTGCTATCTTACAACTGTCTGTATTTCTAATGGAGTGGGGTTAAAATGTGAGTAGGAAGGGTTGGAGAACGGGAAATAATTGTAAAATTGTGGTAGAATGGTAGCTAGTAATACAGCGAAAAAATGACATGATTTTTCGCATGTGAAAAAATTGAACATGATATATAGCTAACTCTCGGGAATTATCATTAGACAACAGACAACATTATTTATTAGAAATTCAACAAATTTCTTACAATAACTAGCAGAAATAGATTACAATTTCAACAATATGCTAAAAATTATAGTCAGTTTCAATACCATCAGAATTTTTCTTAATGTTATATTGGAGAAAACTTTTAAACTAATAGGACTAAAATTAGAGAGGGATGATAGATTGACATATAATTCACTTCCTTCTCTGGATGTGTTAACAACAAAACAGGATACAGGATATGGAACCAAAGTTTACAGAAACCCAACCCACACCAAGATATATTTAAATAATTACTTAAATCAAACATCAAATCATTGTATGATACATATTTTAGTAAAAATACATTTCAGGAAGTGACCACTCTGCTAAGAAAGGTTTTAACAAAAAATGATTACCTATTGTCATTTTTAAAGAAGTTGTTTCACATGATTGAGAAAAGAAGACAACACAACACCACAAGCACCAAGCACTTAAGAAACACTCACAAGGAGTGATTTCAAAAATGGCAACAGATTCGTATATCAACATCACAACAACATTTAAAACAACCAATAGACTAAAATATATCCTGTCCAAAACCAAACCTAACAACACAAAAGAGATATCAATAAACTGCATCTATAAAATACCCTGTGAAAGCATCAAACATACATCAAAAACAGAGACTTCGACAAATCACAGATATGCAAATTTATCTGGGATAATGAGCATATATATAGCAATGGAAATATGCATAAATATTCATGACATAAAAAGACGTAAAAAAGAGAATACTCAAAGATGCAGCCTCTCTTTATGCAGCCCATAAGCAGAATATAGCAGACTCTGGTTACTCTAGTTAAAAGAAGAAGTCACCAACAAGAATATATCATTAGCAAATTAATAAAAAGTCAAAGACACATCATATATAGTTATACATAATTCATATACAGACCACAATACATAAACATAAAATACTTAAACACATAATACACAAACAAATAATTCAAAAACACAAAATAATCAGAATTTGTTATCATCCTGAGGGCAAAAGACCACCCTCATAATTTTTCAACTACAAGCATGGCTATTTGCCTGTCAGATCGAGGCCAACTAAATAACCCGTTAGTTTTGAAAAACATTACCACTAAATAACTTTTGGTTAATTTTTAAAGTAATCTTTTATAAAAACGATTTCCGAAATAGAAATCGAAACTTCGAATAGGAATTAAAAATGTAATTTTCTTTACAATAAATTGTGGTTTCAACCCATATAAACGTAATACCTATTTAATTTGGACATGCCACAAAAAAAAAGAGTTTCAGAAAGATTCTGTAATTTTAATTGGCTTTATATTTATTCTAAATACTGAAATAAACTTGTTTCGATAAAATTATAAAGTAAGATTGCAGCGTAGCTTGTCCTTTGATTTTTTTGATTTTAATTCATAAAATAGTAATACACTAACTATTGTTGTTTATACACTTTTGCAGTAAGTAAATCAATATACCAATTATATACCAAATTGGGTTCCTTATGTTTATCAGAATCACTCTATATAAAAACTAACATTATAAATGACCACGAAACAATGCAATACATTCACTAAGAGTTCAAAACTCTAACGACCTTAAGATTAATTAAACCATAATCTCTCATTACATTTTTATTTCTTTTTTGAGTATGATATCATTTACAAGAAATCTTGTGGCTCATAATTTAAACCACGGATAAATTGATGTCAGGCCAATTACTACAATTGAAAGATGGCGTCATTTAGCACTTGTTTTTCTACTGATTTGAAAACAAAACATCGAGATTGTGGGATAATTTATAGCACAAGTAGATTTCTAGTAGGATTATACTGTGACATTCGTTTAGATAGTTTAGAAAATACTATGATGTTTTGTATGAATTATAATTTCAGCAAAACATTAGTTTATTATATGGTAAGTATAATATAAACTCTATTTCGTATAAATTACATACGAGTTTTGGGCGGAATTATGGTGTTTTAAGTTGTGTAAATCAACATTTTTATATTACTTAACGATATATCTGATTGTTTAATTTAGTTGGAATATCTACATTTCTTGTTCTGTAACTTTTTTCTTGTGACACGTCTAAGGTAAGTATTATACTAACTATACGGGATTAAGCCACCACAACTGATTCTAATAAAAATTACAGCGAAAACGTCAAAAACAAAATAAAATATAATTTTTATTACAACTAATTGCGGCTTAATCCCATATAAATATTTAATCTAACTGCATATATATACTGTATATTTTTGTTTTCTTAATTTTTTTATACATAATTTTGCATTGGATAAGTTATGATCAGATAGCACATCTGGTACAGAATAGGTTTTTATTGCTTTGAAAATATTTATAAACAAATTACGTTGTAAAGCACTGAGTAGAATATAGTATAATTTAGCTAATCATATAAACAAATAAAATTACTATACATCATTTCAGGTTAAGATCGTTGCGTAGGTAGGACTACGTATTTATTAGGCCGGCCACTCATTATCAGGTACACCTGACAGATATACCTGAACAGGTACACCTGAACAGTTGCGCCTGTCAGGTAAACCTATACCGTCTGATGAAAATTAAATCTGTTATGTGTGTGGTGGTTTCATTAGGTATATAATGAACAGTTCTCAGTTTTTAACAGTCCTTTGTTTTAAACGGCTTACATTTTTAGTTTAAAGCTTTTTAACTTTTACTTAGTTTACTGCTGTGTTTCTTTAATTTTCGTGTACTATATAGAACAATCTGTTTAGGTACAAATTGAAAAATGTCACAACAAAGGACTGTTAAAACTGAGACCTGTTCAGGTACACCTGATGAAACCCCCACAACATTTCGTGTGTGGATGTAGCTGCTCTCAGTTGTGTATCTTTCTTTTTAATCATAGTAACGCGTTGTATACTGATTCGTTCAAACGCAGGAAATTATAGTTAAATGGTTTATATCTTAATTCATTAAGAGGATTGATAAGGTAAATTTATTGCTTTTCTGCAACCATTCTTTACGCAAAATTTGTCAGGTATACTTGAAGAGTGTGTGTGCTCCTCATACCTGTCAGGCGTAATTGTTTAGTCGTACCTGTCGTGTATACCTGATAGTGAGTGGCGACCTTAGTGGACGTAACTGACCAGAATTGCCCATCTGATACAAGAGATGAAAAGTAGGGAAAATGATTTTAATGAAATAAATGTTATTTACTAAAGATAGTTTTATTTTATATTATTTTAATCATAATAAGGACAGTTTATTTGTTTTTCGGTGAGAATACAACATGCCATTAGAATCATGTTCATTACAAACTAATTATCTTTGCACCTCTTACCTAAAATGATAACAAGGCTTTGTGGTTGTATAGTAGTTATTCTGACTTTAAAAATAGAAATTCAAAAATTAAGCTAAGCTATCTTGGAAATCCATGCAAAACAAATCTATAAAGTCAGCGTTCTGACGGAAATAGATTCTAGTACTATTTCTCAAATAGGCAAAGAAGCTACGGAAGGAGGACTAAGGCCCGTAAATAAAAATGTACCGTAAAGAAAACGTACCAAAAGTAAAGTGAACAGCAAAAAGGAAACTTACCACGCAGTAGTTCATACGCAGCTCCTCACTCTCGTGCATAGTATTTTCTTTAAAAATTTACCGCCAGCATTGAAGAAAGTTTTTGCACTGGTTAAAAATACAAAGATTTAACAAAAATGTCACGTAAAACAATGTGGAGAATACTCCATGAAATTAACTTTGGTTTTTCCAAATGAGGAGTATAGTCTACCATAATAGAACGTCCCGATATTCTGAAATGGCATCAGTAGTTGCGTAAGAAAAAAATTTTCAAGGATACACCGTCGTTTATTTGGATTAAACTTGGGAATATAGTGTTTTCAAAGAATGGAAGGGACTCTCAGTGAATTAATTTCCCAGACTTATCGGCATCCCTATGCGTTTGTTAAGGGATTGTCAATAGGCCTAAAACACCCGACACATCGAGGCTCCTGATACAGAATTGGGCTTTGGGAAATGTGCTGCTTTTTCATTTTTCGCTGAAAAAAGATCAGTGGACCATTATCATGAGATGAATGGTCCCATTATGAACAATTCTTAAGGAAAAGCTACTTCCCAATCTTCCAGAGAAAACTGTTGTGGTGATGAACAACGCCTTGTACCATTCGAGAAGAGAAGAAATGATTCCATCACAAGCGTTTAATAAAGATCAAATTAAGACATGGTTTCTGAAGAAAGATATCTTTTTGAAGAAGATTATTTAAAATTAGAGTTTAGGGAAATTGTAAATACACTTAAGGAAGCATACATAAACTATAAAATCGAAGAGATGTGAAAAGAGAACAATATTGCCATTCATAGAGTACCTCCATACCATTGTGAGTTGAATCTAATTGAAAAGGTATGGAATCAAAAAGAAATATATCTGGTTCTTGCAGAATAAAGTTTCGCCTCATTGTCCTGTAATAGAACGGAACCATCTAGATAAGCAATTTCCTTATCGTTGGATTAGCAGAGGTAGTGAAGTTCCGTAGCCGCCTAGAACGCCCGAATATAATTTCTGGGGTCATATGAAATCAAGTACTACAACTACAACTACAACTTACAAGTACTAAATAAACACAATGGCAACAAATAACAAATTTCGCAAATTTTATTGCCAATCAATCAAACATATTCTTTAAAGTTATAAGACATGGGGTAAATAGGCGTCACATTCAACATTTGTTATAAAAGGTTTGGTTAAAATGGGTTTTTTGATATTTTCGTTGAGAAAAGAAAGAAATTTTAATAAACAACATTGTGTTTTTTGATAATAGCAATTAAAATTTCATTTGCGTAGTAAGTCCAATCCTATGACCTAAACACACCGACATAATTATAATGTACATTTATCAAAATAACTGTGCCGCTTTATTTTTAACTTCAAATATCTCGAAAAATAATGACTTTATCGTTACAAATAAAGAGTAGGTATATTATTCACATAGAAAGCAATGGATAATCAAAAAATTGCACTAAAAGAGCAATTGCTCGAGTAGCGTAGAATTTGGGAAGGGTCAACTATTAACTTTTCCCGGTCTTACGCCTCTGGTAGTAGCCAGAAAAGTTTGTTTAACATAATTTAGTAGGGTGTACAGTATCTTCTGTTGTGTTTTTGATTTTCATAGGGTGCTGAATTTAATGATGATTGATGATTATAGATTTTGCTTATGTTTATTTGTTTTCACATTGTTACAACGATGGATCGTAGATATGAAAATAGGTTAGGGTTATATATTATGTCATTATGCCGTGCCAAAAAATTCAGTTGTACCAACTACTCAGTACAAAACAAAACTAGTTACTAAAATATAAAATATCCCAACACCTACACTTTTTGCCAAGTATATATATATATATATATATATATATATATATATATATATATATATATATATATATATATATATATATATATATATATATATATGGTGTACTACCACTAATTAAAGTGTGATTATAATCACAGAGAGTGTTCTACTTTTTAACGTTTTATGTTAAATGCTATATCGTATCCATCACACTGTACATCCCGTCATCATAAAATGTTTCTACAAACTAGTTACTTCATTTCTTATTATCAAATATTTACAGATGGATCTAGCAATTAAAACCTCTCGATATGGCCTACGAGAACTAGATCTGGAATTCGAACCCAAAACGTACTGTTTCTGGCAATTACTCCAATTAATTGGCTAATTAGAAGAAAAATTAAAACAAAAACTGTTTTATAACGGGTGTTTTCTTCAACTTCTAATTAAATTAATTATATCTATCGTATTCTCGCGAGCAAGCGATGTGTGTGCGTGCTGAAAAGAATTTTTTGAAGAGATGTTACGTGGAAAAAAGTAAAAGGTCGTTTTGAATTGGTTTGTAGTCATAAGCGTGTGTAATAGCAGGTAAATATGGTATCCGTTAAAAAACAATACCGAAATTTAGAACGATGTCGAATTCATTGTTTAAGCAATTGCATGTATTATATTTCGGTCACTTGTCATTATTAAATTTGTCATTATCTTACGATTAAAATTTTAGTCATCGAACCGAAAAAATGCGTTTAGTTGGCTTTATAATCTGAAAGACAAAATATCCCAATCACCTCTTTATATAAAAGGTTATAATTGATGGATTCGACCGTTACTTGATGGAAATTCATTTTATGTAACAATAAAACACTGAAAACTTTGTTTTCAAACTTCCACAAAATTTTGTGGAAGTTTGAAAACAAAGTTTTCAGTGTGTTATTGTTACATAAAAGGTTATTTTACTTCATTCAGTCTCTTGCTGAAATACATATTTAAAATTGTTTAAAATAAATAGATCTAAGATACCTTTGATGATATTAGTGTACACATTAAATCCTTAGAATTGTAAACAGCATTTTTGTTTGATAAAACGATCTATTTTTTAAGCAAGATCTCTACTTTTCCGAAATTAAACACTGAAAAATTAACATTATTTTGTGTTTTTAGCTATTCACCGGTCCAAACCTTAGTATATTCATAGTCCTGGAGAAATTTTTCGAGTAATATAATAAATCAAAACTTTTTTGAATATAATAGATCTAAAATTCTACTCTAATATTCTAAAATTTGACGTTTTTAGAGGTAGAAAATAAAAGTTAATAATAAGAGTTCAGTGTTCTGAGAAATATCGACTAATGGTATCCAAGCGTTTTTTTATCATTTTTCTTTTTCTTGTGGTCCTATCCATTCCGGTAATGGATAATATCATGGTAATTTTGTGGTAATCAAATAGCTTTGTTTTTCCCACTTGTTTATTTGATATTCTGTTAATCCTTGACATATTATCTTGCTCTCTCCTGGAGATTTGATATTAAAAGCTATTTTATGTTTCAAGTAGGCTTTCAACTTTAAAAGATTTCTCTCGTACAGCAGAAAATAAAATATCTGCCAGCAAAAGTGCATATTCATATTCTAAATGCATTGCCTTATTAATATTGATGTACGCCAATGAGTATTTAGAAAAAAATAGAAATATATTTTAGATGAGCAATTAATGTCTTTTCTTCATACATGCTGCGAGAGCTCGTATGGATTCATAGAAAACCGGTTTTCAAAATAGGAATATTTTCGATTTGAGTATTTCTTTAATTAGATATAATCATTGAGATTATAATCAAACTCAGTGGACATATTTTTACCGTGTATAAACGCAGACGTTGGTGACAGGTTTTTATATACAATGTTTATGTTTTTATAGGAAATATTTATGTACATAGTATTGGTTAAATTATTATAATGGTCGACTAATAGACCAATTTGAAATAATAATATAAATATTTATATGTATATATATATACATATATATATATATATATATATATATATATATATATATATATATATATATATTTATGTGTGTGTGTGACTGAAATAGAAGCAAGTCTAATACTGTGACTTCGGCAAAATATTTTGTAAGAAATCTAAGTACACTTAAAACAATAAGGGCCTACGTGGCTTATTAGTTGTCTATTACCTGAAAAAGACATCAAAGCATTAGAAGTGTATATGTAATGAAGAACACCCTATGCGAAAGCTCTGGGGAACAATAGGACGCTGAAAATGCGTCTGTATTCGAAATAGCACAAAACCAGTTGAATAGAATTTTGGTGCAACAGACGGAAAGTTACACTGAATCATTCCAAATCGCAAACAATTTTATTCAAATACTTTCGCAGCCGCGATATTTGTATGAGGATACGAAAAGCTCAACAAGCATTCGGCATGCTTACCCATGTTTGGAGATCTGGCAAGTATACTACAAGGACAAAGATCTGCATATTCCAGTCAAATGTCATGTCTGTTCTACTCTACGGATGTAAAACCTGGAATATAACAAAAAGCCTTACAAATAAACTTTAGGTCTTTATTAATAAATGTCTACGACGAATTGTTCGTATTTTCTGGCCTAACATTATCAGAATCAAAGATCTACTACACTTGACCGAACAAAAAAGGGTAGAACATGAAAAAAAGTCCAGAAAGTGGGGTTGGATTGGTCACACACTCAGAAAAAATAATTCCAGCATTGCAAAGATTGCCCTAAAGTGGAGTCCTCAAGGAAGAATAAAATGAGGTAGCCCAGTATAAACTTGGAGACAATTATAGACGAGATAAGAGATCAAGGAAAGTCTTGGAATGAGGTGAAGGCCTTAGCGCAAAATAAAACCCGATGACGCATTTTCCCTGAAGCTCTATGCTCCACTTTAGAAGTTCAAGAATCTTGTATATAAACAATCGTCAAACCAACGCTATTTTGGTAAGAGAAAGAAAAATTCTTGGAAAATGCATAAGGAAACGTGCATATTATGCACAAGCATTAATTAACCAACTTGTACGTCCTCCGCACAATAGCTTGTTTTCAACAATAGAGCTAAACAAATACTAAAGACTCTTTGCCACCGCCTAGGGCATATACTTACTAGTCTCCTCTAAATAAAAGTTCCATTCCCTCCATCCAAGCTTCTAAATTTCGCTGGTAATGAATTTCCTTATGAATAGTACGACTTCCTAGAAACAACCCTCCTCAAATATCGCAGATAAAACAATTGCACGCCAAAAACGCAGATTCAAGAGCCGTTCCTCAGTATGGATAATACCATGGGAGATTTTCTGCTCATGACTTAGTTGGCTAACTCTAAATTCTCCCTCATTCCGTCCATTTTCTTACACTGACACTATCAAAGCCCCTCTAAAGCCCCCCACCCAAAAAGGGAGCAGCCCCTCCTTGAGAAAGCGCAAGCTTAAGCAAGGTTCTAACATTTAGATTGATTGATGTGAAAGCTCTAGAAGAAAGAAAAGCTGCAACAAACAGAATAAATGTAGGAAATATCCACCTTAATAAGTAGATAAAGATAATCTTCGGAGACAAATGTAGGAAACCATAATATTAGCCGTCGAGGATCTATCGAAGATGGGTCAGTAGATAAATTCTAAGGCTACTCACATTATCCGGGATGGCTTTGCGTAACACATGTTAACAACACAAGCTTCAAATGGCTAATTGGGGTGCATTAAGCACTCAGCTCATGAGAAGAAGCAGAAATTACGGCGACCATAGTAACTGTATCGTACTGCAGACATACCTAATAAAAAGATACCTTAACGTCTGCTGAAATTTTTTTCAATAAACTGAGGTAGATGAATCGGAGCGTGAGGACACAGAACTGACGAGTACTCCACTGCAAGAAATCTGGTCCAGGAAATACCTGGACTTTTTCAATAAAAATCCATCTATGAAGGCTTTGGAGTAATTAAACTACAGACACAAAACCAAAAAGAGGCAATAGGAAACCCTACAAAGCCCAAATTACATCCTAGAAACAAAGAAAAGAGTGGTGCCAATAAAGGTGGCTTTACTGAAGAGTGTGGAACGAAAGATCTTTTAAGGAGAAAAAATTATTAAACTCACACAGGTGAATATTCAACATGTCCAAGCTGCTTCATATACTATGCAGAAGATTTGCAAATGTACCACTAATCCAGATGTCTTGGGTTTCTGAAACAGGCCGAATTTTTGGGCTAGGATCCTTGTTAACTAATGTACTGTATTGCTTAAATGGAATAAAACACAGAGCGTGTACTTACTACTTAGGAAGATGCACGGAAGATGTGTTTGTAGACGAGATATACTCGTAAACTCTGGATACTTTCTAGGTAATAGAGCAGCAATAGATGCCCCTTCTATAGCAATTCAAAAAGTAATCGAACATTCAAGAAGTAATGGACTACTAGTCATCATCGGCTGTGATGGACTATAACTCACATCAAATTGTATAGAGAAGCAAAAGGACTGATGAGTTAGGTAAGCAAGATTTTTAATTATATTCTAGGAAACGGGCTCATATTGAATAATAAAGGTAGTGAAACTTTATTTACAAAAAAGTCAGGACATTATTGGTATAACTGTTACTAGTGAACACATTTGTAACAAATTATTAACTAACAATTTATTAACAAGTCGACTGGTGTCGAAAGACCAGTCGAGCATCAATTACCGACACATTGACTTTACCTTATACTCGTATACAGGTCAAAAACCTCTAGTTAGCTATAGGAAACCTGGAACCTGGAAGAATCAAGGAGCTGTAATACCGTTACGATATAATAAGCAGGAACACGATTGTGTTGAAAAACGTTTTTTATTTGGATGGCTTTTGCGCTGTTTTCGCTCTATAGGGCCTAGACTTTCTAAGCCCTTTCTAGAAG
Organism: Diabrotica undecimpunctata; assembly: GCF_040954645.1. Taxonomy (NCBI): domain Eukaryota; kingdom Metazoa; phylum Arthropoda; class Insecta; order Coleoptera; family Chrysomelidae; genus Diabrotica; species Diabrotica undecimpunctata. Next base: position 105,484,220 of record NC_092804.1, on the reverse strand, counting down.
TTTATTGTGTCATTCTGTTCTGTTTTTTCTGGGTTTTCTAAATAAGAGCACTGATCTAATCTAGTGCTCATGCCACATATCTTGTCTATTGTAAGTTATTTTTTTTATGTTGGCAATAATATCTTTTTCACTGAACTTGTGTTTTCTTGTATATGCTCAAAATTACATCTGCGTCACCATCGGCTATTTTCACGAACCGCTGTAAAGTTTTTTCGCAGTATTTGTTGCAGTTTCGCAGATAATAGACTTTTTGTTAGTTTTGATTCTTCCAGTAGCATATTTAAACACGATTGCTGTGCCATAAGGGCACAGCGGTTTTAAGGGCTAAACATTGCAAGACGAGCCATCTGCGAGATAGCACAGACGTGTATTTGAGATAGGAGACGGGTTGCATATGCCAAACTAGAGACTTCGCTACGGTCTTGTGAAAAAGACAGTTTTAGTGCTTCCGCATGTTGCATAGTAAAGTACATATACACCATATATACACCATAATCTTGTTGCTGCATACCGTTTACTTGATAGATACATTTTCCGCAAATTCATATTTGTTTTGCACAATTGGATTCGGGGTACTCAAGATAGGATGCAATGTAATTATTTATGGAAGGCCTATGTTCAGCAGTGGACTCTGCTAATGATGCTGATTCTTTCAAATATAGCTAGACAGGATTTATCCATGTTGTCCTTGCCCTAGTTCTTGTGATGAATCCTTAGCATGGTGATAAAGAATGGTTTAAATTATCTTTCAACCAAAAATTTAGAACAGCAGTAAAGATAACACAAAGAAAATGTCCTAACGCTTATAATACTACGGGGTCACTGGAGACCCCATATGTAACTTAAAGGTGTTTTTCTCCTGAAATTAGTTTACTTAAAATTCTAAAAATATTGACTTTTTCCAATATGTTGTTTTCTATATATAGCTGGAGCAGATTGCTTGTAGCTTGTATAATGTTGTTAAAAAATTAAAAAGTCAAACATAATTTTATGGGTATTACCAGCGACTCCAATTATTTTATACCATTTTATCATGTCTTTTTCATTTCTGTTGTATTTTGATATTTTCTTCATGCTTAAACGTTTCTTGATAGTGCAGTGTTCTGTAACGTATTGTCTGCTAGTAAGGTGCTTCCTCGATTTCCGTGTAGATCATAGAAAAACAGTTGTTTTTAACTAGGAGTTACTTACTTCCCGTCTTCCCCCTACCTGTCCGGTGTTCCCCTTAATTCTAATCTAATTATTGAAAGTTTTGCGTTTAGACAATTTGTACTACGCCTGCTCAATTGTTTAGTAATTATGGCTGGAAGAAGTTCGGTTCAATTAGGTGATGAAGGTGCTGAAAATATTTTGCTGCAGTGGTTTGAAGAATGTAATAGTGATGTTGAAGTTGATGAGAATGGTACTGTTTATTCAGATGATAGGACTGAAGAGGATTTTACAAGTACACGCAGACTATGACTCCGAAAATCCGTCTGACGCAGAATCTAGATCTAGTGATATTGGCGACCAACAAAATAATTTGTATATGTAAGTTTGTATTCATATTTTTATGGCAGGATATAAAATATTTATATTGTATTGCAGGTCGAAAAATAAACTTGGAAAGTAGTACTTTGAGTAAAAAGAAAAAAAAAACACAAAGAACATGTCGCCAATCACAACGAAATGATTTGCATCAAAAAGGAGGAAACATACAGTTTCCAGTAGTTTTCGCCTATTTTTTGGGAGATAATATTGTAAATAACGTCGTTTGATGGACTTTTACAACAGGTCAACTAAAATATAAAGATTTATGGAAGAATATGGATGCTAAGAAGTTTCTACGTTTTGATGATAATAGCAGTAGTTGGACGCCCAATATTCGATAAAAGTATGAGCAGAAGCAGATTCATCACAATTTCCTAATGTTTGCGGTTTGATAATGCTGAAGCCAGAAGAAGAAATTCAGATTAAGATAAATTATTACCGATTAGATATGTTTTTGGATTATGGTTATTCAAATTACAAGATTTATACATACCTTATGAAAATTTGACCGTCAATGAGCAGCTCCTTACTTTCTGTGGTAAGTGTCCATTCAAGCAATATATACCTTCAAAACAACGTAAGTACAGGATAAAGGTCTGTACAGCATGCAACAGTCAAACTTCATATGTCTACAATTGCCAAATATATAGTCGTAAAACCGGAGACCAACTTAAATTTAATCAAAGCAAGCGGGATGTCCTAGAGATGGCAAATGGACTGGAACGATTAGAAAGAAAAATGTGACTACCGACAATTTTTTTACAAGCCTTAATCTTAAAACCAAACTAGGCAAGTAAAACTTAACATTTCTTGGTAGAATTTAAAAAAATAAACAAGAACTTCCTCAGGAATTAGTAAATCCATGTAGTAGTCATGTATATTCTACAAAATTTGGTGACCTATGTAAAGCTATGTTAGCCTCCTACTGCCCGAAAAAAGGGAAACTTGTTACTTTGCTATCAACTATGCATAATGGTAGTAAAATTTTTGAAGATTAAAAACAGAAGTCGCAAGTAATTCTTGGTAACAATAAAACAAATTTAGGTGTAGACACCATGGACAAGCTTATCCGAACGAACACAGTCAAAAGGCAAACAAGAAGATGGCCTGTGATAGTTTACTATAATATGATTGATATTAACACATTGAACTCTTATATTATATAGTATCATCTAAACGAAGTGTGGAAAACAAAAAAAAAGATACAAACTACGCGAATTTCTCAAGCAGTTACGAAAAAAGTTAGTTGCTACTAAAACAAGTGCAGATGAAGCATCTACATCACAAGTGGAGAATTAAAACGTGGTAGATGCTGGAAATTTACTAGAAATTTTGACATATAATATTCCCAGAGATGTCAGAAGTACAATCGATTTGTTTGTAAGGATGAGCACATACCTACTTATCTTGAATGTACAACAAACAATAATTGGTAAAAATACTAATTCTGTATTATAACTTACTAAAAATGTTAAGTACTTTAAAACTTTTAAATTTATTTAATAAATTTTGTGTGTATTTCATATAAATAAATTTTTTTAGGAATATTACTACACTGTTTGAAGGAAAGCTTTGGTGTCACTATTGACCCCATTGGAATTACGTGACACAAAAAAATCTGATATTATGAGGGTAAATAAGAAACACTGAGTACCGAAAACTGCTTAAGGAGCGAATATTTATAAGAGTAAAGCAAAAAAGGTAGATGTAACCGAGGGAGAAAGTATATTTTAAAGTTTATTACAAGTAATTTAATACTAAGAAAGGAATAAGACAGATCACCAAAACAAGAAAATATGATGACAAATAGAGCACTTAAAAGAACTATAACTTAATATTAACTGTTAATCAAGAAAATTGTTGGACGTATAAACAACAGATCTTTGGTTAAAAAAACTGTATGATATACATATAATAACAAATAAGTTTATTTCATAATACCTTGAATAATGTTAGACCAATTGGCTTTTAAAATGCCCATTAATTTTGTTGTACAATACGATACAATAAAACTAGATTATCAATAGGGAATTGAGGATAACTATAAACTTTACTTAAACCGAAACTTTGTTATCCAGATTGTATATCGATTTAACTAGAGAGCTCTAATTGCCATTGCCGATAGTATTTACTCTAATCTTATTTTAAATCTTATTGGCCAGTTATTTACATATTTGGTTAAATTGTTATTTGTCTAAAACAATCTTGAACTTTGCCAATATAAAATTTAAATAAAATCAATCAGTATTAGCAAATATTTTACCGATTTTTACATAAAATTTGTAGATAATTTATTCAAAAGTTATTCAGTTTTTGTTTTAATGTAAGTAACTCAGTTTTTCAATTATATTAATAATTTAATTTCGTATGTTCTCCTCCTCTATCCTTTATCCTTCGTAAGGATGTGCTGACGTTATGGTATTTGACAAATGGTTGCTATCCAGTCTTCTCTCTCCTGGGCGCGGTGTGCTTGTAACAAAATACTGGGGTGTGTAGGAGCAGAGAGGTATAAGAAGAGTGGTCTAGATATATGGGATAAAATAGATAACAATTAAGTAAAGAAGTATAAAAAAAAAATATTGAACGGAATGTGGCTAGGCTAGCAATGTAGGCAAGAGAATGACCACTAGAAACTCAAGGATGGATACGGCCAATTTGCATGCCTTTTAAAGACAGTAAATCAGGAAAATATGTATGATGGATAGAAAAGAAGATATGAAAAATGAATATATATAATGAAAATTAACAAAGAAAACAAATTGAGGGCGCCAGAAGAGGGATACTACTCTAAAAAGAGTAACGGTCACTCTTCCAGGTATCGTATACTGCTAAAATTAATTAAAGTTGATCTAATACACAAAAATGCTGTAAATGTAAAAAAGGTAAGGAAATATTAATAAAAAAAATATATGCAAAACAAATTCAAGTTTATTAAATATAACTTCTTAGATTTTGACAATCTCTAAGTTACCAAAAAGTATATTAAAATTTCACAATATAATATTTTAAAAAAAGAATGTTGAAAACAACTATAATAAAAAGTTGAAAACTAGACAGAATAACTCTGATATAGAGTGTACAACCTACATCTAGGTTAAAAAACAACCTTAAACAAAAAATAATGCTAACGTTGGAAGAACGTATAGCCAAGTAAATATATCATACTAACCTACAATATGACCAACAATATTGTTAAACACCTCTAAATTCACATACAAACAAAATAATATATATAAATGGGAACAAGCCAAGTTAAACAATTGAAACGGTATATTATCCTGAAGGGATAATAACCGGAGTTAATAACGCAAGATGAAATATAAAAAATTAGTTAAGTAAACAAATAATGAAATAATTAAAGTTAATAATGAAATAAATGGTTAATACAAAAAAACAATGGAAGATAATCTCTGGGTAGAATTTGAGCTCAAACTTACCGATACCTTACACCAAGGGGAGTTATATTAATTAATATATATATATATATATATATATATATATATATATATATATATATATATATATATATATATATATATATATATATGTTATAAAAAAACTAGAACTGGTGAAACAAGATATATATATATAGTTCTGAATCAAAAACCAACTGTCCTCCTACAGCTGTCTGGAAGGATACTCCCGAATGGTTTCGGTGTCCCAGCGAAGTCCTCCTTGAGGTCCGAAATTAGCACGGAGCTGGTGCTAATTGGCTTAGTTCGATGATGACTGTCCTGCCCTACCTCTAGGTGCAGGCTGGAGAAAAAATGAGGGTGGAGTAGACAATACTCCCTGGCTTGTCCCAAATGACCCTGATTCTTATTAGAGTTGAAGTGGTACTCTCCCTCGGATGTTCTGAGGGAAATTTATAATTCCATGGTAGGTGGCTGAAAACAATTCCCCGTTACTTCTAATCTCAACATTGATAAAAAAAGGAATCAAAGAAGAAGTGAGGAAAGTTTCTTTCAGCATAAGAAACCGGAGCAAAAAGATAATTATAGTAGATAAAAAAAACCCATCCAATCGGATGTAGCGTGACCTTGCTTCACATAGAGTAAAAATATAATGGCCTTGGACAAAATACTATATTAAAATATGAAATAATGAATCTGAATAATAGGATATAGATAAAATACTCTAATGTTTATAATATAAAAAAAAATTATTATTTACCAGATAGCTACTTAATTCCGTGCTAGAAATCTCACTTCAACTTCCCGAGTTTGCGAAAACACCGTCAATTAAATTGATTACGGTTATACTTAGAATATTTCACTTCTTGAAGTGAAGGAAATTCTATGCATTAATTGGATTTTCTTTCGCTAACTGCCACCTGTGTGTACCCCTTCAAACTCTAGATCAGAAGTGAATTTTAATTCACAGTTAATTAACCAAGAAGAGCCAATTTCCACCTCCCTTAATCTCCTGTCATCTCTTTTGGTTCGCAATGGTACCAAATTAGAACAGAGTGACAACTTAAATTATTAACAATACACACTTAATGGGCAAATGAACACTTAAAGTTAGGCAACCCATACTACATCTCTGAAATTATTTTCATATAAATTGTTTATTATTTAAATACAAATTGTAATAAAAATAACGACTGTTACATTCCCCTACTAGTCGGGAAAAAAAAATTTTAGTCAAAATTTTTTTTCCATAAAATTAAAGTATCAATAACTAAGTGTACTGGCCTAACATTCCACGTTGATCCGTAAGTTTACACAAAAAAAAATAACCACGAACTAAAGATCACGGGAAAAAAAAAAGAATGGTCATGGCGCCAGACACCACAAACTCAGATAACTCAAAGTAAAAATCAAAGTCTCAATTGACAATATGATTAAAAGCCAAATATTAACTAAATATACCAACTAAATTCTTGCTGACAAATAAATGTCGAATTGGGCACTAAATCCAAAATTGAACTATCCATGGACATCAGATTTATAAGACTAAGTATATCCAAGGACGAACAACCAGGCAAATGTATGAGCCAATTCAACCAATATCTCACCCGGAGATATACTAAACTAAGATCAAAGAAATCATAAACTAAATAGGTTAAGAACTGAACACTTAATCCAAAATTGTACTAACAATGGACACCAGATTCATAGTAATATATCCAGAGAAGAACAATCAGGAAGATTTATGGAGCAATTCTCACCAAACCAATTAACACAAATAGTAATCTAAATCATAAACATACCAAAGTATATCAAAGACGTAATAACCAAAATAAATGTGAAATAGGACGCTTAATCCAAAGTCAGACTATCAATGGACACCAGATTCATAAAAGCATATCCAATGAAGAACGACCAGGAAGATTTATGGACCCATTCACACCAATACTAAATCTCAAAACTAAATGAGGTCTACGTACACCCACATCCGGTGATACAAACCTACATAACCAAATAAACCAAATAAGTGAGGAATCAGACACTGAATCCAAAATCGGACTATCGATGGACACCAGATTTATAAATAGAGTATATCCAAAGAAGAACGATCAGGAAAGGGCCAATTCTCACTAATGCTAATAACTAAATTAGCTCTTACCCTCATCCGGTAATATGAGCCAATACCAACTAAGTAATTACAATAAAGCAAAATTTCCTAAAGTGTGAAGCAGCATCGTCACACTTATTCAGACTAAGTAAGGTAATATGTAACTGAACTAAACCAAAGATAAAGATAAATACCTAAAGTCTAAAGTCTAAAATGGACTAAAGGAATTCAGAGGCTAAATAAATTTTGAGTGTGCTGGTATTCGCTAACTATAGCATGTGGCTACAACAGATGTATGAGAATAACCAGACACCGATAAAATCCCAATAGAAATCCTAAGAAAATATAAGTGGTGGACTTTTCCTATAATACCATTACTAACGATAGAAAAAAAAATATGTCGAGAACAAGCAACCAATTTTGAACAAAACTGTAGATTTATAACAAGTTCTCGCAGCATGGAATTATCCGGGAATAGTCCTAAATCTAAACAGCAATTTATGCCTAAGGAAAGAAGTGGGATTACACTAAGAGGACAACTCATTTGTCTAAACTCTTAAATAACGAAAATGACTAACTTGACATGTGTAGGGATAATTAAAGAAAAAAAACATAACCTGAAGTAAGATAACTAATATGAACTAATTAAACTTCCCTATCAAGTTGTGAAAAGGTAACTGGAATATTTGGACAATCACACAAGAATGGTTAGGACATGTCGCGAGCATTTCCTGACCAGAAATATTATGAGGCATAAACATCTGCCTACTCTGCAATAAACACATATAGTACGAACCTAATTGAGCAGCAGTGATCAGTTGCTGAGCAACAATCTCGAACCCACGTATTCACTAAAGCTGAGTATTGACAGATTCATTGACAGAAAATTCAGAAGAATAAATAAGAAGAAATAAGAAGGACGCCGGCCATCCTTACCTACTTCAAAATTCCAAACTAATTCCAGAACCATCCTGTATATGGAATCAGGACATAAATTATTGTAGAGTATTTAAGATTTTCGTGACAAGTGAGAATAAAGCAGACCAAAGATAAAAAAAAATCACAACATCTTTCCAAATTGGCAAATATTGAACAAATATATCAAAACAAATACTAAGGAATCAAATATCAAAGATATAACACACAATATATGATCCAGTAGTGTAACAACATAGTTCCATAGTTCCTTATCAGTAATAGGATTAACTATAAGTATAAATCTAAATATGTAAATATATACTAAACAACCCTCGTATCATAAGAGATTAAAAAGAGTAATTCTCCTGGGAAGATTAGTACTTAAGAATATTAATTCAGTATAAAGTGCATCATGTATAATACAAAAAAAAATGGATAAGTCATACATACTAATTATCTAATAAGTTATAGAAGTCATTAACCAATGCCAAAAGATACAAAAAATAGCGGTGTACCTACGTTATCTGGTGATTAAGAAAATCTTAGACTAAAATGCAAAATATAATCAAAATAAGCTAAAGACAAACAGAGAAAGAGATTAGCTTAATCGAAAGTGTTAAGTTAGTCTTCTTCTGAGGATGAAGAACTAACCTCGTCGATGGTGTTATCAGGCAGTAAATCCTTTACATGAAATTGACCAATTCGTTTGTTGGACGAATTGTCCCTTAATTCATATACCAAAGGAGATATTACCCTTACAACCGTACACGGAATGTATTTCTGGCAAAATTTTGCCGAAATAGCATCACCTTTACTTGATTTTACAAAGTTTCTCTTTAAAACTCTATCGCCAACAAAGAATCGCAAATCTAAAGTATTTGATTGGTTATAAATATTATATGGTACAACCATAGACATATCATCATCATCAACAAACCTAAAAGTTGATACTGATAATGGAACTATTTCACTACTGTAATCATTAGAATTGTGTTTGGCGCTACTGGGTAAAGAAGAATTGGTAGTTGACCATCTGTGATCACTTAAAACAGGCGGATTCAACGTTTCATGATTAGTAGTTAATTTCGGGACTGATTTGTGAAAAAAAATGTGGCCAAGTTATTAGCAACACACCACCAAGATCAAAATAGCCAGCAAAAATAATATATATATAATCAAATAAATACCTTAGTTATCTTACTAAAATACTCAAAATAATTTCTAGTTATATGTAAATTATAACTATTCTAAACCAAATATTAATATATATGCAACAATTAATAGTACCTATAAGTATAATACTGTTGGCTGTAAGAATAAAAGTTTATATAATATACGATATAAGTATGTGTAGGTAAGTAAGTAAATATAAGTTCTCAATAAAAATACAAAATTCAACCTAGAATGTAAGTTGTACTACTATAACCTATCACTGAGGTCTCAAAATATTAATAACTAATAAATCTAATAAATAAAACTAATAAATCAATACAGCAGTATAAGTATACCTGTTTAGTATTAATAAAAAATTTAAAGATAGAATAAATCAGCAATAATATGAGTAAAAAAAAAAGAAAAAGCAAAAATACAAAAACTCAAGTAAGAAAAAAAAAGCAATCAGCTAAAAGTTACTGTCTTAAAACCAAAAACTTGGAAAAGGCACCGCGTTGGGACGCCGATGTAACAAAATACTAGGGTGTGTAGGAGCAGAGAGGTATAAGAAGAGTGGTCTAGATATATGGGATAAAATAGATAACAATTAAGTAAAGAAGTATAAAAAAAAAATATTGAACGGAATGTGGCTAGGCTAGCAATGTAGGCAAGAGAATGACCACTAGAAACTCAAGGATGGATACGGCCAATTTGCATGCCTTTTAAAGACAGTAAATCAGGAAAATATGTATGATGGATAGAAAAGAAGATATGAAAAATGAATATATATAATGAAAATTAACAAAGAAAACAAATTGAGGGCGCCAGAAGAGGGATACTACTCTAAAAAGAGTAACGGTCACTCTTCCAGGTATCGTATACTGCTAAAATTAATTAAAGTTGATCTAATACACAAAAATGCTGTAAATGTAAAAAAGGTAAGGAAATATTAATAAAAAAAATATATGCAAAACAAATTCAAGTTTATTAAATATAACTTCTTAGATTTTGACAATCTCTAAGTTACCAAAAAGTATATTAAAATTTCACAATATAATATTTTAAAAAAAGAATGTTGAAAACAACTATAATAAAAAGTTGAAAACTAGACAGAATAACTCTGATATAGAGTGTACAACCTACATCTAGGTTAAAAAACAACCTTAAACAAAAAATAATGCTAACGTTGGAAGAACGTATAGCCAAGTAAATATATCATACTAACCTACAATATGACCAACAATATTGTTAAACACCTCTAAATTCACATACAAACAAAATAATATATATAAATGGGAACAAGCCAAGTTAAACAATTGAAACGGTATATTATCCTGAAGGGATAATAACCGGAGTTAATAACGCAAGATGAAATATAAAAAATTAGTTAAGTAAACAAATAATGAAATAATTAAAGTTAATAATGAAATAAATGGTTAATACAAAAAAACAATGGAAGATAATCTCTGGGTAGAATTTGAGCTCAAACTTACCGATACCTTACACCAAGGGGAGTTATATTAATTAATATATATATATATATATATATATATATATATATATATATATATGTTATAAAAAAACTAGAACTGGTGAAACAAGATATATATATATATATAGTTCTGAATCAAAAACCAACTGTCCTCCTACAGCTGTCTGGAAGGATACTCCCGAATGGTTTCGGTGTCCCAGCGAAGTCCTCCTTGAGGTCCGAAATTAGCACGGAGCTGGTGCTAATTGGCTTAGTTCGATGATGACTGTCCTGCCCTACCTCTAGGTGCAGGCTGGAGAAAAAATGAGGGTGGAGTAGACAATACTCCCTGGCTTGTCCCAAATGACCCTGATTCTTATTAGAGTTGAAGTGGTACTCTCCCTCGGATGTTCTGAGGGAAATTTATAATTCCATGGTAGGTGGCTGAAAACAATTCCCCGTTACTTCTAATCTCAACATTGATAAAAAAAGGAATCAAAGAAGAAGTGAGGAAAGTTTCTTTCAGCATAAGAAACCGGAGCAAAAAGATAATTATAGTAGATAAAAAAAACCCATCCAATCGGATGTAGCGTGACCTTGCTTCACATAGAGTAAAAATATAATGGCCTTGGACAAAATACTATATTAAAATATGAAATAATGAATCTGAATAATAGGATATAGATAAAATACTCTAATGTTTATAATATAAAAAAAAATTATTATTTACCAGATAGCTACTTAATTCCGTGCTAGAAATCTCACTTCAACTTCCCGAGTTTGCGAAAACACCGTCAATTAAATTGATTACGGTTATACTTAGAATATTTAACTTCTTGAAGTGAAGGAAATTCTATGCATTAATTGGATTTTCTTTCGCTAACTGCCACCTGTGTGTACCCCTTCAAACTCTAGATCAGAAGTGAATTTTAATTCACAGTTAATTAACCAAGAAGAGCCAATTTCCACCTCCCTTAATCTCCTGTCATCTCTTTTGGTTCGCAATGGTACCAAATTAGAACAGAGTGACAACTTAAATTATTAACAATACACACTTAATGGGCAAATGAACACTTAAAGTTAGGCAACCCATACTACATCTCTGAAATTATTTTCATATAAATTGTTTATTATTTAAATACAAATTGTAATAAAAATAACGACTGTTACATGCTGCCTCAGACAGAGAATAACCGGGTAGCGCACTTTATTTGGTCTGACCATCGGTGTGGCGATCTTCGTCGGGTTTTTTTACCATCTACCTTGCCTTCAACCACCAACCTCTCCATGCCTTCCATTCGTCTGATAATGTGTCCAAAGTACCTCAATATATTTTGGTTGATGATTGTGGTAAGTCTAGTATTCATGTTGAGTTCTGTCAATATTGAGACATTTGTGCGATGTGCTGTCTAGGGTATGCGCATCATTTTACGATATACCCACATTTCAAAGGCCATTATACGTCGTGAGTCGAACTTTTTAATGGTCCAAGTTTCTGACGCATAGGTAGCGATAGAAAAAATAAGCGTCCGTACTAGGCGCAGTTTCATATTCCTGGTTATGTCCGTATCTTTCCAGATTTTAGTAAGTTTGATCGTTCCTGATCTGGCCATTGTAAGGCGTTGTAGAACCTAAGTAATTGAAACGGCTCACCACTTTAAACCCCGCTAGGTTTCGTATTTCCGGTTGGTTATTTCTAATTCGATCGATTATCATTACGTTGGTCTTCTGTACATTAATTTTAAGTCCATATTCACGACTAATAATATCTAGTCTGTCCATGATGTATTCAAAGTCATTTGTTGATGACGCTATTACCAAAGGGCGTAGCGTCAGCATAGCGGATATTGCTGATTTTTCGGCCTTCGACTGATATTCCTCCTTGTCATCCGTCGAATACAATGCGCATGATGTGTTCGCTATATATATTGAATAACGTGGGAGAGATAATACATCCTTGACGAACACCGGCTTTTAGTTTAAAATTATCGGAGTATATGTTGTTGACTCTTACGTTTGCTGTGTTGTTGATATACAGTTGTTTCAGTAGGTATATTAGATGTTCGGGGGTACCCATTTCTCTCAGTATTCCCCACATTTTATGCCACTTTACATTATCGAACGCTTTTGAGTAGTCGACAAAGCACAAATATGTTTCTAGATTAAATTCTCTAGATTTTTCTATAATTTGTCTGAGATTGAGAATTTGTTCTCGTGTGCCTCTTCCAGGAACAAATTCACATTGTTCTTGTGGGATCTGTGGTAGAAGTATTGATTTTGATCTTTCGTTAATTATAGTTAGCAGAACTTTACTTGCGTGGGAGATCAGGGCCCTAGTGTGGTAGTTATTACAGTCAGTTGGTGAGCCTTTCTTATAAATGGGTATGAAAGTGAGCTTACACCAATCATCTGGCCATTGTCCTGTGTTCTAGATTCGATTACACAGTTTGAACATGACTTCAATTCCTATGTCTCCCATTTCTTTAAGTGCTTCCACCGTGATTCCGTCTTCTCCTTGAGATTTTCCAGTTTTTAATTTTTTTAATGCGGTTTCTATTTCCGATTTTAAAATATATGGTGCCTTTTCGTCATTTATTTCTTCTGGATTCACGTCTTCATGGTCACTATGAAACAACATTTCACAATATTGTTTCCATGTCGCTGCTATGCCCTTTGGATTGGTGATGATCGTTCTCAAGTTATCTTTAATTATCTGCGTTTGTGGTTTGAACTCTTTACTAAAGTATTTTACTTTAACAAATAGTTGTCTAGATTCTTGACGGTCGGCGTGTTCTTGTAGTTATTTGCATATTTCTTTAATATTATTATTTTTGTTTCTTCTATTTGATATATTGATATATTTGATATATGATATATTTGATATATATTGTTATATTTATTGCGTCTATAATCCACGTATTTGTATGTTCCCATGTTTGATTGGGATCGCCAGTAATGTTTGGTGTGTTACTATGTCTTAGTGTTTCTTTGTATTTTCCAGGCTCTTTAGTTGTATATTTAATTGTTTTATTTGTTTCGGTTTTTTTACGAAATTTGATATGGAATGCAGATTGTAACAGTATGTTCCGCAATCAGCCGCTGGTTTTGGACCTTTTGGCAACTTTTCCATCGTTTGCTGGCAAGAATATAATCTATTTGGTTTTTATATCTTCCCCCCGGTGAAGTCCAAGTTGATAGTCTTCGAGGATGATAGTTAAACATGGTGTTCATGATACTAAGTTCAGTGTCGATGACAAATTGCACTAGCCTTTCTCCTCTCTCATTTGATTTACCTGTTCCAAACTCACCAACTGTTTCTTTCAGCACATCTTCTGTTATTGTTTTGCCTATTTTTGCGTTCCAATCACCCAATATTCTGGTTCTGTTGTTCTGTTCTGTGTAATATGAATGGTTCTGTTTTGGGTATATTAGCGATGTTACTGTTTAATAAACGTTACATATCTTCCACTTCTTCATCTGTTCCATCGCATGTTGGCATAATACACTTGTAGTACATGGATCTTTGTTGGCTGTCCATCGAGAGTAATTTTAATTAGGCGGTCATTTATTGGAAGGTATTCATATACACATTTTGCCAGGTTCTTTTGTACCAGTATTGCTACGCCTTTTTGACAGGTTTTATTGCCTCCCGATATGAATATTTTATAGTGGTTGGATTCCCAGTGACCCTGACCTTCCCAGTGGGTTTCTGAAACTCCACATATGTCTACTTTTTCTTTCATAAGCTCTCGTTCTAAGATATGTAGTTTCCCTGGTTCTAACAAACCTCTAACGTCCCATGTGGCTATACGGTGTTTTGAACGTAGTTTTATTTTTGGGTTTCCAGTCACCAATTTCGCAGATGTAGCCTGGTTGCCCACATCCGTCTGCCCGGTCGTCCATTTCACACCCGTCTTATTTATGACTAGTCTAGTTACTGGAGACAGATTTCCTAAATGTTTTGTTTTTAAATAATGTTCCTATTATTATTATTTACCTGTTTTTTACACCTAACTACCTAAATTTTACAGATGGTAAATTAAATGGGATGTAGATTAAAAATATATGTTTGGTTAACATTAAACCTCTTAAAAAAATGGGACTAGAAGATAAAAAATCTTTTAATAAAAAATAATAGGTGCTGAAACTGTTTTCTTGTGTCATTTTTAAGTTTAATATTTTATTTATGTTATTAAACTACAGTGTATTGTAATAGAACACATATTTTTTACGTTTATTTTTGATGTTTCGATTTTCACTCCAGTTATCGTTTTCAAACAAGTATATTATAAAAAATAAAAAGTTATTTTAACCTGTAGATATTTAAATAAATAAACAGTCAACAAGCGGTTAAATAAACCATCGTCAATCATCATAATAGAAAAGATACATAAAAACTTCATCAACAAATAAATAGCTTCAGAAAAAGTTTAATCCTCAAAAGTCAATCTGACTAAAAAAAGAAATTAGAAAATCCATTTTAAACGTAAAAACTAACAAAATCCCTGGTTATGGTAAACTTTCTGCTGAACTCTTTAAAAACGGCAGCGGCACCCTTTTGGAACACTTGCGTGAGTTAATAACTGATATGTGGCAAAATAAAGAAACACCTGGGGACTAAAAACTATGTATACTGTGGCCACTTGACACATAGTGTGTAAAGCATACCGCATAGAAGTATCATCCTACTTAACTTGACAGATAAATTCTGTTATAATAAAATTATGTTTTGTACAGCAAAATGTTTTCTTACGCCAAAAATTATAGTGCGGGTAACAGCGCTGTTTTTAACCCAATTACTCAACAATGGTTTAAATCTTTCAATCATATAGATCTTTTAGAAACCATAAAATTTGAGGTCAGTACCCACTACACGTTCGTGAAGTTATGGTGGAGTTCGAGGTTATGTTGTAATTTCAAATACCGCTTCAGCTTCTTGAACTAATTTAACCAATACTCACAGGTCCAGATAGCAGAATGCCATTTTAATGTCCCTTTCGTTCTATTAAATATTACACTGCTAAACGCAATGCAACGGCCCTATCTTATTAAAAATGGCACAATTTCTTAAATAAATCTGTAGTCTGATATGCAAGCAATATCGACATTATGGCCTTGTCCGCAAAGTCCCTGACTGAAGCATTTTGGTTGTCAAGGAACAAGGGGCGATGATGGTAGAGCGTTACATTAACGAAGTTCTTGAGTTACACGTTTTCCCATTTGTTAAATTTGGGCCCAGAATGTATTCTTTAGCAAAATAATGCGAGAGTGCACGTGACCATGATCCTGCAAAATTATTTGACTACCCACAATATTCAGAATATGGAGTGTCCAGCAAGAAGTCCAGATTTAAGTCCAATTGAACATGCTTGGGATACACTTGGGAAGCGCTTGAAGGATCGTCAGCCAGTAAGAAACCTACAACATGTCGAGGAAGTTCTTGTGGAAGAATGGGAACAACATCTAGATCAAGAAACGATTCGAGTTGTGATTAAAAGCTTGCCTGGACGTTGTACAGAAGTTAGGCAAGTTAGAAAAGCCCATACATGCTATTAGTTGTGTTTTAAAACAATTTTTAGCAACGCTGTTGTTAAAAAAATACATCGCATTTTTCACTTTATCATTTTTATCTCTTTTTATTTTTTTTCCATAAGAAAGTTTACAGTTCAGTAACAAAACAGTTGCTATATTTGAAGCGAATAGCCCTAGATATAATTAAAAAGAAATAATATAATCATAAAAAGAATTTACTAAAACTACGAACATCTTTATAAGCGGCTCCTGTTTCGTTTTGATCAGTGTATTTACATTTTATATCTGTTGCATTTTATACTAACATATGTACTGATGCAAATATTCAATAAAATTAATTCTACTTGATTGTTTAAATATTTTTATTCAATATTGTTTTAATTTAATACTCATAATTTTCAGAGGTATTCCAAATAGGTATTTCAAATATTTATGAAATTATTTCCCTGATGAAAAACAAACTCCACAAATTAAAAATAATAAACGCGATAATGAAAAATTAATGACACATCTAAAAAGGATAAAGCCAATTTGGAATATTTTATTATCCTTTTATTATTCTTTTTATGGAAACGTTATAATGGCCGATAATTTTTAACAAATAGCTGGTATGCTTTATAATCAAAGCAATTTTTTCAGATTGAAAACGATTTCATGCACGTCTGTTTATGCTCTGTTGGAAAGTTTTATACGATAACTAAAGGAATATTTATGAGAAATAGACAGATTTGACTTTTTTATTTATGAGCATAATACCGGTGTTACTGATATATCTATCGAAAAACTCAGCAAAAAATATATATTGTCATGAATACGAAAAAAGAAGACTGAGTTATTTGTGTTAAGCTAAAAACTGCAGTTTTCGTAGTTTTTACAGAGTTTCAAAGATTAATTTAAAGTTACAGGGGAGTAGACAAAATTAGTAACCACATGTTAGTAATCAAACAAAATTTTTGAAAAAAAAAAGGAATATACAATGAAAAAATGTAGCAACTACAAAAGGAAATTGTAAAACACCAGCTAAAAAAAGAATTTTTTCTATGTTACGCCCAAAGAGATCTGCAATCCTCACAAGGTCAAAAATCATTTCTAAGGAAAAGGATTGATGACATGAATGTAGTCTCATAGTCTAAAAACCCATGGGATATTTTTAAGGGGTCATTTGTAAGGGGTCATTTGACCCAGCATAAGTCACATATAAATCAATGATAAAATATGTAATAACAACTTTGGAAACTATGCCGTCAATTTTTAATCGGTACAGGTGGCTCAAAGGTCAGGTAAACTTTACACTCAAGGGGGAGGGATGGCAGGTAATTTGGTCAAACATTTTTGTAGTAACGGTATAAACATCACATCTTTATTAATTTATATTTAAATATTTATTTTATTTTAATTTCTTTATTAAATTATTAATTACTTTACCTTTAGTTTCTTTTTTACTATTTTTTTTTAAAGTAGTTGGCGCCCTCTGTCTTTCTTTTCTTTGTCTTTCTGTGCCGTAGAATTAATATTTGCCTTCTCTTTCTGTCCGGTAGACTAAATATTCTGTTCTATGTTCTATGTCACCTGTGCACACTTCATTTTAGTCTCCCTACTTTCTGTCAATCAACTTTTCTAACGTAGTTGGAATATAATTTTTAGACTGTTTCTGAAATTTATAAAAGAAGGCAAAAATTGTTACAAGCTTTATCTTATGGTCTGCAGAATTCTCTTGGGGTAAGTACTTTTATTGTAATCTATATTCTATAGTTCTGACAGCATTTTTAGCATTCATAACCTTACTTCTTTCGAAAGCACGTTTTTAGTTATATGCATATAGGAATCTTACAAAGCATTTAACTAAGTTTAATAATAATTATATCTCATTTTATTCTTGCCATTTGCTATTTGTTTGATTGTAATTTGGTAAAATGGCAAGGAAGTTAAACCCCTTTAATGTGTCTCTAATACAAGCTCTTATTGTATTTTAGTTTATTGGCCATATTCCAGATTTTATTGGCTGTATTGGAGAGTTTATTAAAATACTATTGGAGAATATGGAATAACTGAATATTCCTAGAATATTTTATGAAACAATTTATGGAACAACTGCAGCTCAGGAGGACCTGACTATCTAATTGGGAGGCCACACAATCACCTATCGATGTCATAAGTATTGCCAAATTTATTTATTGTAATGCCTTGGCAGGGTTTTTTTTTTCGTCACATTTTTAATAAATATGATTAGTTAAATAATTGTTTTATTTGCTATCAGCTAAGGGTTTATGGTTTAATTCGTAGTTTAAGACAAGACGAACTCACACTTGAGATACTGAGCTAGGCGAAGCATAGACAATAAGCTACCATGGTTATTTGAAGTATTATGTTTATAATAGTATTTCAATTCTCTTTGGTAGTCTTATCGTCACAATATTTAGTGCTTCATATCTTTTTTACTTTGCTATATTCGTAATATAATACGTGTAGAATGGTGGAATTTAAATTGAAACGAAATTCAATTTTTTCCTTTCATTTTAACGTCTTTTCTCTTCGTAAAGAGTGAAAATGACAGTGTCTTTCAAGGGTTAAATATATGTTGGGTATGTTGAAGTAAAAGGTTATTCCTAGCATATTGTCCAATAGCCTCCAGTAAGAAGCTTTGGATTTCGCTATCGAAAAGTGGTCTGACTTTTTTGCTTTGTATATATATATATATATATATATATATATATATATATATATATATATATACATAAATATATATATATATATATTATATATATATATATATATATTATATATATATATATATATATATATATATTATATATATATATATATATATGTATATTATATATATATATATATATATATATATATATATATATATATATATATATATATATTTCTAAAGTATTCAACTAGTGAATTCAGAGGTTTAATCGGTCATTCAGGTTGGCAAATAAAAAAAGAAGTCAACTACTTCATAAGTTTATTGAAGACGTTTCGCTTTATATTTCTAAAGCTTCATCAGTTCTCTAAAATATAACAAATGGCATTGAGTTTATAAGAAATACAGATATAGTTCATAACTTACAACTCAATATATATATATATATATATATATATATATATATATATATATATATATATATTTTGGATCAATTAAAAAATTTATAATTTACTGGCTAATATAAACTTCATTGGGGTTAAGGCTCAGATTCCAACTAAGCTATTAAATATAATGACTATGTAGACTACATGGCTAAGATTAGTATTGCAACAGGTTCTTCATTCTTATATTTTTTAAATATATTAGATATCATTACGATTAAAAAAATAGCTATTTATATGGAATCATTACTGCTATACAAATCGTACAAGGTACTTCACTTCATACAAGGAACATCTGTTCTATAGTTTTATCGAAGGTACGGATGCCGAATCGGTACTTTTATACGATATTTCAGAAAAATACAGATAAAAAGTTCGAGAAATTTGCTCACAAAGTGGTTAATATAACTTCTAGCA
This sequence comes from Diabrotica undecimpunctata, assembly GCF_040954645.1. NCBI lineage: Eukaryota > Metazoa > Arthropoda > Insecta > Coleoptera > Chrysomelidae > Diabrotica > Diabrotica undecimpunctata. Next base: position 105,464,584 of record NC_092804.1, on the reverse strand, counting down.
GTACTGTTAAGCCAGGGCCACAACTTACAAAAATATTAAGTATAAATACATTAACATATTATGTAAAATTTATCTCTCTTGTACACACTTATGAAGCGGAAACATTAACACTCACAAAAAAGGTAGTGAGTAAGATTCGCGTGAGTTAGAGGGCTATGAAGCGCCAGATGTTTGGTGTCTCTCTGAGAGACCGAATCCCAAACGAAGAAATACGCCGTAGAACAAAAACAACAGACTCCATCAAAAAAATCACGTCACTAAAATGGAATTGGGCAGGATACGTCGTCGCCAGATTATCAGATAACCAATGGACATAACGTATTTTCGAGTAGAGACCAAGACAAGAAGTACTACGAAGCAGAGGACGCCCACCAACTAGATGGACTGACGACCTAAAACGTGTTAGTCATAACTTAATGCAAGCCGCACAAGGCAGACACAGATAAAAATAGCTAAGAAAGACCTATGTCCAGCAGTAGATGTATACAGGTTGATGAGGATGACGTTTCTTAGGAAAACAAAAAAGACTTTAAGACATAATATTACATAAGGTAATACAAAAATAGATACGTTTTAAAAATTACTCAGCTTCAATTAAAATGAGAATGATTAGGGGATGCATTAAAACCACTTCATCTTATTGACTCCCAAAACTTAGACACATACCTTCACCTGCCGTAAACATACAAGACGCTTTGATAAAAGAATATATAAAAATAATTTATAACGGACAACTCTCCATGCCTAATAATATCCCAGACCTGGCAATAAACCGGTTTTGATGTAAGAAACCACCAATGTTATTAGCAGAACTGATAGCAAAGATCTTTCATATCAATTCCGAATAGCCGACTTTCTGGACTTTAAGTTCCCCACTCGATGTACGAAATGTAATTAACCCTGTAGTAAAATCCGATGGCTTTAACCAACCAGGCTACATCTGAAAGGTATTAATTCGCATCAGAACAGACATGGTGTGTGTGACCATAACCTTCATAAATATGGAAACTACTCAACTCAGATCGCGACTGCGGCAGTTCAAACCAAACAGCTAACTACATAGTGAAAGAATGTGAACTGAGAATATATCAGGTGGATTTGAAGGACTTTTTCATATCTACACTTAATTTAGAAGTTAATATTTGCAAAATCGATTCATGCGTGTTCTTAAAAACCAGAAGGAAATGAAAATAAATTTTAAAATACCAATATTTCCTACACATATACAATTGAAAAGACACAGTGGATTATGCTAGCTCAGAAGCTGAATTATGTTTAACCTTGAATGTGGAAACAATAAACTCTACATTATATCAGTTTACACACCATATATAAGTAAACCCAACGGAGAAACCAACGACTTCTATAACAATTTACAGGATATCATTGACAAGATACATAAAAAGGAATATAATATTTTTTTTTGAGATCTTAATGCAAGAATATTAAACAACGGTTCGCCGAAGAACACCTTGCTGAATTTTGTACCCAAAATATGTTGAGAATAAACAACACGTTTTGTCCACACAAAGCCAACAATCAAAAATTGACTATATAATAACAAATAATATTGGATCAGACCACAAACTAGTGCTTAGCAAAAATATTTAAGTTTTAGAACAAAGATTTGGGATAAACTCCTTAACAAAAGGTAAAACAATAGATGAGATGTAGGCGAAAATAACACATTACAAGCCGCAAAAAAATTTAATAACTCGATTCAAGAATGCTTGGATTCCAACTTGAAATAAGTGGACTTGTACAAGTGTACTTGTTCCAAGTTGGTTGCTACGGTTAAATTACTTGGATGTCAAATAACCATTGTAAAGATCGCGAAAGTGATTGTGGAAAGTGTTCTAATGGTTGCTGATATGTTGATACATGAGCTTGAAATAATAAAAAAAAAGGAATAAACAACAAAAAATGTGGCATTTTTAGCATCCTTATTTTTATATTCCTTTATTCGTGCATTTCATAATGCTTTCTCAGCTTCGTATAACTCCATGAATCTAACATTCTCCCTTTCAGACCATTTTCTTTTTGTGTTTACTTCTTGTTTTCGATTTTTTGACACCAACGCCATTTTAATTTTACAATACCACACTATTTGGATCCAAGGAAGTTGGCCAGCGTTCTACTTAACTTGGATAGAACCTGTTGATACGGGTGTACTTGGATGGACAGGTGACACGATCAAAGTAGCTTCCCAGTGTTGCGCGCGCAACGTCCAAGCAGACTTTAATTAAGTACACTTGGATCGTGTCAACCCTCATTAACAATACACCAAACAACTACAAACAATACAGAGAAAAAAGGAATTACGTTAATTATGAGATAAGAATTATAAAAAAAAATATTGGATACAGTTTATCAAAGAAATGAAACACGACTTTAGACAATATGGGACAAAAAAAGTTTAAAAATACTAATAGGTAGGAAAAAACTCATTAATGAATATAGAAGTTTAAATAAAACGAAAACAGAACTCTTGTCCAAATAAATACATAGAAAAACTGTACAAGGGAGATTCTATTAAACTCCCAGCTGGAAAAGCTCCAAACCCCGATAAAATATTGAACGATCTCTGAAAATATGAAGAAGAAGAAGAAACTTGTTCAGTAGATAATATATATGTATATATATATATATATATATATATATACATATATATATATATATATATATATGTATATATATATATATATATATATATCTATATATATATATATATATATATATATATATATATATATATATATATATATATGTATATATAGCCAGTGTGTACCAGATAACTGGAGTACTAGTATAACAATACCATTGCACAAGTAAGGATTATATCTTGATTATTTTAATAAAGAATCTTTTCATTAGCTATATTATTATTCTTAATAACTTAAAGAATATTCCTTACAATACGTAATATTTAAGTTTTGTATATAATCCCCCGAATAAAAAGCTACAATTCGGGGGCTGCTATAGTTTTCTGAATGGTCTTCATATTATTTAGCCGCTTGTCTCTTTATATGCTGAAAAAAATTTTCATTGGAATTGTTATACTTCTCTAGAGCTTGTCTTTCTAGTTCACCGGAATGACTTTTAGATACAGGCACACTGCTGTTAGGAAGAGAGTAGTCTAAAACTAAATTTATTATTTTTGATACCAATTAGAATATAATAATAGAATATATTTTGTTCAGTTTTTTGTCTCCTCTAGTAAAACTGCATTTTAACGAATAATACTTTCTCTTGGACCTGGATTTGCATATCTCACTTTTTGTTTTTTGAGTATTTGTAGTATACTTACAAGAAAAATACTGAGACTAAGTATGCGAATAATACCAACAAAATGAATTATAAATAAAAGAATTTCGAAGAGCTAAACATAAATGACATTCACCGGTAGCCAGGTAAGGATATAACAGTATTGCTTGCAATGGTCCAATGGAAGCAAGAAATATGGAATTGAAATTAATCCAAACCTTTTTATCTATCTCGTTATGTTTCTAGATATTTAAAGCTTTCATATGTAATTCACCATGCAAAGTTATCATCTTATTTGTACTAGGATCTAAAATTCAAATATATAATAAAGATCTTCTATTCTCCTAAGATTTTAGGCATTGTCATATCCATTATATTCGGATCCAGTATTCGCTATTCTATTTTTTTACTCTTATTTTACTTTAGTACGTCCTATTAGCACCACATTATCAGCATATACTAAAATATCAAGAAGGTCAAGTGCCCAAAATATTCATAGACTTAAAAATAAATTATTAATAACGGTAAAGAGGGCGATAAATTAATATTTAGATCATTCAAATATCAAAATATCGAGACTACAAAGCCATTAAAGAAAGTGAGCAGTATACTATCTACTGCAATGTGTACAATAAAATTTTACCACCGAGCTTGTGTTCTCTGTGGCCTTATAAATTCGAAGCTAAGTACACAATTGCGAAATGCACCAAATTTAGCAGCTTGATTAAACCAGGGCGATAACCGAATTCCAAAGCAGTAAAATATACCGAGTTTAATTGCACCATCTTCTGAGTAATTAGTAGCGAAACCAACCGAAGAGGATAAACTGAGTCTTTAATTGATAGCATTGTTATCGCTTCGCAGTGGCAAGTCATTGCTAAACAGGTGACCTACGACAAAAATTAAACTACTTTTATTAAGCTATTATTATTTATCCGACAATTTAAAAGATTTAAAAATTTTTTCACATATAAACAAATTTGATAAAACAATTAAACAAAGTATCCATAAAAAATTGCTCTTCTGGTTCGCTTATGTTGGTAATTTTACCTAGGACTTTTAAAATAAACTAAGAGTAACATAAGAATTTATTCACCTGCGACAAATCTAGTCGTAAGATTTCCCTTTTAGTTTCCATTCTTCTTTATCCTAAATTATTTGATAATATGTATTACATTCCCATTGATTTTAGTCGCTTCTTTTTTATGTTCTATAAAATTTTAAAAACCTATGGTTTAATTTTGTATACTTTTATTTTGATCCCATTTAAATGTTTTTTATAGTCTTGTTGGCTAATATTTTCGTTATATTTATATATATATATATATATATATATATATATATATATATATATATATATATATATATATATATATATATATATATATATAGTAGTTTAGTCTGTATATATATATATAGACTAAACATAAAGCACTTTCATATTTCCGCTGACATAAAGATAAATGGCAAAACTTTTCTGTTACAGATTCCACTATCGGTAGGTCCTTATTGTAAAAAAAAAACAGTTAAACACCGTCCAACACAAAACGAATCAATTAACCCAAAGTTGGCCGGCTTACTTACTAACTTGTATCGGTTCACTATCTTTGATGGCAATCAATATAAGACCCTCTAATGGTTAGTTAGGGGATGTTCTTAGAACAAAAGCGGCAGTCCCAAAGGGATGATCTTTAATTTTATGCCCTTGCAACAAAGATGGCTACGTCTGTTTATTTAAGATTAAAAACGAGATTAAATAGAAGATTGGAACTCAGAGTAGTCATTACTTGATTTTTGGGATTTTTGTTAGTTCCAATTTAAGATCTTACAGATTAAGTGCTACCATATTGAAAATTTTAATGTCTCTATTGGTCGATCACTTTTTTAAGTATTTCTATTACTTTCTCTAACTTTCTATTTAAAATCTAACACCTAAAATGCTAATTTTGGTTAAAATTTCATTTTTCAAAATTGTGCGTCCACGTTGGAGTTTCGCGGCTACCAGCAAGATTTTTAACACAAAATGCCTCTGAGAGTCCAATGTGGCATCACGCCTTAACTTGTTTACTTCTGTTAATAACGTGTCGGCAAATCTAACAAGCGAAGGCGCCGTCGTCGTGGCTTGCGTTTTTCTTGTCAGCGCTTAGATTATAGAGCGGTATAATGCAGTCGTACGAGAAAGAGCAAGAGCAAAATTTGAAAAATATTGGCAACAAATTCTGTCAGATGAAGACTCGGATAAGTTTGGTGACAAGTATCTTTCGGACGAGTACCATCTGATTCTAGTGACAGTGAATCGACTACTCCGGAACAGAATAAAAAACGAAAACGTGTGGCGGGAAATAACAAACCGTTGGTACAAGATGTATCGGCATTCACCAATAAAGAAAAAGAATATACGAATTTCGGACAACACGTTGATGCTGCATTGTCCAACATTCTGAAGTCTCCGAAGAGGTAATTTTAGAAGAACCAATAGTATCCAATGCAATTAATGAAGCTATTGTCTATGGAAATTTACATTTTAGGACCATAATTCTGCAGGTTTTCATACACAATTATACGAAAGCTTCTACAATAAATCGCCCTTTCAAATCTACGAATATTTTGTAGACGATGGTCTTTTATTCATGATGGTAAATATCTTATTTATTTTTACATCTATATATCTACAGTGTCTAAAAAAATCAGAAAAAAAAGCGCACATTTTACCGCGTAGCACAACAGTGTTGTCGCTGAAATAAAACAATCCTGGGTATAGTGATATGGATGGGATTATGTCATTTTCCATCTCTTCATTAGTACTGGTCTAAGAATGATCTTTATGTACTAAATAATATTAAAAAAGTAATGTCAAGGAATCGCTTTCAGTTATTGTGGAAAACGCTGCATTTCAATGATAATTCAGTAACAGATAACAATTTGCAGACGATCGTTAGATTGGTTAGCAGACTGAAGTATAAATTCAAGGCTGCCATCATTCCAAAGAAAAAGGTGTGCATTGACGAAACTTTAGTGCTTTTTCAAGTGTGACTAAAATGAAAGCAGTATATTGTCAACCAAAGGCACAAATTTTGGGATAAAATTATTCAAACTTTGTCTGGAAGGTGGTTATACCTAAGATTTTAATGCATATTGTGGAAAACAGCATGCTGAAGTTAACACCGTACCAACAAATGTAGTGATGAAATTTATGGAGAGACAGATTGACAAAGAACAAACACTTGCAATTGATACCTACTACAGTTCTATCACACTTGCACATGAACTCCTACGCCCAAAAACTTATGATTGATACACTACGTACAAACCGCAAATAAAATCCTAAAAACGTCATTTCCAAAAACTTAAAAGTAGGCGAACATGTAGCCAAACAAAGTAATTCGGGCATCGTTGTTCAGAAGCGGAGGGACAAGCGAGATATGCTGATGATTAGTATCAAATTCGCTGACGAAATGGTAACCATGTAGAAGGCACGCAGTGATTTGGTAAAGCCAAAGAATGTCATCGAATATAATAAATATAAAAGCTTCATTGATATTTTAGATCCAATGAAAAGATATAATTCGCCATTACGTAAAGGAATAAAATGGTACAGAAAATAATCGATGAAGCTTTTATACAGCAATTATAAATGCCTATGTCGCGCATCAAAACATTTCCAATTAAAGCATGACGATTACAAAATTCAAGGAAGAGGTAATTCGGGGCCTATTAGGAGATTTTATTGTCACACCAGTCATTATGCAAAATAATCACAAAATCAGCGATGTTGGTCGTGCAGGCAGAAGAAGATATAGGTACATGTTACGCAAAATGGTAGAAAAGGAAGGAAGAAAAATAGCACAGAGGAAAGCAAGCAACACCTCATTGACATATGATGGCTGTAAAAAATGATAAATATTACGTGCCATGTGAGTCCTAGTTGACATCTCAGAAGCACAGGCCGAGTATATGAGTCCGTGTTGGCCTCTCCTGTTAATGATGTATTACCCAATTATTCCGTAGCGTCGGTCAATTCGTGCCGGACCTAAAACAACATTTTTTGCAAAAACTATTATTTATTTATTAAAATAATTTCTTTTAGCGGCGATACAATCATTACAACGCTTTTTTAATTTTTTGATGCCGCCTGCTAAATGTATATTTGCCTTCAAAATAGGCTTCAGTTTCAGCAATAACTTTCGCATCAGAGCGATATCTCTTGCAACGGATCATTTTTTAGATCGGAAAAAGTTGTGTTTTTTTTTTCAATTTTTTTAACAAAAAATAAGGTTGTTGTTGCAATTTCCGTTTCCAAACCAATATATTAGTCGCTGTTGATTGTTTCTTCATATTTCAGATAGTCAATGAAAATAACTCCTTGCGGGCCCCAAAATACAGAGAACATATTTTATGCATTCCGGCGGTTTCTTGTGTCTTTGGTCGCTTTGGACGGCTTTCTCTGGGTTCTCTTTACTCAACTGGCTCTCGATTTGTACATTTTTGATCTAATGTGGCATATCAAAGTAAAAACTCCCGACTTATTCCAATAAAATATATATATATATATATATATATATATATATATATATATATATATATATATATATATATATATATATATATATATATATATATATATATATATGAAATATGTCTAAAAGCGCCGAGATTCATCAATTCGTTATTATTTTAGCGTTGGGGTGAGAAAACGCAGCATCCATTTGGAAAAGAGCTTTATTATACCCAAATGTTCATATATAGTAGTCATAATGTTACCCTTTGATAATTGTGAAGTGTCAACTATCTGTTACAACTTTTTCTTAGCGACTTTACATATAACAATTTTCACCGTCTTTTTAGTGTGACGTTTTCTGAAATAACTGCATTATTTTGTCTTCCAGAGTGCTTGGCATCATTGGGGTCGGTATGACCGCAAACCATCGTTCAATGATGATAATCAATGAAACAGAGTCTGGGTAACACTTCTTAAGTCATTGCTGAGTTTGTATGCATTTGCTTATGAACAAGATTTGGAATAATGAAAAGATCCCTAGCGACTGGAAAACCGGGGTTATATGCCAAATCTATAAAAAAGGGAATAAACTGAAATGCAACAATTACTACGGCATAACCCTCTTGTGCACAGCGTACAAAGTTTTTACTTATATACTAAATAAACGACTCTAACAGCTAACTGATAATATTATCGGGGAATTTCAAACCGATTTCCGACAAGGAAGATCTGAAACTGACCAGCTATTCACAGTGAAACAAATTTTAATCAAATCGTAGGAATATGACATTGAAGCCCGCAACATATTCATAGATTTCAAACAGGCCTACGACTCAATTAATAGACAAAAATTATATCAAATATTGCATAGCTTTAAAATCTCTCAAAAATACATCCGACTAGTAAAAGCAACAATGGACTCCACGACAGAAACTGCCGAAGTACAAAATAAGCCCACTGAGAACTTCTCAATAGTCAAAGGATTACAACAAAGAGACAGGCAGACACCGACTCTATTCAACCTGACTTGAATATGTGATACGACAGCTAAATATAGGAACAAATATATCAATACAGATTGCCGCCTATGCGGATAACATTAGCATCATGTCTCCAGAACAGAAAAGGCGGCGGAAATATATTTACAATTTAAACAGGGGCAGAAGAGACCGGACTAGAAATAAATATTCAAAAGATAACAAAGTAACACAGGCAAGAGCTAGGGGAAACAAATGCACAGTTGAATTTGAGGACGGCATTAAAACTGTAGAAAGTTTCACATATCTGGGAGTCACATTAAACACGAATGAAATAGAAGAACCAGAAATTCAAAAAAGAATATTAAAGGGAAACAAAGCTTAGTTTTCACTCGCCCATGTGTTCCGCTCCAAAAACACACACTGGAGATAGAAAATCAGGGTCTACAAAACTATTATCAGACTAATAGTATGTTATGGATGCAAAACATGGATTATGACAGAAGACACAAAACGAAAGGTGAAAGACTTTGAAAGAAAAGTTCTAAGAAAGATGTTTGGACCTATTAACGAAAACGGAGTATGGAGATCCAGATAAAACCATGAACTTTACCAACTGTTCAAAGAAGCACCGATCTCAGATTTCATTAAGCTTCAGAGACTTCGATGGGCTGGTCACTTAGTGAAAAAGAGAATGGAGATTAAAAGATTGCCAAAAATAGTCCTAGATAGTAAAATGCAGGGGCAAGACCAAAAGGAAGGCCACCGAAATGGTGGGGAATGAAGTGACAGCAGACGCGCAAAATTTGATAGACGTGAGAACCTGGAGAATATCGGCGCGGGACCGGCAAGGCTGTAGGCATAGTTTGGGAAGGCTAAGACTCGATTTGGGCTGTAACGCCATTGGAGAGAGAGAGAGAGAAAAAACAGTGTAAAATATCAGGACACGAGATTGCTATGAATCCAATGTTTATAAAAAATTAAAAAAGTAGCGTTACTTTAAGCAATGTAACTCGGTAAATAATAATCCGAACGACATGAATATATATATATATATATATATATATATATATATATATATATATATATAATGGCCTTACACCTCAGCGTGGGGTTAAACCGCAAATGCTTTCTAGATTCTATTTCTTGAGTGGATCATTATCTTTTGTTTATGTTATCTTCTTGACAATATCTCTCCACTTTTTCCTGTCTCTAGTTTTTCCTCTCTATTCTCTAACTCCTGCCCTTTGGAGGTCTTATTCAACTTCTTGCGGCCACTTTGATCTTGGTCTTTCCCTTCTCTTTCTTCCTTCTGGATTCCATTTTATCATTGCCTATGTCACTGCCTCATCTTCTGCTCGCCAAATGTGACCTAACCATTGCTCTGCATTGTTTTATTTTAGTTACGATGTCTCCCTTAAGTTCTTCCTTAATCTCTGCATTTGTTCTGCTTCTATATTCATTTTGCTCTGTTAGGATTGGTCCTAGTATGGTTCTCATAATCTTTCTCTCTGCTATTCTTAAGTCTTCTTTATCTTTTTTAACCATCGTTCATCGTTCATCTTAGTTTTCTTAGTCAGTGTTTTGCTTTTAAGTAATCTTTTGTTTGCAAAATAAGCTTTATTCGCTGCTAATATTTTTTCTTTTATTTCGGACTTCCTTTCTCCGGATTTGCTTATTCTAACTCCTAGGTATTTGAAGTATTCTACTTCTTCAAACTTAGAACTTCCTATTTTGATTTTTTGTTTCATTGTTTTTTTCCCTAATCTTAATATTTATCTTAATATAGTTGCCAACCGTAGTCCGTTTGAAGAGGTTTACTCTCCGGACACTGGAACTCATTTAAGCATGGCTGTATGTTACCTGAAGTAAAATCTAATTAAAATATTAAACATCACATAATATTATAAACATCATGTACATTCTTCGGTAACACTTTTCAATTTAAAGGGTTTTTACCCAAATATTTTGGTGGCTCAGGCATGTTAACCTGCATTTTAACCTGATGATGGAACAGTTGTTCCGAAAACGTTCGTGCTTGTAATGTTGCCCTTTTAAGGGTTTTTATAAAATAAAATATACCCACATACAAAGACTAACCTCTTTTTTTTTTTTTTAATATTTTTGTCTTTTCTTGATTTAATCTTAGCCCCATTACCTCCCCTTTCTCTCTTATTTCTTCTAGCATTTCTTTCATTATTTTTCTGTTCTTTGCAATAACAGCAATATCGTCTGCATATACAATTATTTGACCACCTCTTATTCCGAGATTTCCTTTATTTATATTTCGTAGTACATATTCTAATGATAGATTAAATAGCGTTGTTGATAAGGCATCTCCTTGTTTCATCCCTTTATTTATACTGAATTCCTCTGTCTCTCCTCTTTGTGTCTTTATGCTTATTTTTGTAGTTCTCATTGGCATTTCTATTAATTTTCTGAGTTTATTTTGAATTTTTAATTTTTTAAGTGCTATCATTAATCCGTTTCTTTTAATTGAATCAAATGCCTGTTTGAAGTCTATGAATAACATTTCCAAATCTAATTTATACTCGTTTGCTTTTTCCATTATTTGTTTTATTGTGTGTATTGCATCTATTGTAGATCTTCCTTCTGTGAATCCACATCGGTACTGTCCTACTGTCTTCTTTGTGATCTTTGATAACCTCCTTTTTATTATTGATGTCAATATTTTATATGTGGTATTTAGACACATTATTCCTCTATTATTTTTACAGATTTGTTGGTCTCCCTTTTATGTATTGTTATCATCTGCCCTACCTCTCATTCCTCTGGCATTTTCTCTTCTTTCCATATATTTTTTAATAGTGCCAGTATTTTTTCCTCTTAGTTCACTTCCTCCGTATTTTATTAGTTCCATATTAATTATATCTGTACCAGGGGCTTTTCCATTTTTACTTCTCTGTATTACTTCATCCACTTCCTCCAATGTTGGTACTTTTGAAATTTCGATGTCTACTTCATCTACTTCGTCTGCTTCTTCTTCGTGCACCGTTTCTTCCTCGTTGTGCATTTCTTCTTCTGTTGTTTCCTCCATCAGGAGCTCTCTGTTCGTCCATATAAAATTCCTTAATAGTTACAAATAATAACAATAATAGCGACGAAATATAAAAAAAAACTATCCCTCAAAATTGGGTGCAATCAAGCCTTCATAACAAACATAATAAGAAATAAGTTTAATATTTTAATCTATTATAAACATTATATCTACAACATAAGTAGGAAAAGTACATAGTAAGGTACACTATTTACAAATATTTCGATTTTACTTTAAAAATTATAATTTGAATACATTTGTCAATATTAATTACGAATTAACCTATTAGGACTTCAAATAATAAGGGAAATTGTAACACATATTTTACTGTAAAAAATTGATTTTACAAAATATGGAAAGTCAAATATAAATTAATATATAATCAATGATTTTTATCTTATAAGTTTTCAATCTAGTAATCTTAATTTTGTTTTCTAAAATTTAATGTATTTTAGTTGTTTTTTCAATAGTTATAAATCTCATCCTTATCATACATAAATCCGAAAACACATCAGTTTCTGATCGCATTTTCACGCTCGACTATAAACTACCAAAAATTTCCAATTAGCCCAAATCCCCAGTCGTCAAGACCCTCAAAAATCGACCCGTCAACGTACATATGTAAATAAGTATCGTTATCTAAAGCACACACCGCCTTTTCGGTAGTCTTCTAATTAGAAACGACTTTTTCCTTCTTTGGCGTCAAAAAGAGACGAACGAACGGCTCCTTTAAGTGATAGAGATGCCTTTAATTGGATTCTAATAGTGAGTCGACCTGATCGAAATGAATCATATAAAATATGTCTACCTATAATATCTCAAATTAATATATCTTCGGTAGAAGAAAAATCCATATTAAAATACATTATAAAATAAACCAGAAAAAATAGAAAATAAATATTAGATGTAAAAGTGATAACTTGATCGTAAAGTGATAAAAGTTAAATAAGTGCTACTGCAGTAATCACACAATGTGTGTTTACCATGGCAGTTACTACTTATCAATCGATTGACTCGATTTAATTCGCAACCTATAATTCATAGCCGCCGACAATTTACGTTTTATAATGCATGCGTTTGAAATATTTCTCCTGCCAGCCTTTGATTCGAACCAGAAACGAAATCTACAGATTTCGAAATGTGCCCAACCCGCTGAGTCATTATACCGTCAGAAAAAAGTACAATTTTTAGTGATAATAAAGAAGTGTCTCATATATAAACTGAATTTATTGGCGATTAGATAAAAAAACAGTATTTAATCTCATTGTATTTGCTGAGATATATCCAATAGTAGAAGCTTCCTATGAAATTTATTAATTTTAGCTCTAATCTCTTTTTTTTAATGGCCAATACTTGAATCACTTGAGATTAAAAGGGAAGAATTACAAAATATGATGGATGAATTAAATAGCCAATCAACAAAAATAGATCTACAAATGAATGATAATAAAACGAAAATTATGAACAACCAACCAGAAGAATTAATAATTACAATTGCACAAACAACTTTAGAACAAGTAAAAGAATATGTATATTTGGGACAACTAGTTAAATTAAATAAAGAAAATCAGACCAGAGAAATAAAGAGAAGGATACGGTGGGCTTGGGTATCCTTCGGAAAACTTTCCTATATACTAAAAAATAGAAAATAGGTACCCCCAATATTTAAAAACAAGAGTCTTCAACCAATGTATACTTCCTGTCCTCACCTACGGTTCTCAAACTTGGACGTTTACAAAGGAAAACATGGAAAAAATAGCAAAGACCCAAAGGGCCATGGAAAGGAAATGCTGAACATCAGGCTATCAGACAAGAAAAGAAATACTTGAATCCGCAACAAAACAAAAGTGAGCGATGTATTAACGCAGATAGCAAAACTTAAGTGGAAGTTCGCTGGACATACCATAAGACAGAAAGACGACAGATGGAATAAGATGATTATACACTGGAGACCATATAGTTACAAACGAAAAAGAGGAAGGCCACAAATAAGATGATCAGATGACTTGAAGAAACACACAGGCCCGAAGTGGATACAAACTGGCTACAATAGAGAGGCGTGGAAGAAGGAAGACTAGGCTTATGTCCAAAATTGACCGCAAGGGATGTATAAATAGATAGATAGATCTACTTTTTTATGCTTTATAATCCTTTACTACTCTATTATTAGATTCTTTTAAACTTTAACATTCGTTTTTTCTCCCAATTATTCTATTCTCCTTTTTTAGCTTTTTCTTGGCCTGGTTTGGCTCTCTTTATCTATCTATCTTTAGCGTCTAAGTATAACTTTCCTCAGTAATTTATTTTCATTTGTTTGTATAATATGTAAAAATTATTTAAGTTGTACCTTTGTTGTTCCTTTTCTCAGGTAGCAAAAGCTTCCTCCGTGGTTATTATATGTATACTACTCTCCAAAATTAACGCAAAACCTTAAGTAAACCATGAATTTCAAGCTAATTTTCTTCTGAACCAATAATTGGATTTCCATTATTTTTTTTACATTGTAGGTATATTTTTTAATAATTACTGTATTAATGTTTTCTAAAAAATGTAAGCGTTTTACCTATATACGGCGTGTAAGAATAAAGTTGCGTTTTTTTCATCTTATTTTGCAACACTCTGTGAAAGTTATTACAAACAAACGCTACAAAACTATGACACCACCTTAACTGTACCATAATAAATTTTAAAGTATTTTTCTTTAAATTCTTGATTGGATTTCGATGATTCTTTCTGCGCAACATAGGTATATTTCTAAGTGAGTATTGTATTAATCTTTTATGGGAAATGTCAACATTTTACTCATATACGCGGTGTAAAATTAAAGTAGTGTTTTTTCATCTTATTTTGTACCACCCTCAGGAATTTATTACAAACAAATATTACATCGTTTTCACATTTCTTTTTCTTCACATTACCAAATACAAGTGGCAGTTGTTCATAATATTTAAATTAGGAGAAACACTACAAAAACGCGTCACACTGAACATGATTATCATGTAAGGATACCAGTCAGATCACCAATTTTAAACGTAAATCATCGTAGAAGTAGATTACAAATTGCCAGAAAGGACCTTGACTGGCAGGTTGATGACTGGGAGCGCATATTTTTTACAGATAAATCGATGTTCTATTTATATACCTCATAAATATATATATATATATATATATATATATATATATATATATATATATATATATATATATATATATATATATATATATATATATATTATTATATATACATATACGTGCAAGAGTTATTCGACGGCCAAGAGAACACTATGCAACATACGACCTATGATTACTATATATTCAAAGAAAGATCTGTAATGATTTGGGAAAGGAATATCTGTTACATCGCGAACGCTTTACGAACAGGCTCAAACCATGAACAGGCCACCCTGCAGTCCTGATCTAAATCCCGTAGAGAATTTGTGGGATGTTATTGATTGGCCACTCAGGAACCACAACCACCACCTGTCTCTCATAACGACATAGTTGCATGACGAGTCAAAGTTATGGTGAGAGTAGTTTGGGATGCAATTGATCAAGACTAAATACGACTCTTGATTTTAAGTATGCCTCATCGCTATGAAGAAGTAATTATGAGTAGAGTGGAAATTGGAAACACTCGTTATTTAGTATTTTTGGGAGAGGAAATTGTTAAAGATTATGACAACAGTGTTTTCTTTGCTTTAAATATTAATAAAAAATTGTTAGATTTAAAGTTCAGTATAATCATTGATAATAAAGATATCGAGATAGTTTTTTCATGAAAGTATTGAGAAAGAATAAAGCTATCTTAAAATTTTAATAATTTGTAGTGTTTATTTCTAATACATTGCACAGGGTATTGCAAAATAAAATGAAAAGACACAACTTTATTTTTACACCCCGTATACGGGTAATACGTTATTATTTCTCAGAAAACATTAATACAGTAATTTATTAGAAATAGATCTATAATGTGTGAAAAAAAATCAGGAAAATTCAATTAGTAAGAAGAAAAAGAGCTTCGAATGAACAATGTAGGTTGTGAATGCTTTGTGATGGAATTTTGGCTTCTTGTAAAAATCATGTAATACTTCCATACACATGTAAAAATATATAACAAATAGTGTTGTTTACTTCAGGATGCGAAACTAACCTTTTTGAAGTACATTTTGAGTTAGCGTTAGCTACAATGGCCTTGTTTCAAAATTGCAACTGGTCGACAGGATTAACATACTGCTTAAACTATTGACAACATTAGAGATACCTAGTTATGATAAAACTTCAAAAACATCAACTACTGAATTGAAGAGAGGGGTTAAATTATGATAAATAGATCAATTATTTAGATAATAATATGACGAATTCTATTTTATTATGTAAATTTTGAATTGGGTTTTAATATTGTCAAAGTTTTTTTCACGTTTTTTTTAATATACTTTAAAGTTTTAAACTTGTTTAAATTGAGAGTATTAAGCAATAAATAATGTCATTAATCCGAGCCAATCATATTTCGCACCCTTACTTCCTTTCTCATAATTAGGATATTTTTTAACTCTTTGAGTCGTCATGGTACACGCGATGTACCACCTGTTTCTGTGCTGTTAAGTGATGGTGGTCTTATAAATGTATTATCTTTTTAATTCGTTGTTGCTTACATCGTATTGGTACAATTTTTCTACCACTCTAATAGTCATCTACTAAAAAGTAGACAAACACACAAGCATGCCTAAATCCAGATTTTACCGTTCTCTGTAGTCACAAACTTTATTTTATTATCAGCGCATCGTGTACCGAAGCTTGTCGATTCTTTTGTGTTAATAAGTAACTGAAAACTAATGTATTTAAAAAATAATTGTCTTTAAAGTTTGTGTTATTGTTGCTAGGTAAGTAATAATTAACCTGATTGATAATATTTGTGTGTAAATTCAAAATCCACAAAGTTTTTCCGTGGTACAATATTCGTACCACAGCTTCGCGTACGATATTCTGCAAAATTAATTTTTACCTAGGAAGTGTCAAGATTGAGAAAAAATGATATATATTTTACCCTAATTGGCATAATGTGGACGAATTATGGATAATATAGATGAAGATGTAGAGACAATACCATATTATTCCGAATCCATATCGATAAAAATCCATAGTGGATGATTCTGAAAATGAAGATCTCGAAGCGATTGAAACTGCAACGGCGTATGTCAAGAAAATTTCTAGCATATCAGGTGAAGAGTCCGAGCCTGACTTTCCACTAGAGGTAACAACAGATATGGCTAGAGCTCCTACACCGGAAAATTATACTTCTGCTTATATACCTCCAACATGGTCAACTAATCATAGAACTATCTTTCCTGAAAACTTTACATATTCTTCTGAAGTACCAAACTTTATTCAAGGACTTGATAATCCAACCGCATATAATATATTTTAATTTATTTTATATTAGACTATATTAGTTTTATGTCTGCAACCTTGAACCAACTAGTACGGTGTACCAAACCTGTACCACCCCGTAACTAAAAATATAAAAGTTTAGTTACAAAAAAAAAATGAAAAAGATAGTTAACCCGTTTGTGTATTTTTTTATCAATTTGTGAATAAAAATGTTGTTACTTCACTAAAGCAAGCATTTTTTGCATAAAATCTTTTGCTCCTCAAAGAGTTAAGTCTCGGTATAAATATATGTATTTTAAGTCTCTAATGACAAAAAACACAGTCACAACAATTTTATATGAAAAAATAATTAATCCGTTTTGGAGTCGTTACAATATATTGAATCAACCACCTCTCTACATAGGAACCAAAAATAAGGAAAGTATGGGGCAAACTATTTTTTGTCGTGGTTCTTGGTGATTAGCTTTCCGCCGAAAAGGGGATGCATATGGAAATCTAATTTAAACAAACTGATTTTTGTGCGGATGGATATTTGGGTAAATGTTGCGGGACTAATTTAAAAAGTATTTCATGGTTATATTTAACATCCCTTCTTGTTGGATTATTTATATATTTATGGAAATATGAACCTAAGGCATAAATTTTAATGTGAAAAAAGAACAAAATGAAACAACTGAATGCGTATTAGTAAACTTGTACGTAAATATTTTCTGAATTATCTTTAAAAACAATTGTTACATAATTAATTTAGAGTACATATTTAAAAAATATTTGACAAATAAAGCAAAATAAAGAAATACAAATTAAGTGCAGAAAAAAGAAGACGAATCATTATCATTTAAATAACACGTTTTTTTGGTCTTTTATTATTATTAAATCGCATTCTAAATTGAATTAATTAGTTTTTTGAATGATTCATCGATCGTAAATAATTTTAGTTTTATCAATAATAAACAACAACCAGTATTGTTTTTGCTGGGACAGAGAGGTACTATTTTTCTGCTACTGTGGAAAATAATTAATTGGTATGTCGTCGGATGTCACTATACAGAACGTCTCTGTATAGTAACTCCTTACAAAGAGCAAATCTTATTCCTTAGCAGCCTCAAAGCAGAAGTTTCCTACTAAAGACCAAGCGATTAGTTTTAGTGCTCTAAATAACGCCCGTCTCCAGGATTATTTGATCCCACTAGGTAGTTTAATTATTAATCCAAAAAATATTTTATTTTCTACTGGTTTCTCCAACAGAATAGGTATGTATCTAAATAGTGAACTCACCGTAAATGAATTTATTGATAAATATGGTTCTATTGAATTGCAAGGAGAAATCTTACGAGCTAGAAGATTTATAACGCCAGTAGAAAGACTAGTGTTATCCAACGTCTGTCCAACAATCATACATCATGTACTTATCCGAGAACTAAAAGAGATGTGCTTAAACCACGTTTTCCCTATAAAGTTCTTAAAATTGGTGTTACAGTACCAGAGTATAACCATAAAATATTGAGTTTTAGGAGACAAGTATTTGCCAGTCCACATAATCACTATCCCAGAATCTATTAAACTAAATTGTAAGAACATTACCTACAGAATTTTTATATCTCACAATCGGATATGTTATACGTGTAAGCAATTAGGACATATTTCAAATAAGTGTCTAAAGATCAACAGTATACCACATGTTCAAAATTAAACTATACCGAATCCTATTTCAACGACAAATTCGCAGTCTTCTAACGATATGGATAGCCAATTACGTCAAGTTGGAGTAGATAATCCAGATATTACAAATACTCCAAAACCATCTTCATTTTCTTCTATTCCAAAACTACAATTACCAATGAGAATATTTCCACTAAAACTTCAACTGAAAAACCGTCGGAAGAAAAGATTCCACAAGATTCACTCGAAATCAGAAAACGAATCTGCTTGTTCATCCGTGAAAGCAAGCATTGAGGAAACATTATCTCCCCCATAGAAAATCTTAATACAATACTCAATTATTTACTCTCGCATCCATATCTCACAAAATCAAAACCCAAAAAACAAAAAAATCCAAACGCACCAAACTCCGATTCTCTTAAATTATATATGAAAAAAAACTCCACATCATTTCTATTAAACTATGATCAACTCATAATGCTAATTGAAAATACCCAAGGCAGTCAATCACCTATAGAAATTGTCAAGGAATATACATCCAATTTTCTTGGCTTAATAAATGTGTTAACTATATATTTTCCATACATATCCGACAAAACTACAAAACATCATTTTACCCGACTGAAAAATAAAACACTACATAAGTAGAGATGTCACAGACAGTAAATTATCCTCCCTTGATACATAATTTTCAACTCTGTACTACAGTGGAATATTGATAGACTAGTCTATCTCGTTAACCCCGGAGTGATATCTCTGAAGTATGGTAATGAAAAATATTTGTTGATAGGAGTATCCGAGACTGGGTTCCCACTTAAGACATCAGGATCATCATTGTTAGTCGCGAAGGAAGGTGAAATATCTTCGTTATGGATAGTATTAAACAAAATCTTATTTACTAATGGTGTTGAATAAGCGTTTGAAATAAAAAGTTTGTGTAGAAGTCCATTTCACTGGTCATCTCATGGACTATACGAACACTACAATTCTCCACCGTGAGAACAATAAATCTAAAAAAGAGTTCATTAAAATGTCTTATATTTTTCTTAACGATTTCTCCATTAATGTTAAGAGTGACATTAAGAATCTAAGCGATATATACCACTTCTTACTTAAATCAGATACCAAGAACAATACAACATCACAGATAACTAACTTGACTGATATATCCATTAACAACTAACCTACCTGTATAATTATTTTCATTAACTAAAAAAGATAACATTCCCTTGCTTTTCTTAGATACATCTCAATAAGATATAATAATACATGATCAATAGAATATAATTAAATAAAGAAAATCAAAATAATATTTTCCTATACTGGGATTTAATTTCATTCGTTTTTTACCAACGAACCTTAACGACATAAAGATTCATAAGAACTACTTGAATTTGTCAGCGCATGCGTTCTGTCTAAAACAGAACCTCACTTTTAAACTTTCTAAAAATGAAAAATTTAGTTATTGCCGACAATTCAAAGAATTACCTCCTTTTAAATGTAGTTACATTGGGTTTTTCGATTCTTCTTCTTCTTCTTCAGCCTTCATTCATCCATTGTTGGACATAGGCCTCCTCCAATTGTTTCCACGCTTCGCTATCTTTTGCAAAGTGAAGAGGCGAATATTTATTGCAAATAAATGTTACCATGGCTTAATTAGACACCTAAGATTAGATAACGTCGCAAGAAAGACAAAATGCCAAATATATAAAACCCTAATAAGACCGGTACTCACATATGGCTCAGAAACCTGGACACTTACTAAAAGAAAGGAAACGTTGTTAGCCACCTTCGAAAGAAAAATCTTGCGACACATATATAAGGGCACAAAAGAAAACGGAATATGGGGAAGACGATACAACTCTGAACTATACAAAATATACCAGGATCCGGATATTATAACATTCATCAAAATAGGACGGCTGCGTTGGATAGGACATGTAGAAAGAATGGAAGAAGGCGAAATACCAAACAAAATATTCAAACAGATGCCAGTAGGAAAAAGAACAAGAGGAAGACCGAAACTGAGATACTTAGAACAAATAGAAAATGATATAACAACCTTAAAAATAAAAAACTGGAGAAAAAAAGCACGAAACAGATCGGAATGGAGAAGAATCCTAGAACAGGCCAAGACCCAAAAAGGGTTGTCGAGCCAGTGATGATGATGATGAATAAATGTGTTAACTATATATTTTCCATACATATCCGACAAAACTACAAAACATCATTTTACCCGACTGAAAAATAAAACACTACATAAGTAGAGATATCACAGACAGTAAATTATCCTCCCTTGATACATTATTTTCAACTCTGTACTACAGTGGAATATTGATAGACTAGTCGATTTCCTATCTATGCTACAAATCATTCAATTAGAATACTCCCCAGAAATAATATGCATAATAATATCCTGTTTTTTTTTTCATATGGATAGTACCATCTATAGTATGGAATCATACCTGCCAATCTCAATTACTTGTACCATGTGCAAACTTATCGAAAAAATCATGAACAGTAGATTAATGAGGACATTGAAAAAAAATCGATTACTGATTACTGAGCAAAACGGATTTAGACAGAATCAATCAACGGCTGAACATTCTGTAACTCGGAAGCGATATTATTGAATCGTGTGGAACTAATAGAAAATGTACCGCGATATTTTTTGACTTAAAAAATGCCTTTAATACTGCCAGGAAACACAGCATTCTAAAAATGTTGTATGAGTAGAATATCCGGGGACACTGTTTATCTTTCATCAACAATTTTTTAACCAATAGGACTTTTCGGGTGAGAGTTTCAAATTCTTACTCGAAAATTTACTGCTTGACAAATGAAGTACCACAAGGGTCTGTTATTAGCCCAACACTCTTCCTAATAGAGATTAATGGTATTTTGAAAAACATAGAAAAGTCTTTAAAAGCACGGATTTATGCTGACGAATTAGTCGTATTTATAAAGGGAAAAAATATAATAGTATGACAAAATGTTTACAAAGCTTCAGATCAAATGGTCTCAGAAAGCTAACTTTGAATTTTCTACTACAAAAAACAAGAGTCATTATTTTTGCAAAAACAACAAATATAAACACCACGCCAAATCTTACGTTATACGGAGAACCCAAAGGAAACCCAGCGGGTTCCCAGTGAGGAACAGCGACCCCAGAAAAGGAAAAAGCAGAGGAAAAAGAAGAAGAATTGTTTAATTTTTAAGAATTTGTTGACATGATTAAATATTGAAGGATATTATAGTCCAAGCTTATAAGCTCTTCTAGTTTCAAAACGTATTGTTCTATTAGATACAGTGCCAGTTAACAAAAAAAATTATAATAAATACTTCCTCCAAACTTTGGGTTTCGCTTTATTAGGCCAAGTCTGACACGGTTTCCCTATGTGACAATTTTTTGAGTTCAGGAGCGTTTTTCCTCTAATTTTCCAAAAATCATTTCACTCAACAACTTTTAATATTGTCTGACGGAACTTGTTTTTCGATTTTTCTGTCTGACGGGTAAAATGTTTCGGAAAAATTGGAGAAAAAACTCCTCAGAATCAAAAGAAGTCGCAAAGAAAAATCGTGTCAGACTCGGCCTAATGAATCAGTCATACGTACATAAAGTCATGTAATCGCTTTTAATTTTGTTGTTAGATTTTGAATTACTATATAATATTGCTAAAAACAGTAAATTTGTATTTAATTTGTGTAATCTTTCCTTATCTGTCTAATAAAATAACACATTTTGTATACATTTTGCTCTTCTATACCCATATTTGTAAAGTTTGAGATATATGCGACCAGGTAACTGCTTCACCATCCGTTTCTAGTATTTAATTAGTATACATCATATAATAATAATTGTTTCTCTTGCTTTATGATTAAAAACGAGTGACACTTTAGTGATTAATGTCACATTTATAGATTTTATCAATTAATAGCAATGTTTATTAACCTATTTCTACCCAAATTTCGGAGTAACTTCTTACTTTCTACTTATCGAAGACCTAATTCGTATGCATCTTTTCTAGATCTCCACATTTCAACTTTTGTAGGTATAGTTAAACCGGTAACGTATGTTGGTGGTAATGCCGATTAACATTTTTTTGAATGTCAAAAATGTTTGATAAAGAAGTAATTATGTTTGAAGAATAATTAAAGAATCAAATTTAATTCATAGCTTTATATACTTACTTTATATACATACATACTAAAAAGAATTAGTCAAAATTATAATTTATGTGTAATATATATATATATATATATATATATATATATATATATATATATATATATATATATATATATATATATATATATACATATATATATATATATACATATATATATATATATATATATATATATATATATATATATATATATATATATATATATATATATATAGTAAACTCTTGAATATTGGGAAAATCTGCAAGAAAGACTCTAATGAGTATCAATTGTTTCGCCGAACGTTTTCGCCAAAGAGAATTTATTTGGCTTCTTCAGGGCTGAAAGAGAATAAATTATAATTAGCTACCATATATTATCTATTAAAACATTATTGATCTAACCGTAACTTAGAATTGTAGAGTTAGAATATTAAAAAACTTTGCTAGTAACATAGTGGTGTTTTTTTTCAGTACCGATTCGAACTTCGTACAATTAGGACGTTAATAATTTGCTCCGTTTGTACACAGAACCAACCGGTTTTCGATTTATTTGGGTTTTTAGTTTAGGTGTTTGTAAATAAACATATACATTTAAAGTTATACAGTTTGTTTTAAAAGACACCCCTAATGGGGGAGTCTAGTGACCCTAGGACTTGTGCGGGTGTGTTTTTGATAAACAAAGAGATCAGTGCAGTTGAAAACCAAATTCATATTAGTAACGTAGAAATGGACACGGATATAAACTCATTAAAAGGCAATCAAAACATGGGAGAAAAAACTTCTGATAAATCACACACAAACGAAACTCGTCTGTTCAATGTTTTGTCAGATAAGTATAATTTTAATATTGTTCATGTTTATATAGAAAGTATCAACAATGACAATCTAGGACGTTTACATCCCTTATCAATTGGCCATATCCTACATAAAAAATTAAAAGTGCCAAATATAATTGAAATAAAGAGTATTGGTAGAAATAGGATTAAAGTTATATTAAAAAATTTAAAGGATGCAAACGACTTAGTACAAAATTGTAATTTAAAAAATGATAATCTAAGAGCTTATATACCGAATCATCTTTTGGAAGTAAAGGGTGTTGTACGAGGTGTAGATACACAGTTTGATATGGATTACTTGTGTGAAAACATTGAATCGACAGCAAAAGTACTACAAATTAGGAGAATGCACCGCAGAGTAGAAGAAAATAATGAGATAAAATATAAACCTAAACAAATGATTATTGTCACATTCGAAGGAAATATTTTACCTGGACAAATATCTATTAACAGAGTCTTTTTTCCAGTTGAACAGTTTGTTGGTCGTGTAACACAATGTTACAATTGTTTGAAGTTTGGGCATGTATCCAAACAATGTAAAAGCACTTCTTCCTCATGCATTAACTGTGGTTCAGAAAAAAATCAAAATCACAAATGTGAACAAAAAGATAAATTCTGCATACATTGTAAAACCAGTGGACATGTATCTATAGATAAAAAATGCCCTTATTATGACAACCAAAAGAAAATTAAAAACATTATGTTTAATTATAAAGTTTCATACACTGAAGCAAAATCTTTTAGTGAGTCTTCTTTTGCCGGCTTTACAGGGAATAACAAATTCTCACTTCTGACTAACCTTGATGAAAATTTTCCTTCTTTAACTGCAAATCAACAATCTCGTTCATCCGAACCTATTTGGCCAAGAAAACATCGTTTACAAAATAATATGTGTCTAAGTCAACCTAGTACATCTAGGAATATAGATCATTTTGAAAGCACTAGAAAGAAACGTAAAGCAGGATCTCCTATTACGTTATCTCCCACTCAATCTCCTTTATTTCTTTTTCAATTTGGTCCATCTAAATCACTATCATCCAATCCACATAAAACAAATACTAATGATATCGAATTTATTAAAAATAACTTGTTTAAATCTTTATTTACATATTTTGATAATTTTTTTAATAAAATACAAACTATCGATGATATAAAAAATATAAATAACGAAACTCTTAAGCATGATATTAGTCTAGTATTGGAGGATACTTTTACAAATAAATAATTTTCTTGAAGATTATGCAATGGAATGCACGTTCTGTAATATCTAATAAAAATTCTTTTATCCAATTTTTATCAGAAGAAAATGTAGATATTGTTTTATTGGGCGAAACTTGGTTTAAAAAAAATGTAGCGTACAGCTTTAAAGGTTATAATCTCATCCGGAAAGATCGTGATGATGGATATAGTGGAGTAGCCATTCTAGTTAAAAATACTCTCAATTTTAAAGAAATAAATATCCTTAGCAATTTTAATGATGAAATTCTAGTTTGTGGATGCGCGGTAAATTGTGGAAAAAATTCGATTAATTTTTTATCAATTTATCGAGCACCAAAAACTAAAACTAAAACAGATGATTGGGTTAAAGTTTTTTCTCAAGTAAAAGCTCCCCTTATAATAGGTGGAGACATGAATGCACATAATGTATTATGGGGATCTAAAAAAAGTGATAATATTGGAAAGCAACTAGAGATGGTTGCAGATGATCTAGAGTTAGTAATATTAAATACTGGTGGACCTACATGTTTAAATCGGCCTGGTGTTAATGATTCTATGTTAGATGTTACTTTCAGTTCTTCAGATATTGCAAAAAAAATTACATGGGCTGTTTTCTTAGATACACTTGGTTCGAACCATTACCCTATTTTAATAACAGTTGCCAACGCCTCCCATTCAAATGAAAAAATTTTACCTAAAAGTAAATGGAATATTAAAAAAGCAAACTGGAAACTGTATACAGATGTTGTAGACTCTCTCTTTGAGAATAATATGGAATTTGAAAACACTGGCGAAAAGTATTGCTTTCTTATTAATAGCATAAATGAGGCTGCAGAAAAGGCAATACCTGCTTTTAAACCTTTCACTAGCAAAAATCATCTTCCGCCTCCATGGTGGGATAACGAATGTAGTAATGTTGTGAATAACAGAAGACAAGCGATTAAATTATATAAGAAATCTCCTACAATGGCCAATTACATACAATGCCAAAAACTTGTATCAGAAGCCAAAATATTTCTAAAAAATAAAGCCAAAAAGAGCTGAATTGATTGGTGCTCAAAGTTGAATAAAAATATACCGTCAGCAAGCTTGTGGAATCAAGCTAGAAAATTAAACAGAAAACCAATTTCTTCTATAAATGTTTTGACGATTCCTTAGAAGAACAATTTTTCGATCAAATTGCTCCACCGTCTGTAAAAAATTGCAAAACTTTTGACTATTCTTCCAATAAGCAATATCATTTTTTGTTGGAATCTTTTAATACATTAGAATTGGAATTTGCCTTAAAAAATCGAAATAGTACTAGTCCAGGTTTAGATAATATTAAATATCCAATGTTACTATATCTTCCCAAAAGTGCCAAAATTTTACTATTGGAAATATTTAATGATATAATCATGAATAATTCAGTAATAGCTCAATTTCAAGATGTAATCATTATCCCCATACTCAAATAAGGGAAAGATCCTAATTCCGTTCACTCATATAGAGCTATCTCACTTATGTCTTATGTACTGAAAACGTTGGAACGGATGATTAAACATAGGTTGGAATGGTGGTTGGATAAAAAGAAGTTACTTCCAGATTTGCAGTTTGGGTACAGAAAGGGCTGTGGTACCATAGATGCACTTGCCACATTGGTAACGGACATTCAGAACTCCTTCTCAAGTAATATTTATTTACCGACAATAGTATTAGATATAGAAGGAGCATATGATAGTGTTTGTCTCGATATTTTAATGGAAAAATTAATAAAAAATTTTCATATACCACCACAATTGGTAAACACTATTCTTAACTTTTATTCGTGCAGAAAAATTTACCTGAGAACAAACAATAATAAACTTATAGGTCCTCGTTATAATAAACAGGGACTACCGCAGGGATCAGTTTTAAGCCCTCTATTGTTTAATATCTATACTGCAGATTTGCATAACATTTCCATTAAAAATCTCAGCTTTCAAATAATACAGTATGCTGATGACTTTCTTATGTATTCTTCTACCAAAAAATACGATAACTGCATTCAAACTTTAGAAAAAATACATGATATATCCAAAAATTGGTTCAAACACAATGGGTTTGAAATTGCATCAAGTAAATCAAGTATTACTATTTTCACTCGACACAATGTTCCAAAACTAAATCAGATAAAATTGAATGGGTATGATTTTAATTTCAGTTCTTCAATTAAATATTTGGGATTGATTCTCGATCGCAAGTTAACTTGGAAACTTCACGTTGAGTTTATGTTGGATAGATGTAAGAAGGGTCTAAATTTTCTAAAATCAATTACAAAAACATGGTGGGGTGCAGATGTGGAAACTTCTTTGCTTTTCTTCCGATCTTATATTAGATCAATTATCGATTATGGATGCATATTATATGGTTCAGCAAGTAAACATATTCTGAAAACAATAGATGTGTTTCAAAACTCAGCATTGCGTATTTGTTTGGGTGCCATGAAATCGACGCCTATTAATGCTCTACATGTGGAAGCTCTAAAAAATCCTTTGGGCTATAGAAGAGAATACCTCAGTCAAAAGTTTGTTATTAATATACAAAATCGTAACACTACTCTCTACTCAAATATCAGAAAACTGAACGAAGAAGATTTAACTAATCGATATTGGAGACTTAAGAACTCACCTCCACTTTGTGAGGCTTTTAGAAGCCTGACAAATTTTGATTATGATTTCAAATCAGAGGATAATCTTTACATCGAACATTTTTATTCGTGCTTGCAGCCCATTACTGTGATACAACCGAATTACCATGTAAATTCTTCTGTTAGCTCGAATATTTTGAGGTCCTTTTTATCTAGTCTGTCAGACTCTTTAGTTATTTATACGGATGCCTCAAAGTCTATGTTTGGTACTGGGTGTGCTTTCTACATTCCATCAACTAATACAGAAAAACTTTGTCGACTAAATCCTAGTTTTTCAATCTTTAGTGCTGAAGCTGTAGCAATATATGAAGCATTAAGATACTTTGAAAATACTCAGAATACATCTGTTACAATAGTATCTGACTCATTGTCTGTTATGTTAGCAATTGAAAAAAGTTTTCCTAGTAACAACTCAAATATATATGTCTTTCAAATTAAAAAACTTGTTTATGACCTTCATAAAAACCGAAGAGTTGTTCATTTTTTGTGGGTTAAAGCACATATAGGTCTTAAATATAACGAACATGTTGACCTATTAGCTAAAAAGGCCATTGACACCGGAACGGAAGCTGAGCACCAAATCTGTAGACAAGACGTATTAACAATAATTAAAAATAATATTAATAGTAAATGGAAACAATCTTGGCATATATATAGTACGCAGTCTTCCTCGCAATATGCTTCTATACAGCCTTTAATCCAAAGTGATTATTGGTTTAAAAATTATTCTGTTCCACGAAGGTATATAACATCCATAATTAGAATAAAATTTGGACACGCCTGCTATCCTAGTATTCTGTCCAAACTAAAAATTGTAAATTCAAATTTATGTCCAGACTGTCAAAAAGAAGGTGATCTAGATCACATTTTCTTCGAATGTAAAAAATACACAAAACAAACTGAAGATCTAATAAAAAATTTAGTCAACATCAAAATTTTTCCTTCGTACAATATGTGCTATCTGCTATCTCTAAATATAAGAGCTGTAAATGAGTGTCTGATGGAATTTATTTGCAAAAGTAAGCTTAATATTTAACTGTAATTAGAATCCTAACCTCTGTTTTACCCCATTTGTTATTACCTTTTATCCGTGACCCAATCTAGTTTGTCTTAAAAGCAATGTCTTGATGGGTCCCTAGACGAGAAACGAGTGTCCATGTTTTATCCCTATCCTATCCTTAATAATAATTTTAATGCTTAAAATTTGTAATGCTACTTAAGTTTGAAATTTATATTATCTTTTTATTCTTTCTGGGTAGAAAATTTTCATGTTGTGACTGGCTGTATGGCACTTGCCTATGCCATTAAAAAAAAATAAAAAATAGTGGTGTTTTTTGTTACTATGTGCAAAAAAAGTTTTTTTTAAGGTTTGAAATGTATGGTAGCTTTGTACTTAACACGCCAAGGTTTACCCAAGGTTAATCGAAAAACCCAATGTAACTACATTTAAAAGGAGGTAATTCTTTGAATTGTCGGCAATAACTAAATTTTTGATTTTTTAGACAGTTTAAAAGTGAGGTTCTGTTTTAGCCAGAACGCATGCGCTGACAAATTCAAGTAGTTCTTATGAATCTTTATGTCGTTAAGGTTCATTGGTAAAAAACGAATGAAATTAAATCCCAGTATAGGGAAATATTATTTTGATTTTCTTTATTTAATTATATTCTATTGTTCATGTATTATTATATCTCATTGAGATGTATCTAAGAAAAGCAAGGGAATGTTATCTTTTTTAGGTAATAAAAATTAATTATAAAGGTAGGTTAGTTGTTAATGGATATATCAGTCAAGTTAGTTATCTGTGATGTTGTATTGCTCTTGGTATCTGATTTAAGTAAGAAGTGGTATATATCGCTTAGATTCTTAATGTCACTCTTAACATTAATGGAGAAATCGTTAAGGAAAATATAAGATATTTCAATGAACTCTCTTTTAGAGTTATTGTTTTCACGGTGGAGAATTGTAGTGTTCGTATAGTCCATGAGATGACCAGTGTATGACCAGAGATGACGCTTCCCTATCTTTTGCAATTCTCATCCACTGCTTTCCAGCTACAGCTGTTATATCGTCTATCCATCTCTTTTTGGGTCTTCCCACGCTTCTTTTTGTTTCTCGAGGTCGCCAAAATGTCACTTTATGAGACCATCTGTTGGTGTCTTGTCTTGCTACATGTGCTACCCATTGCCATCTCAATGTCGCTATTTTTTCCATAATGTCGGTTACTTTAGTTCTTCGACGTATTTCGGTGTTAGGAATTTTGTCTCTGAGGCTTATATTTAACATGGCCCTCTCCATGGCCCGTTGAGTTACTCTTAATTGTTCTGCCATTTTTCTTGTTATTGCCATAGTTTCCAATCCATAAGTTGCAACTGGTAGTATACAAGTGTCATAGGTGTTTCGTTTTAAGTGTATTGGGATTTTTTGTCTTTTAAAATGAAGCTCAACTTCCCAAAAGCAGCCCATGATAATTGTGTCCTTCTTTTTATTTCTAGTGTTTGATTTTCCTTTTCGTTTTTAATTGCATGTCCTAGATATTGTTCTACCTTTTCTACATTGATGTTATCTATCGTGATGTTTTCTAGGCTGTTGCTTAATATCTTTGTTTTGTCGAGATTCATTTTTAATCCTATTTGATTCGATTTGTGATTTAAATCTTGTAGCATTGATTTTAGTTCATGGATATCTGTGATTATTAGTACTATGTCGTCTGCGAAACGCAAATGGTTAAGATATACTCCATCTATTTTTAATCCCTTTTCGACTCAATTGAGTTTTTTAAAGACATTTTCTAATGCCAAAGTAAATAGCTTGGGTGAGATGGTGTCACCCTGTCTCGCGCCTTTGCCAAGGTCTATTTTCATAGTTTTCAGATCATCATCTATTTTTACGTGAAAAGTAGCATCATCGTATATATTCTTAAGGAGGGCAGCATATCTTGAATCTACTCTGGCGTCGTCCAGTGCTGTTAAGAAAGCCCATTTCTCGATACTGTCGAATGATTTGTGATAGTCGACAAATGCCAGATGTAGTGGTATGTTGTACTCTATTGTTTTTTCAATAACTGTCCGGATTGTTTGCAAGTGATCGATAGTGCTAAAACCCTTACGAAAGCCTGCTTGCTCATCTATCAGTTGGTATGCATCTAGCTTAGCTGTCAATCTATTTGTTATTATTCGGGTTAGTAGTTTGTAAAGGTGTGACAACAAGCTTATTGGTCGGTAGTTTTCTATATTTGCGGCGTCTCCTTTTTTATGGAGTAGAATGACTTCCGCATTTTTCCATGCTTTTGGTATTTGTCCTTCCAATAGGCTTTTATTCAGTAATGCTCTCATTGCCTCTTCTAATGCAGTGCCTCCCATTTTTAGCATCTCTGAAGTAATTTTATCTTCTCCTGGTGTTTTCCCATTTTTCATTTGTTTTAGGGCGGCTCTAATTTCTGATGTTATCATTTCAGGGAGATCCTCTGAGCCCACATTTAAGATATGTTTTGTTGGTATCCCGGGGTTCGGAATAGTAGAAGTATACAGCTTCTCGTAAAATTTTCGGATTTCTCTAACGATCTCTTCCTTATGCGAGCACAATGTTCCACGGTCGTCTTTTATCTTTATGATTTTATTCCTGCCAGCGGATTTACATGTTTTTAGTACTTTCATGTTCTTATTGTTCTCTATGGTTTCAAGAATCTGGTTTGTTCTATAAGCTCTGAGGTCTTTTCGAATATTTTTCTTAACACTTCTGCAACTGGTAGCGCTTTATAGTCCGGGTTATCTCTGTTCGTTCTTCTTCTTTTCTCTATCTGTTCTAGAATCTCGAGTTTTAGTTTAGCTTCTTCTTGTTTTCTTATTCTGCAACAAAGTTCGCAATCATAAACTGACTAGATACAAAATGAGGTGTCACAAAAGATCCAGAAACTTTAGGGAATGTTCGAGAAAAGCCTGGTGTTTATCTTTCCTATTACATTTTTACTGATGGTCATCAATTTAAGCACATAATTTAATTCTTTTTGTACTTAATAGATAATATTTATTTTAATTAGTAACATGTTAAACAATAGACAAAAATTATAAACTACTACTGGGGAGTAGGGTGTTCAAAGGTAGCAGGTGCTCATCTTTTGCAGATTTTCGACACCCTTATTCTAAATAGCGCTATCGAAGTTTGGTAACACAGAGAGGACGACCACACTTCTTGCTATAATTAAATGCCGGTTTTCGGTATTAGGAATAACTTTATTAAATGTAAACAATACAGAAAAATATAGCACTAAACTAGTTAAACTAATTAACAGAGCGATATGGAACAACACAAAATATAAGAGCCATCTTCTTGTCTCGGTTTTTTTCGACGCCGTTCACACGTCATTCCTTGGGTGTCGGGTGAGAGCTGTACTCCAAAAAAACACTCTGTCGCCTCCGCTGAGTACGAAAGAAAGAGAGGGAGAAGAGCAGAACAAAAAAAAGGAAAGGAAGACGCGCACGTTCAAATAAATTAGACACACTTATTACTGATTACAACAACTACTAATGATATAGTTAAACAGACGTTTAAAGGACCTTTCAAATATTGCATTGCTACTCATTTATTTCTATTTAAACAAAATTTGATGACACATGACGCACATAGTAATCACGTCAAAAACAAAAAGATAATCTGAAAGAACACCTATTTAGAAATACAAATCGATGGAGTTCAGTATTTTTCTGTACAGTCGGTGTTTTTCAAAATAATGAATAAATTTCTTTCATTTGCACCATACTGTATACATATATTATGTATATAGCTAATTGACCTCCTATACTTGCCTGTCTAGAAGCGACGTATTCGTGAAATTTGCTCAATTAATCTTGTTCTCGATATTAAGGGCTGATTCGGTCTAACGTCGTTGATATCATCATTCTTACATCCAAAGGAAGTGACTCTTAATAAATTTTAGCCAAAATAATCAAATTATGAGCTAAGTACACATTCATTAATCAAAGAAAAGCTACGCAGTTATCTTGAAGAGAGGCTCTAATTTAGTAATGGGTTTTTTCCACAGACTTAAATTAACTTGACCTAGTTAAACATTTTGGAGATTGATAAGGACCGTTATTGGGAACGAATGACTTTAACAGAAATTTAATTTAAATTTTTTTTGTTGCTAATTGTTCTCTTATTATTTTATATTAATTTTATATTAAGTTTAATTCGGAACTTTATACATTACCTACATAGATACGAACAAAATTTAATAAAGAATTTTTAGTTATAATCTAACTAACTGGTGGACTGATATACAAATATCTTAAAGTATCACAAAAAATTATGTGGTGGATGATAAAAGACGTGAAAGAAGATTTATTTAGCCCAAAAATAGAATACGAATGTGCTGAAATATGAAAGAAGGAAGTACCAATAAAATTTGGAAGAATATGGCCAGCATTATTAGAGAGATTTCTATTCAAACACTTGGAAAAACTTTAAGAAAGAAATTTCAGAAGAAAAGGATCTGGTGGTGGTCAAACGAAGTTAAAGAACAAATAAAGGAGAAAAAAAAATTAATTAAAATCCTTTGTTAAAGGTATATATTTAAAAACCCAAACGGGCTGTGTTAGACAAAACGTTTTCGGAATTCATCATTCCATCATCGGTGTCTAGGAGTACATGAATGTAGCCACTAAATATATGGGTAAAAACCCGTGAAAAAATAATTAGTTACATTTTTTTGACATTCTATCTTATAAATAATTAGGATGTTAAAGTTACCGTTGGATTAGGTAACATGGCGACATATGACTCCACGTTGAAGTTGCAAGTCCTGAGACGGTGTGTCTACGAGGACTTTATGGAAGCAACTCAGTTGCTTCCATAAAGTTCTTGGATCTTCTAATGTTGTTGCTTTGAAGGCCAGAAGTTCCATAGAAGGACGGAATATTTTATTTTTATCAATTTCGTGGTGCTTCTATTCCATTGGTTTTGCCAAACATCGTGCTATTTTGATTTTAAGTAAGGTTTTAAATCTAAATGCACTGTTAGATTTTACACTGATGCGGCTGTATTGGTTAATGCGTACCTAGCTAGACTATCTGCCTTTTCGTTACCATCTATTCCAACGTGTGACGGTATCCAGAGGAACTCTGCTGTCAAATTGTTTTGGTATATACGGTATAAAATTAACTTAATCTGCAGTAATGTTGGATGAGAGGGATAAATCTGAGAAATTGATGTCAGACAATTAAGTGAATCAGATGTTGTAAGAGATTTGGGAAGTTTTTTTCTTAGGGCCTTAATGATGTCAAATAGTTCTGCTGTAAAAATACTTGTCTTAGGAGACAATTTATAGATGGAATGTTTATGTGAATGATGGAATGTTCAATAATTTATAAAGCCAGTGTAAGACCAATAATGACAATATGCCTCAGAAACAAGACCCGACACAGCCACAAAGCAAAGGCTACTGGAAATAGAGAGTACTGAGGAAAATTACGAGAAATACGCTGAGAGATCGAAAGAAAAATAAAGACATTAGAAGAAAATGTAACGTACAGTGTATAAATGAATGGAGCTGTTAATCCGTGAATGAACAAGCAGAATTGCTTATAAATAGGAAGAAGAAGAATAAGATATATATATATATATATATATATATATATATATATATATTATGTATTTAAAATACTGCTCGGTATTAGTCAAAGGAACAAAATGAAAATCAGATTTATCAACCAGATAGAATTAACTATTAGGGTTAAATACATAATTTATCTTTATTTTTACTTTCTATAGTTTACAGTAGGTTGAAACTAAATTTTAATTTATCTGTATAATACACTCATATTCTACTGATGACGAAAATATCGAACTTCGGAATATAGTAATGTGCCTGTATAAAATAAAACAACAGTATAATTTAAATGTCAAAACCGCAAAATACATGAAACTACAAAACAGAAAATTAGTATCCATACTAAGATAAAAGAACAGAACCAAGGTAAAAAACCGGGAATATGTTAACGAAAAATAGCTCATACTAAATAATATAAAAAATCTAGAGTCTAGAGTAAAATTATGTGAATAACTACAGCTAAAGAGAAAGAAAATAATATACGTGATTTGTGCTTCTTAAATGTATAGGAAACATTTTTTTTAATAATTTATCCTAGAACTGTTATTACTGTAATTATCTCACAAGAGTTCAAATTGCGGTGAGTATGTTAAAACACTATTAGGTGACTTAAATTGTTTTGACACTTCTAGAAGCAATTAGTTCTTTTAAACCCAAGCTGAAATTTGTTTTATTTTATTTAATAAATTACAGAGAACTGTCTCTAAAAACAGCTTAACGCAGGCATATATTTAGCCACAAAATCGGAAACTTTTAAGCTTCCCCTATCGACTTTTATACCTCGATTGTGTGGTTTGTTATCTCCTGATACATTTTTTTAATATGATATTTATTAATGCACATTCCTTTCATTTCAGGGGTTACAAAGGGCACGAATTTCATTGAAAATTTAGAGGGTAGGATAACTGCGGCGGACAGGGTGAAATGATGTGGCAGGTATTTAATACCTCCAGGTTAAACGGGGTAAATATTTTACCATATTTTGAATTTTAAGCTAACGCATTATGTGAAAAGTTTGATTAATAATTCGTAAATTATTAATATATTTATTTTCATATATCGAGTCATTTCATTTTAATTTACATACAGCACATACAAATGCACAATTTAATTTACTCTAGATAAATGTGTTTAAAAGTTGTGTACTGTTTTTTATTAAATAAAAGATTTAATATTGATACAGTATATATCGATTATTATTTTAGAGTCCAGATTAAAAAGTGTTAAGAAAATACCAATAAACGCTTAAAAACATAAAGTTTTACTTGAAAATTGCATGAAATAATCAGAAAAAACGTATCAAATTTAAAACAAAGCTTAAAATAAAAACAAAATTTACTTTTTTCTCAACAAAATCCAAATCATGAATAAAAAAAAATCAAAATAAAATAAACAAATTTAAATTTGTAAAAACAATCAATAACCAAATGTTGGTTTAAAGGTTTCGTTTCAAAGTTTTAGACATCTTAATATACTTTACGATATCTGCGTCCTGGTATATTCTATAAAGTTCAAAGTTGTTTTGTCTTCTGCACAGAGCGGTGAATGATACTCTAGTATCTACTCTAGTATCATTCACCGCCCCGTAGATTCGCCTTAGTAGTATTCTTTTGAAACATCTTTACTTGTTTTTTTTTTATTATTCATTACCTTTATTTCTTTCCTATTTCCTCCATTTATTAATTTTATGGTATACTAGTATTACCAAATTTGGCCGCTCTGGCGACACCAGAACTCTCTGTTATTTGTTTTGTATTCTTCGTTCTTCTCATTTCCGAATTCCCCACAGCTTGTCTCATTCGCTGTTTTATTTTCTTTTTTGCTCTATTTCGAATTTTTATGTTTATCTTTATCTTGTTTTTTCCTGTTATATTATGTTTTGCAAGCAATTTTTTTTTACTAATTACTGAATTTTTTGTTTCAGACCACACACTTCATGTGCCTAGTTATAGGTTGTAACTTTAAATTTTCCATTTTTCAATTAATGTCCTGTCTTGTACTCTATGTTTTCTAATTAGGTCATTTGTTATATTAAATTTTTGGCGTATATTTTCATGATTCAGTTTGTTTATCACTATTTTATATTATTTATTTTTTTGTTCTTCTAAATCTATTTCTATGAGCATGAGTAGAGACTGATTCGGTTGAGAGTTGCAAAAAGCCGACGAGCGTGTGTGTGAAAACGATATATCTGTTAATCTTTTGTCGACATCAGTTGATGCTGCCACGTCCAGGTGCGGCACGTGGAACAACACCGATATCATGTGTTAACTCTTCTTCTTTACTGTCTGTTAAATGTCAAAAATTAGTTCTTAACCAGTTTTCTTTATGCCAAACGAGTCTTAGATCCATAGCGGCAAACGGCTTAACCTACGTGAATGTGCGACGGCTTGTTGAAAAGCGTAGGAGACCTAAGTTACAATGACATAAAAAACAAAGATGATAGCTGTAACAAAAGGAAAATTACCAATCTATATTCTGTTGCTGTCTCCGCTTCTTACTGTGTTTATATGTGCATGTTTTTTTTCTGCTACATATGTATATTTGTCTTTCAAAATTGTTTCATACTAGAAGATCGTTGTTAAGACAAAATTCTAACATTTTTTTTTGTTTTGATTTATGACATTCTCTCTGTATTTTGTGCTGTACTGTTTAGACTTTTGTTTGAATCATTTCCCCATTGTCGCACTCCAATCTTCTATTATTATTATTTTTGTGTTATTATATTTTACGTAATATCATTTTTTGTTGATTCTAACCCGAGATATTGCGACTTTTATATATTAGAATTTATAAATTTAGCTTTTGAAATAAACTAACCCGCAAAAGTAAGCGCACACTAAGTTTATTTTAAGTAAAATAAGAAATATTAGAAAAACATAAATTACAATAAATTATTTTTATTATATGTTCATACAAACCATAAACTAAAAAAAAAACACAAATTCAAAAATATTGACCCATGTAAACCTATTGTGACCAACAAAAATAAATATTTACAGTTTTTTTTTTTTTTATTTCTGAGTAACTTAATTTTTTAAATCAAAATCATACAATATTTCTAAAATATAAATACTAAAATCGAGTATTTCTTCCTTGAACTCGAATAATCGCTCTCTCCGTTTGCGGTATTTCTTTTCACTCGTTCTCGCCTGTTTTAACGCTACCACAGTTTTAAACTCACCATAATTGTGTCTCTAGCCTTCCCAAGTTGTCCCACAAATGCTCTATAGGGTTAAGGTCTAGACTTCTAGAAGGCCCGGGTAGTAACTGAATACCATCATCTGTAAAGTATTGCATTTGTTGCAGTTTCGCAACTGTATAAAAACATTGGTAAAATATTAACAGACTTTTTATTAGTTTTCATTATTCCTGTGTATTAAGCAAAAATTTCGCTTGCAAAAACACAGACGCTATATAACAGTTGCTAAACGGTTGCTAAATACAATGTTGCAAACAAAAGACTATTCTTTCATACATTATATGTTAACACAGAACAAAGGAAAAAATAAGTGGCTTTTATTAAAAGTGCGGATCGCTGGGTAATTATCGCCTACGTAGCGTTCACTTATGAAAAACAACGCTTTACCGAACTGCCGTCTCAGTCAGTATCAGTCAGTTACAGTCAGTCATTCCAGTCAGTAGGGGTGAAGGCTGCTCAGTTAACAGATATGAGTACCAGTGAGTTAGAGACAGTCGTTCCAGCCACTAAGGGAAGAGGCTGCTTCGACATCAATAATACTTTTGTTCCTGACCGGCCAAGCAGACAGGAGTCTTCGGTATCTTTACTTTTCGTGGTAAAGTATACATTCTGTTCTACTGTACGCTCTATCATCAGCGTACAGTACAACTTTT
The DNA here is from genome assembly GCF_040954645.1 of Diabrotica undecimpunctata. Lineage (NCBI taxonomy): Eukaryota > Metazoa > Arthropoda > Insecta > Coleoptera > Chrysomelidae > Diabrotica > Diabrotica undecimpunctata. The sequence goes on along the minus strand of NC_092804.1, from coordinate 105,426,387 downwards.
ACTGGTTGACGAACTTTTTTTGAGATGTCATTAATTGCTAAGTTAACAGAGTTGGACTTAAAACCGAGCTTGAGGTACACCATTGAGTTGTTCGAGAACATTTGACTCATTACCGTTTATTGCAACTTTAAATTTACGGTGATTTAAAAAGTTATCTATGAACGTGTAAATAGTGCCTGTAATATTATTATCGATAAGTTTCTGTAATATTACATTCTTTGGAATAGTATCGAAGGCGCTTTAAATATCGAAGGCTGCCACAACTGTATCATGTTGCATATTGAAATTCCCGGTTATATGGTTTTGTAGTGATAATAAATTGTCCATTGCGCTTCGATGTGGTCTGAATCCCGATTGAACGGAGCTAATTATATTGTGCTTTTTAGAAAACCAGTTAAGTCTATTATTCATTAGTTTTTTCAATAATTTGCACATGCAACATGTTAATGAGATGGGTCTATAAGAGGATGGCTCTGTTGAAGGTTTGTCGGGTTTTTTTTATTGGAAGAATGATTTATTGTCTCCACAGGTTTGGAAACTTTTCGTTGGTCCAAAGAAGATTATCAAATGAAAGTAATTTTGTGAGTCCATTTATGGTTAAATTTTTAAAGAATTTGGAGGGCATATTGTCAATTTTTGCTTCATATTTTTTTAAAGTAGATACAGCAAAGAAAAGCTCTTGGAAAGTAAAAGGTGTGTTTAAAGCGAGAAGATCATCTGAGAGATCTGTAGTAGAAGGAAAATCTTTATGGGGAGTCAGAGTATTTGTGTAGTTGTCGGTTTTGTTTTTATTATGAAATAATAAAAACATAATTTTAGCAATTTGATCATCTTCAGTTACTATTGAATTATGATAACTGAGCGCTAAAATTGACATGTGTGTTGTTTTCCCATGCATTTTGTTTTATCACTCTTCGCGATATAACTGCTATTATTTGAAATTATTAAATTTTCAAATAATGTAGTTTTTTCGATATATTTGTCATACTCTTCGCGCTATAGTTTTTAATTGTTTAAATTTAATCAGGTTTGACTCAGTTCTGGTTCTTCGATATTTATTTAATGCTGTTTTGCTTTCTCGGAGAGCGTTCTTACATTCAGTATTCTACCAGGGTACAGTTTTACAAGAAGACGATATTGTGCATGTTCTAATGTGCGTTTGAGCAGCCAAGGTGATTAAACTTACTAGGGAGTCTAGTGCTATATCAGGATCTTCTGGTAGTTATAGCTGGTTCATCTTGTTTTCAATGAAGTCTGAAAAGTTCTTCCGTTCTTCCAGTTAGCTTGAGATAATTTCCATGTTGAAATTTTTGTTCTGGGTTTGCTGATAGAATTAGAAATCAAGATAGGAAAGTGATTACTGTCATAAAGGCAATCTATTGTAGTCCAAGTTATAAGTGGTGTTAACCTTGGTCACATAAGCTATGATCAATTGAGGAGAAAGTGTCACTAGAGATGTTGAAGTATGTTTTGGATCCGGTATTCAATATACAGATGTTAGTGAAGTTCTTATCATTTATTTTTAACGACCTTTCCTCTACGAAATGTTTTTTTCGATCCCCAAAGTGAATTATGGGCATTATAATCACCTACTAAAATAAAGGGGGTTGGAAATTGATTAATTAAGTTTATTAGCTTAAATTCACTAAGGCTGTGGGAATATGGTATGTAAATGCTAAAGATAGTAATTCTATTTGGACACCAAAGAGTAACAGCAATAGCTTCCAGTGTGGTAGTTAAGTATACTTCTTTACAATAGTAGTCTTTAGAAGTATATATAGATGTGCCTCCACTAGCTCTAATATAATTTGTTCCTAAAAGGTGATGTGCTTGAAAAGCAGTGAGATATTTCTTGTCCGTTTGCTTGAAGTTTGTTTCTTATAGGCAAATGATGTCAGCATTCGTGTCTATAATTAGTTGTTGAATGCGTTCTAGACGGGGGTAAAACCCGTCGCAGTTCTACTGGATTAAATTAAAAATGAGTATGTTATGTTTCTGAAGTGGTTGCTCCTTCAGAGAGATGGTCTTCTTCGAAATTATCTTGTGAGGATACCGAGATTATGCTTTCTGCGTCAGAATTATTAGAGCCTGGATCCGTTTTAATTTTTTTACTAATTCTAGTTAGTTGATTTTTGAGACATCTCTCAGTTAGTGATATTGTAAATCTTGGAAAGGAGATCTTTTCACCTACTAAATGCGAATAAGGAAACACCTGTTTTTCTAGACGTTCCCTAATATACCCAGCAGCTCTAACAACGGATTTTAATAAATTTGGTAATAATAAAATATGCAAAAGATTAAACGCCATTTTTTACTTATAAATAAATAATATATAAACAATGTAAGATCGATATTTGATTTTAAATACTAAAGGATGAAGTCCGGTAAATTATATGGAAAAGCAACAAAATTTTACTGAAAAGGCGTAGAAAATCCTTTAATAAGGGTATAAACCCCTTATATAAGTTATTTTTGTTGATGTAAATTGATGTGATTATGTAGCAAATAACATTGATGCTGTCGGAAAAACTGTGTTGAATAATTATACTCTATTTAATGACTGGTGGACAATTCATTTAGTTCAATCTAATATTAAAAATATTAACGTAGTTTTTAATTTATCATTATTCGTGAATTCTAACAATGTCACTTTAGAACCATCATTTCTTACATATTCAAATTGAAGATATAAACTTCTACATGATTTACGCAGAAAAAACTAAATAATCTTTACCAAAAGATTTACCTCCTCAGAATATTCCTATCGAATCCCTAACTGAGAGCTAATTAAATTAAAATATATTTAATTTAATTTAGAATGGAAAATATATTTAATAAATTTTAAAAATAAACGATCCGAATTTCATTTGCTTACATTTGTCTACAACACTTATTTAAACTTTAATATGACTCTCGTTCCAACAAGTAAATACTTACATAATTGTAAACGAAAAACAGCAGAACTGATACTATTCACATTCTACTTCACTGAAGGACCGTGGTCGCCACTTGTAGTATATATATTTTATCAAGAGTTCACTTTTAAATATTTAGTATGTACGACACGTACGTGATGGTGCTTCAGTTCGTATTTTACGTAGCGTATAATAATTATTTATGTACATAATACGTCATGTCATCTTGCATCATTTAAGTTACGAATCAACTTATTCGTGTGATATTAAAAACTATTAAAAACATTAAAAAATTAAAAACAGTTTTACAGCATTAGTTAGGTGTATCAAATTGGACATTGTTTCATCAAATCAATTTATTATATTAATTGACTCTCTATTACAGTAGATCGATGGCTAATATGTAAATTGTTGCTGGCCAAAACGGCCGTTAAGTTCTGACGATATATCAAAACCTAGTTATATCATCATCACATAAACTACAGTTTCCACTGCTGAACATGAGCCTCTTTAATTTGTCTCCAGTGTTTCCTAGCTCGTGCCGTGTAAATCCAATATACTGTAACCCTGTTTATATTATCCGTCCACAATGTCGGAGGTCTTTGCCTATCTCTATATGATTCAAATCCAGGAGTCCATTCTTTTATGCGTTTATATATATATATATATATATATATATATATATATATATATATATATATATATATAATACTGGAGTACTTGTATTTGACAAAAATGTAAAAAACGAGTTATATCTCGTTTGCTCTTTAAATGGACGAATCATCAGATCAGCCTTGTCTAGCAGTTTTAATGATTTTTGAATCAGTACGACAAGTCGATACAGAAGATTTTCTTAGTTGCAAAGACTTGGAAACTCATACTACAGGGAGTTAAATTTTTAAACGGTTAGATATGTTTTTTCATGAAAAGCGCACACTGCGGGTAATCTGAAAAATATTGCTTACAATTATGCTAGTAATCGTTACATTATTCGCTGATAAACATTAGCAGTGAAATACATTAATTTGAAATACACATAATACAATAAAACTTAAAATACATAAATTTGATTAAGTAAATGCAATTTATTAAGCAAATTTTTAAAATATGCGAAGATAAGTACACCTACTTCCTTACTTCTTCATATAAGGATACAAGGTAAGATACTTGTTCGATAGTATAAACTTGAAATTAAATACAAACATTTGTTTTTAAAATATTTATTGGAGTTGGCTGAGAGATTTAGTATTATGAATTGATTTTATGTTATAAAGATATATTTTTCAAATTAAACGGAATTGATTTATCACTCCAGGGAAACACAGATACAATTTTTCTGCAAACGATACAATCAATAGCTTTAAAAAAAAGTTGAGTTTAGGTTTAGCTATGTTTAGTCCGGAGAATTCGACATATTTTATATTTTATATGAATTTTGTTTGGAAGTGGATATTAATGAATATTGTATTTATATTGTAACAAAACAAACGATGGACAGTGTTTGAAGTGCACAAAATGAACTGGCCGTGTGCTCAAAATCTTAAGAGATGTAAGTGTAGTTTTTTGGACATTCTTACTAGCACATAACAAAGGAGAATGGGAGAAAAATTAGGAGATAATAGCTAAAACTACACCAGAAATATTAAATAAACAATACAAAGAAAAATTATATATAAGAGAAACAAAGAAAATGTTAAAATCACAAAATACATATATAGACAAATAACAAGAGAAAAACCTCAGGAACTCGTATCACATCAAATGATTTGTAGAGATGATTTATACATACATTTTACATACATTTAAGAATAGAAAAATTCACTAGGCTGCCAGTCAAAAAGTGGCCACAAATAGTTTTAATTCAATTAATGTGAATTCTTTTTGAACAGAAATTCCGAATATCATTTTTTAAATATAATACACTGCTCATGACATACATTTTCATGTTTTTTGTTTAGAGACAAAGATAAAAACGAAGAAATAAGAAGGAGGACAGGCGTCACACTGTCATAGAGCGTATAGCATGGCTAAAGTGGGACTGGGCGGACCATGTGGCCAAAATGAATAACGGGCGGTGGACCCAAAAATCACAATTTGGAGACCACGAGCTAATAGGAGAAGCAGAGGTAGACCACCTACAGGATGGACAGACGACGTCAATAGAATCGCCGGAAATTGGCTGCAAGAAGCTGAAGACCCACAGAACTGAAAGAAATTAGGGGAGGCTTACGTTCAACTTTGGACGCAGAGGGCTGTATAATGATATACAATTGCCTTAGAAAAAATGGTCGCAAGTTAGGCTTGCCAGCTCTTAAAACACGAGGTATCAAAGATAAAGTAAAAGAGAACTGTGGCCCAACGTCACTGGATTTACATGTCTAAATTCAGTTGTGTGACTATCTGAATCTTAGTGCAAAAAGTCTATACTCTGAAACATTTATAAATTTATATTAAACTAAAATTTAGAAGAAAGTGTACAGACTTGGTTAAACAGTCACTTAGATACAAAAACAGTAAACATCAAAATACAAAAAACAATAAAGCGACTCACCCGATTTGTCAGGGTGAGATGACTTGGACAACAAGGGTGATATGGCTTGATCATAAACTTTATTTGCCAATAATATTTTGCATATAAATTAACATATATTAAGCAGTTTTTATGAAACCAAGAAATGTAATGCACGCACTGTACTCAGTCTTCTTGTTTTATGTGGTTGAATATATTTCCCCATAGCCGGCACATTCACAATTTGCTGTATCTTGTAGATCATCACTAGAGTCTTTAGTAATTTCCATATGATCCTCAAAGTCTTCGGAAGAAGATACTCACAAAACATCTTCTTGGGGTTCTTGGATTTCTTAACTTTCGTTCCAGTGCACCTTATATCTTTTTAGCATAATTTACTTTCTTGTTATCACATAAATCATTGCATATCGCTTAATTCACTAGGCTAGTAAATATTGCAGTCAACTACTGCGTTTCTTGTGACATACCTGATATACGTCTATACCTGGGTCGGCTTATTCCCAAGTATGGACGGTAGTTTTAATTGTGACGTGTGAGACGGCGTCAAACTGCTTCTAGTTGGTGGGTTTAGGCGTGGGAGATCATCTATTTCAGTAGTTTGTATTATTTACTCAAGAAAAGCGTGCTCTGGTATTGCATTCCGGTTGACCGGATAAATACCACATGCGAGAAAACCAGATACGGCATTTTGTACTGAGGCAGCTTTTATCTAAGCCTTATTTGATAATTTGTCAAACTGCAAGCGGTTAATCTTCTTTGTATGATTCATTTTAAGAAATTAATTGCAAGCATTGTAATAATGTGACTTAAGCCACTTTTTCAACAAAAGACCAATAGGACTTTTCCTGAGGGATTTCTAAGAACAGAGTAATGTGTTCCGATCAACAAATATATCTGTGTTTATGCAAGCGGACTTTTCATTCATGTAAATCTTTGAACCTGTAGCATACCGTCTTCGAATTCTTGCTTTTTATTTTTCCTTTAAATATACAGGTGGGGGGAAGAAAGTTACCCTCAGCATGGCAACAGGCCATACACGTAATTGCTACCCCTTTCTCCAAAGAAGTTACTGATGCTACATTTTTAGATTCCTTTTAAGCTACAACAAATACAGGTTTATTATTTAGTTGAAGTCCTGTTTAGTCCATGTTAAATAAACTCTCAGGCTTCTCCATCGACTCATTTTCTAGAATAACTTTCTCTAATAGATCAAAGTAATCGCTTACATAATTTTTGGTTATGCCTTGACTTCTTGCTAAGGATACGCCTTTTGATTTTCTTATTCTTAAGAATAATTGTAACCAATCACAACCTACTAGTTTTTCTTTCTTGTTGAAAGTAGTTTTAATATATAAGTCTTGTAGGTGCAAAACAAGGTTTCTGTAACTTAAGGATGTGTTTCATTATTTTATTTTTATTGCCCCCCTTTCTCCATTTCTTACGGCGTGTATGGCTGATTCAAGTTGATTTTCAGTCCATAAACCATACCTCTCCCGGACTTACACTACGTCATAACCAGCGTATTTTATTTAAAAAATATATAAACGAAATAAAAATTTTGTTTAAGAATTAATTAACATAGTTTGAATTAAAATTATTTGCGGCCTTTTTTTGACTGGAACCTGCTATCAATATATTTTCTTATTCTTAAATGTATGTAAAAATGTGAGTTTTGATTTCCAGTGATCTTGCAGTAGGATTGTAGACTATAAGAAAAGTGTCAATGGCAACATGTTTTTGACAGATTTCAATAAAAGATTAAATTAATTCGTTCAGCAACTAGAAAACTCTAAAAATAAACTGAGCGTTTTTTACAGAAGGTGCGAATTACCAAATTATTAGTAGCAGACAAGTTTTTCATACTGTGTCCATTTAACATTGAATAAATCACCCAAAAATCTAAAAATATACTGGATGATACATATTTTAAAACTTTAAAACATTTTTAAAAGATGGTGCCGTCCGCTTGTACCTACTAATAATTAAGTCAGTAAAATATAATAGAAATACTGTCGAGATGTATTAGTTTAATTAGACAAAAATTTATTAATTTAGAGTTTATGATTAAGAAAATAGAAAAGATAAATACAAACAGTAAATTTCTTCATATTTCAATTTTCAAATGTGTCTAAATGATGAAAAAACAAATCTGTTTAGAAATTTCCCAATAGGTATATACGCCTTCGACATGACAGGAATAAATTCGCACCCATTGTTTTAACAACATTATCTATACACACATGAATGATTAAAAAACGAATAATTGTTTATACAAAGGTTTGTCACTATCGCAAAGAATGTCATATATCTAATTAGTTTTACTTGTAAATTGTTAGTCTTATCTCTCTGAATGTAATATGTGCAATGAGTGATAGTGACGGGTCAATAGTTTCCCATTTATGTTCAGAGGGAAATTTACAATGTGTGAAATTGGGGTAAACGACATTTTCAAGGCTTTCTTTAATACGAAACAAAGTAAAAACTGTAGTTTCTATGCAAATTAGTACAAATTTTTATTTCTGCGAGAATACACCATCGTTTCCTTTACATGCATTAAAATTACACCAGTAAATTAAAAAAAAAGTGAGATTTATTTTTATTTAATCATGGTACTTTTTTGAAGAAAATATAAACCATTACAATAGATTATACAAGGAAAATTTATTTAGTATATGTAACTAATGTATTATTATTATTATTATATTCTTCGTTTTTGCTCTGTTTTTTAATAGACTTGTCCCTTGAATGAACTGGCCCTTCCGCCTTTAGTAAAAGTTTTATATTGTCCCGATAATTTTTTTTTTGGTCGTTATAGTCGTCTTATTTTATTCTCTAGTTTAAATTCAATTAATTTACAGTTTATTCTCTTATTATCAACTTTTTTTTAGCTGACTAATTACGTCAATGAATTTCTCCTTGTCTAGTTTTAGTCTTGTTAATTGAATTTTAGATTAAAGCCTTTAAACGTGGAACTGTTTTGCACTTATTTCGCCGTTTTTGGGTAGCGACTCTAACAAATAGTGTCTGGCATATTATGTGACATATCTTTACCAGTCAAACAAATGAAAAATAATACATATTGAAGTTTATATCAAAATATTAAACAAATATATTACAGTTAGTTTTAAAACAAAATAGTATTCGTATGCTGAAAGGCACATTAATGTCTTCTTTTACATAGTCTTTAATGTGTTCTGTTACGTGACGCACTAGGCCTTTCAGTTCTTTACTGTCATTTTTGTTTATAGGATTTTATTTTATATCTAAGAAAGTTTTGATATGAAATTTAATAGTTCTCAGTCAAACAGGATTTATAACCTAAACAAAACACCAACAAACAACAAATATGCAATGTACAAAAGAGACGATAATGACTTAACTTAAGAATATAGACTTTTAAGTAAGAGACGAATACTCTAGCTCAGCACGCTAAAAACCGTGGACTCAGGTTTAGACTGGGAAGATCATAGTCCCAGTCCAACACGATTTAAAGCTCTGTTTCTGTCTCTCTTACACGCTTTAAGCATGTACCATTGCGAATACCAATACACGAGTTGTCTCATACTGAATTTCGGTGATAATTTATACTTTACCACCAGAGTAGTGAAATACGTAGTGGAATAACATTACACTACATTTTGAAAACCCATCTCTAGATACAGCTTTATCATATTGTTTCTTTACTACCACGGTACCTACTATTGATTCGACTGTTATTATTGTTGGTAATTTTTAAGGGATGTAGTTGTGTTGTAGAAGTAGAAGCTTTCTATCGGAATGACCACATCGAGTGTTATTGATGGGAGATAGTTCTAGATGATTGGTTCTCATCAGACACCCAACTCTTACTGCTGTCACCACGTGTTGCATTCCGATCAAGTGCATTTTTTGACATTATAGTTATATAAGAGTACATATAGTAAAAATACCAAGCGAATGCTATTTAAGGTATAAGAATTCTCTTACTTATTAGCCAAAAGCTTAGGATGTAGGAAATGGAAAGTTTCCAAGCATTATTTTCTCCTGGTATTAAAAAAAACCGCTGTTAAGGCAAAGGACTACATTAAAGACTTCTAAAGTACTCCTAGTTATATCACGAGGGCAGGAATGATAAAGCATTCTACTACTAATCATTAAAATTCAAAACTAAAATCCGCCAGATACACATCGCAAGACTGCAAGTCATCCTCGCTCGTAACCCTGAGGATCCATCAACAAATAGATCGTCAATGTGCAAAAAAATTATCGAAATCTAATTGATTTAAAAATAAAATAGCTTAAAACTTATGGTACAGTTGAGGTGATACATTAATTTTAGAGAGTAGAAAATCACGTAATTCTTTGAAAGTGCTGTTCTTTTTTAATAATAAACATATCGGGATGATATTTTTACGAAAATGTTAAGAAAGGATGGAGGTTTCTTGAAATACTAACAAGATGTAGCGTTTTTGTCTAAAAAATTTCAAAGGGCGTTTCAAAATAAGACGAAATAACACAACCTTATTTTAACACTGTATATGGGTAAAACGTCGACTTTTCTCAAAAAGGATGTCCTTCTCATTGGTCATTTAGGTCAGGTGGTCGATAAACCTGGCAAATTAAAAAGAGATACAGACTGCTTTGCGTCAGTTTTGTCTGTCGCACTAATGGAACGGGCTGGTATTGCTACGATCAGTCTATCTTGTATTATATATCTATGGTCACACCGATTCTCCAATTTTAACCTCACGCATGTAGAGTTAATGTGAGCGTTTAGATATTTAAACTGTAAGACTAGTTTCATTGTTTACCTGTTTGTTTATCTGCAAGTTAGCGACCATGAAGTGTGGACTGATTACCATTATTTTAGTTTTCTTCCTTTTTATATGTAATCCATATTGTTGCCAACGGCAATTTTTTATTTGATTCAATAGATACTTAAGAGTTTTTATGGAGTTAAAAAAGTATCGTCTTTATAACGATTTAGTAGGTATACCGTTGACATTGACGTTCTCAATTTTGAATTCTAGTGCTATTTCAAAGATATTTTCATTGCATGTGTTGAACAGTATAAACTCTTTTAAAATACGTTAAATTATTAATTTTCACCTCTGCCATTTGATTTCAATATAGATTTTATATTAATTGTATTTCCTCTCCATTTTATGCTCTTAATGCTCTTAGCGAGCATTACCATCTGACCATTCAGCTTTGCTCATAACTTCCATCTGTCGCTCTCCGTCTGCATTCCGTGATTGCTATAGCATCTCAGTCGTGCCTCAGCACCCCACCCAGGTCTGCACCGTACTTGGTTTGTAAGCTAACCATCATTGTGCAGAGCCATAGGCAGGAGGAGCGACCGCGTCGTTATTTCAACCATGTTAAACTTAAAAAGAAAAATCCGACAACAGTAGTGGAAACTGAATAGTGGCTCACCCCACTGACGCCGACAGATATCACACATTAAAATAAAGAGGTCACCTTTGTTGCAGTCTCCTCTCTTTATCTTCCTTGTGGTTTAGGGTTTCTGACATAAAACCAATGATCAAGTCAAAAGTTTTTTTGTTTTCAATTGCTTTATTCATGAGTTCATGTGGCTCGCCTAGAGGTGACTTCAGGCCCAGCTGTAGCAAGGTTCGCCCCACATTGTATGCAGGGCATACGAATATTATATGATGCGCGTCATTCACCACTCCACACTCGGGACACAGATCGTTCTTGGTCTTCTTTATTCTATATGTATAAGACCGGAAAGATCCATGCCCCTTCATAAATTGGGTGAAGTAGTAGTTGACACGTCTGTGTTTACACTCATACCACCTTACTACATCTGGGATAAGGGCTCTTGTCCAGGCAGCCTTGTTTGTTTGTCCAAACTCTTTTTCCTTTCTTGTGTTCCTGAACAAAAAGCTCCGTTGTCCCTTTGGTGTATCTAAACCCTCTTATTAGCCAGGATATGCACCGTCACAGCACCGACCACTACTTGTAAGTCAATGGTTGATATCAATGGTTTCCTCTGTGTCCTTAGAAGCATGTCTTTATATTTTGCTTTGTTAAGGATCTCATGTGACACTGGGGCCCCATATAGTTAGATGCACATGAATGATTGTAGGATAACTGATGTTTTGTGTGACCCGGGGCCTCCTATATTCGACATTATCTTATTAAGGGGCGAGGTTCTTTCTTCTGCCTTCGAACATACTTCTTGTATGTGAAATCTAAATGCCATTTTGTCGTCTAGTACAATTCCCAAGTATTTTACGGTCTTCTGGGGTCATAGGTTGGAGCCTCTAAACCGAAAATTTACGTTTTTTCGGTACCGTGGTCCCCTCAAGATAATTACTTCTCTACTGCAAGTCTTAGGTCATTTCTCTTTATCCATCTAGCAGTTTTTTATATTGCTTTATTTACTTTGTTTATAATGCCCCAATGTCTTCTATAAGTAGGGCTAGGTCGTTTGCGTATGCAATAGCCTTTACTCCTTGTGTTTTGTTTACTTCTAGTACCCCGTTGTATTAAATATTACATAGTGTGGGTACCAGGACTGACCCTTGGGCCCAGAAGACATTTTTATCTTATTTTTCATCGATATGCATACGCTTCTTTGCGACAAGTAATGGTGAACAGGAATCCCGTGAAATGGGCGGAGCTTCTAGTGCGCAGAGAGAGAAAGTATTCGGCCAGAAAAGGATATTTTCAGTCCCTCCGATGGTAGTCTCGGGGTCGGGAGCTTTCCCTGTGTTGGTTTCTTGATAAGCGGTCTTTATTTCTTCCTCTGTGAATTCCTCTGCTACCATAGGGGAGACCTTCAAGAAGGTTTGTTCCTCCTTGGTGGGGAAGAGGAGCTCCGCCAATTCTTACCACTGGTCCTCGTCTAACTTGTATGGAACGATCATCTTTAGTGACTTCATTGTTATTTTATATGAGTTGCCCCGTATGTCGTCTTCTAAAGCATTTATTAGGTTCTGCCACCTTTCCTTTTTTTCTTTTTTATTGTTTTATTGAGTTTCTTTTTTACTGTTTTGTATACTTCTTTGAGGTCAGAGGCGCCCAAACTTCTCGTAAAATGTCTCGAGCTCGGAGACACTCCTTCCATAGGCCTTCAATCTCATCCGTCCACCAGTAGGGGGTTCTTTCTTTGTTCCTTAGTTCAAGGTGGCCAACTTAACAGCGTTATCTAGTGCTTTTCTACGTTTTTCAAGGTCAGGTATTTCCTAGTCGTTTACATTTCTGACCTCCGATAGCTACACGTGCTTATTAAACGTTTTCCAAGTATATCCTATCGGCCTTCTTATGATCCGACCCTTTACCTTAATTCCATATGTAATGTATCGGTAGTAGGTAAATAATCGATCGTCGAGGACGTCCCAGTTTTGTATTCGTCTGGACAGCCCTTCACTTGCAAAAGTTACGTCAATGTGTGTTTAGCTGGCCCCACTTATAAAAGTTGGTTTATTATTGTTGAGTACCTGGAGGTCAGCCGGGGCTATCCATTCGTTACATATCTCCCCTTTTTCGTCATTTGCGTGATAGCCCCAATGTCGAGATTTAGCATTTATATCCCCGGCGATCATAATTTGTTTTTCCCTAATGGCGGTGTTTATTGTTTCGTCTACTATATTCTTATATCTTCTGATCCTAATATTTGAAGATGTGTAGCATGACAGTAGGCTGAAATCCCTCATTTTTGTAAGTATATGATTTCCACCCCTGACAATACCACGCACTCGAAGATCTTTCCAGCCACCGTCCGATGTAATTTTTTTGTTATGTACGGGAACAATCAGCAGATCTGCATCCAACTTGCAACCTGTTGCGTAGACAAGATAGTGTACTCTTTTCGCTCTGCCCACGTTCACCTGCTATATCCTTATACCAGGTTGATATTTGAGGTCCATTTTGATTTCAGTTCCCTAGAGATTCAATCTTACATCGGTGTTTCTGTTTATATGATCATAAATTAGCTAAAATAAACAAATAAATAAATAAATATATGTACAGAAAAGATTCATACAACATGGAGAATAAATACAAACAAATACTAAGACCTGTGAGACATTTAAACCTATGCAACATGCATCAAACCGATGGATGGAAGATAAAGGGCAAGAGTTTGTGCACCCTGGTAGGCTGTAGAGAGACCCACCAATTATACCTGGATATCTATTTTCTTTCCATCTATAACGATTTCTCATAATCTCTGTATTACCAGGCCATGTTTGACATCATGACGTTTCTGTCTCTGATTATAACACATTTGAAGCAAGAGCTTTGATAATAGCTTATTTAGTCTCTAAACCTTCAAACAACAAACTGTGTCAGCTCTAATATTTCAAATATTTTAGTTATCCTGAAGAAACTTATGTGAATAAATTCCTTAAGAACGTGGTTTGTTAAGCTATATTTTTGACGTTTTTTTATAGTTTAATGTCTTTGGAATTGCAATGAACATTGATTTTAATTGATAGTCTGGCATTTAGCCTGTATCATTATATTACAGATGTATATTAAGTAATTTGTACCTATATAGATCACTACTTCTTAGTAAACATTACTTACGGAACGAAACCTATAAAACACGTATAAAAACAAAAACCGTACCGAAGGTAAGGATCAAGATTTTGAGGCTAATTCTAGAAAAAAATAAAAGGTCATTATGATTGCAAAATGGCTTGAAAAACCAGTCACCAAGTTTAGTTGGACATATCCAGCAGACGATTTATGCTGCAAAAAAAGAATGAGAAAATTGATATCACATTTAATTTATTTTTAAATTAATTTTAGTTTAGTTTCCTTCGTCTGAGACCTATTATTTCAATCACAAAAAGTATTATTTTATGTTTTAAATTTTATCACTACACGTCTTATCAACAAACAAGAAAACACAAGTAAGAGACAATTGGGTATTTCGAACTTTGACATTAATAAAGCCTTTATAATTTTTTACAAGCTGTAGCAATGATAAAGCCAGACGGTAACAGTTCGTTGTCGTTTTTAATTACTGGTGACAGCGGCTTGATTGTTCTTTATCTTTTACTTGTAAGAAATATTACATTGTTTATAATCAGGCTATAATTGTTACATTGATCATCTGTCTTCTGCTAATTTATTACTGTTTTAAATATAAATTAAAAAAAGGAAGGTCATGCATATTAATAAACATTTTTTGGATTTTTCTAGACGATCACAATATTAATCCAAATGTAAGTTTAGCTCGAATTTAATTTTTTTTAATCTCCTTTCTATTTTTTCTTTCTTAAGTTTATAATGCCGATGTTACTAATCACTACTGAAACCTTTACATTAGTTTGTGTTTTAAAATTCTAATTGTTACTATAACCCTATAAAATAATACAAATTGTTATAATTGACAATTAAAAGATTATAACATAAATTTGCTTTTTTTCGGGGATTTTTAGTTTTTTTGTTACAAGAAATTTATAAACATTGATAAAATATGTTTGTTTCTTTATTGAAGGTTGAAACTCAATTCTCTCTTAAAAACTAACTATCAAAACTAATAGGTACCATATATATTTTATTTAAGTTTTTGTATTAGATAACAAACCCTTTTTCGACCATCTAAACGAATTAGACTGCTTGACATCTGCTAGAAGCAAATGGATATATCATCCCTCATACTCTCATAAGCATCACCGTCGTAGATGGTAGAGGAGGAGCCAGCAGAAGACGCAGGTTTCTTAATAGGGCGTCGTCGTCTTCGTCTTGACACTACAGGCGTGTGAGCTTCAACATCATTGAGGGTAGCGTGTGTAAGAGCAGATACATAGAACACACCAAGAGCTGTAGTGGTGTCCACTCTACAAAGCTCGTAACTCACAAGTAATACCGCTCGCTTAATTCTATAGGGTCTATTTCTTTGTTATTGGGAACTGTTAATTTGACCCATACTAAATCCAAGTTCCTTCAAACATCGATCGGCATATTTATTTTGCCTTTCTTGGGCGTTGTCATGCTTCATCCTTGATTCATACCATATTCAAGACATCTGTTTTAGGTATGGAGTTATCTTCTTCTTCTTCTTCTTCTTCTTCTTCTTCTTTTTATGTAGACATGACTCTGTCTATTTTTCAATGTACCTCCATGTGCTTCCATCCTTTTTGTCGTCTTCCTACTTATCGTCTTCCTATTGAGAAACCGTCTCATGCCGTCCTTACTACTTTATTTGTTGTCACTCGGCTTATATGATCGTTCCCTTCTACTGTTCTATTTCTTACCCAGTTATTGATTGTCTCCAATTTGCATCTACGTCGTATATCTGTACTTCTAGATCTGCCATCAATTTTTTCTAAGTGTTTTCATCTCTGCTGCTTCTAACATCTTTTTTGTCCTCTCTGTGTCAGGTCGTATTTCTGCCGCACATGTCATTATAGGTCTGGTAACTGTTTTGTAAATTCTGCTTTTCATTTCTTTCCCTATATTTGTATTTCTCCATATGGTTTCATTCAGGCAGTCTGTGGCTTTGTTTGCTCTTTTCACTTGATCTTTCACTTCAATTTTGAGCTTTCCGTAGCTAGATAATGTGATGCCTAGATATCACTTATTCTATTATCTAACCTTCCAGCTACAATTTAAATCTTAGTAAATTTGCTGTTGTAACCATGCATTTTGTCCTTTTTGTAGTATTGCGTCGTCTGTATAGCAGATTATTTTAAGTTGTTCTTCTTCCATTTGGTATCCTTTTTTAGTTCTTATTTTTTTTTATTATTTCATCCATAATCAGGTTAAACAATAGCAGACTTAGGGAACCTCTCTGTCTTATCCCATTGCCAGCCTCAATAAAGTCGGTTAGTTCTTCTTCTACTTTTACTTTTACTGTGATGTTTTGGTAAATATTTTTGACCGTTTTGGTTATTCCAAGAGGTATCTCTCTTGCGTACAATACGTAGATATCGTCCTTTAATTTGCCTTCTTACGGTCCACGAATCATAGATATTCCGGTTTGTTGTATTCTAATGATTCCTCTTGCACTTGCTTCATTTTACATATAGCGTCGGTGCATGATCTTCCCAACCTGAAACCGTGTTGTTTTTCTGCTAGTGTTACAATTTCATTCAGTTTATTTGTTATCACTTTGGTTGTTAATTTTAGTGTTGTTTAATAGATTAATTCCTTGGTAATTTTCCGGGTCCGATTGGTTTCCCTTTTTAAAGGTATTAGGATATTTGATCTCCGTTCTTCAGGAATTCTGTTTTATTTTATTATTTTTTGGATTAGTTTTAATAGTTGTTTGGTCAAAATTAGGCCCTCTGTAATTCGGAGTTCGTTCAGTATTCTGTCCTCTCCTGGTAATTTTCTATCCTTTAATTTCCTTAATGCTTCCTTTACCTCTTCCTCCTCAATATTTATTTCTTGAGGATTATCTGAGGTATAAAATTTTGAGATTCTACAACTTGGCGGATATTTCAATTAAAATCAATAAATATTAAAAATCTAACGTTCACCTTTTGAGACAACTGTTTCGAAACGTTGCGCATACACAGGAATTTGTAAGAGTCTAACTGGTTTCTGATTATAGACGTTATATTTTTGACAATGTATTTGTCATTTAAACATTTATTAATATTATCAGCGACAAAACAAAGCATGGCTGGAATGAAGAATTTTTGAGCAATTTTTCTCAAAGTACATTTAATGCCATAATGGTCAGCAGTTGGCGCATTATGATATTCCTTAATAATAGCTTCACGCTCACATGTTGGTACAACTAACTGAGCTTCTGCTTTATCTTCTTCCGAGGAACGGTGGAGTACTAGTGGGAACAAATATCCACCACCTGTCCATTTTACATATTTACTCGAATTTGGGTATTCGAATGATTGGATTATTTTGGCTAGATCTTTGGTCTTTCAATTGTTTCACCCTGGTATCAGATGCCAACCAATGGGGCAAGTCAATCTGCACTTAATCAGCATTGTGTTCACATGGTGGTCTAGAAAGTGTATCGACTACAATGTTGCGTTTGCGGGGCAGATAATCAATAGATAAGCCTTGGACATCGACATAGTACTCATCTCGCCGACCTTTCTGCTAGAGATTTTAGGCTAAGCAAATACTTAAGGCGTTGGTGATCAGTCTGCAGGGATATTTTAGTAAATTCAGTATAACCTCTAAACTTTTAAAAGGCCCAAACAAGAGTATATTATATCAGATAACAAACACTTCTTGAATCACCTAAACAAATTAGACTACTTGACATCTGCTAGATGCAAATGGATATTTCATGCCTCATACTACTCTAGGCATCACCGTCATAGAGTGTACAGTTTGTTACAAGATTTTATTATTATTTAATATTACTTAACGTTGGTCCGTTATATATGTGTAAATTGATAACTGATAACTATGCTATTGACAGAACTTTAAAGATCGGAAATCTGATTGAAATACATTGAACATTGAAGTACATTATGTACACTGCTCAATAATTGAAGTTGATATTGGAAACATATGTCAAGGTTCCAAATAAATAAAAGTCGATTTGTTAAATTTTATGTTTAACAACAAAAAGCAAAAAAAACTTTTCAATAATATAAATATATAATTCAAAATTATTGAAAAATTCAAGAAAAACCATAGTAACAAAATTGCTACGTTTTTACATAATTTAGTACATTGTAGATCACCTTTCACTCTTCTTAAAGCGTTACCTTGTTTGGAAATGTAATTACCCAATTAACAATAAAAGTTTGAGGTATCGTTTCCGAAATTGTTTGCAAATTTATTAGCAAAATGTTGTAAAGTTTTAGGTGGTTGAAGAAGTCGATTTAAATGTCTATTTTCGCCTAACATATTTCCATGCAATTCATATCCGGAGAACACGATGGTCACTTTATTTTGGTAATTCCATTAAAGTCTATCTATTTGTTAAAAATTACTGCGCGGTGGGGACCGGAGTTATCGTCGATAAAATCAAATCTGTAACCTATAGCACCAGCAAATGACGCTATAATTGGCTTTAAGTCTTAATTACGAGATGTTAGAGCCTTCATTGTTTTATTTATTAAAATTACTAAGCCCATGCCAATTATGTATGCCCCCTTTCTTTTCAGACCAATATTCTACCCTCAGACGTAAATAGAACGAATATTGATGGGTCAGAAAAGAGGCAATGCTCCAGTCTTGAAAGCCCCATTGACTATGTTCCCTTGCCAAACTATATTTGCGTGTAGGTTGTTCCGCCGTCAATCGTGGATATGCAACGCGCCTTTTTGCTCTAAAATGACATGCAGGCAACCATCTTCTGATAGTTTGACTAGAAATCACCCTTTTTCTAAAGATCATTATGCTATTATGCTATTAATCCTTGACGCTGTTACGAAGAAACATGACATACCTGTTTCTTCTTGCTGATGACTATGAAACATTCTTGAGCATAAATTGTGGCTCTCTCACGTTCACCCATAAGTATAAGCTGCAGATCCTGTCTCTAAATAGTAATTCCATACCCGTATTATAACACTCTGAGACGCATTAAGTCGCATAGTGATTTTCACTCGAGATAAACCTTCCTGGATCCAACGTACTAACTGGTCAAGTTTCACAGTATCTCATAGTTTTAAAGGCATATTGCTAAATTGTATTTTAACTAAACTAAATTTTATTGGAACAATAGTAATAAAGTCGCTATAACTTATACTATGTACCTATCTATATACAATATATTCTAAACCAGATTTTTATTTACTGAAAAGTAAAAAAAAACCAAGAAAGAAACAGTATGTAAAAAGCATTAGATATAAATTTTTGTTCAGGTATCAATTATAATTAAATTTGAATATTTTAAATACAAAATTACGAGGAATAAATATTTCCACTTCAATTGGTTAGGATGTATATCTTTTATTGTATTATTTTTTTTTGTTTTAGTGTAAGAATCATGTTCCTTTATTATTACAATACTTAGTCTTTTCCACTAAATAATATTTGTGTCGCAATTGCATATTAATTTATAAACAAAATTCTTCGGTTTTATTATTTTTTACTTTTATTACAATAATTTTATTATTGAACTTAATAGTTTTTGATAATAAAGTAGATATATTTATTCTATTATTTCTAGCGGTACTAGACAAAAGTCAGTATGAAGCCAAAGTTTTAAAAAGTCGTCACGATAAGAAGAAAGATCGTTAAAGGTACTGAAAGTGTGTCCTTTTCTGTAGTATATGATCGGAATAGTAAAAATTAATAAACTTAAGCCAAATACAATTTTATTTAAATACAAAATAAATGCATTTAGTGCTCAGCAATTAATTATTTAAGATAACAATAGTCTCTGAATTATCCAATTTTAAGCTGCACAATACAGTGTTGCTGTGTCCATAATCAAAATTATACCCTGGAGATGGTAAATAACCGGCATGCTGCTGTAATCTAAAAAAATCTAAATTTGCCGGAGCAAAATTATTGTTCCACATCCAGTTCCAAAATTGTAATGAATCCCATTGACCATTTTAACTCGGTTAGCTCTTTATTTCATAGCCTACTCTATTGTCGATTCAAGTAGTTAAAACACGGCCCCATTGTTTTAGTCAATTAGTATAACGAAATGGTGCTCATTTATCACTTCAAACTACATTAAACTGCCAAATTTAGACCACTATAAATTTACTTTCGCTATTATGCTTTTAGTTTTTTCAATAGAAACTGCGTATGGTGCAGTTTAAAGGCATTTTTCATGAACTACATATCTTCCGTAGTAGCGTACATTTTTGTTCGTCAAATACTAAATAAAGGACATAAACAAAATTGGATGTTTCAGGAAGTATGTAGAATAATTAATATTGCATCAATATTAATCACATTTATTACTAATTCATTATTTCATTTCACAATGTACAGTCTTGGTAAATATGAATAGATATTTAATACAAATATAAGCACATATTATACGGTTTTGACGTAAGTCTAAAGAACTACTATGTAATCCCTTTTATAGCATAATACGTCTTTCGGTTTCCTGTCTCGAAAACTGTCTCCAGGCCAATCAATTTGAAAGTTTTATTTAAAACTAAAGATGAACTTAATGAAGAAACTGGTGCAATTGGTGAAACTGGTAATGGTGCTCTAGAGCAGGGGTGTCCAACTTGCAATGCCTCAAGGGCCAAAACTAAAACCTTTGATGTTGTCGCGGGCCATATAATAATTTTGTTACAAGTAATAACAAAATAAAGTGAGGTATAAAAATAATTAAAACAAAAAAGAGTATTATTTCTTTTATTGCTCAACAACAACATTTTTTTATAAACGGAAAATTTATTGATAACACTTTTCAATAATCAAGACAAACATTGCAAAAGCAACGAAAAATATGTATCCAATTAGTGTGAGGACTGTGGTCGATCGGCTTCATCCACCAATGAAGAAATGTCCACCTCCAGTTCAGTTGTAGACACTCTCATAAGATGACGTAAGGAAGAATCGGTAAGGTTGCTTCTATTTTTATTTTTTATGTATTTCATGGAGGAAAAGGCACTTTCACATATATGTGTGCTTCCGAACATTGACGTCATTTTCAGTCCAAAATCTCGCAGGTTTGGGAATTTCTCCTTTGACAGTAATTTGAAAAATTCAGGTCCCTTTTCTTGTCTGGTGATTAGGAACATGTCTGCTTGAAGATCACATAACTTAAGCTGTAAGTTGAGTGGTTGATCATCAATGGTTGCTCCAAGAGGGTTATTATAAAGTAGTACACTGCTTTTGAGACTTTCAATTTCTTCAAATCTTGTATTGAATTCATCAATAACTTGTTCAATTTGTGAAATGCAGGATGAAAACTCAATATTTTCCTCACCGTTGAATTCTTCTGCTATTTGCAGACAGCTAGGGAATTGTGTCAGGTTGTTCTTTTCCAAAGCACGTTTAAACACGTTCAGCTTATTCCGGAATCCGTTTATCATTCCGATCAAATCTAAAACCGTCTGGTTTCTTCCTTGAAGACTCAAGTTTAACATGTTAAGGTGATTAGTCAGATCTGTTATAAAAGCTAACTGTCTTAAGAATTCTGGATCCTTAAACTTCTCTTCCAGTTCAGTTGTGTCAGATGAAACGTATTTGTTGAGGAATGTAGGGATTTCCTTTCTTATGTCAAAAAATCGTTCCATGCACTTTCCTGCACTCAGCCACCTTACATGGTTGTACATTAGCAAGTCTCCATACTCAGCCTCTGTTTCCACTAAAAACTGCTTAAGTTGCCTGTGTAAAAGAGATTGATTTCCACCTCTAGTCATATTTATAATCTTAATCACGATTTCGAAAACTTGATCTTCCTTGACTGATTTTCCACATAAAGCTCCCTGATGTATAATACAATGAATTGTTGGGCAAGTGACACCATTCTCTCGAAGCAGACCCACTAATCCAATTTTTTTACCTGTCATTGATGGGCCCTGTCTGTTGCTATGGCTGAACATTTATCAAAGCCTCCAATTCTGTCAACTGTTTTCTTCACAGCCTCATAGATGTCTTTTCCTTTTGTTGTTCCATAAAGAGGACAAATATCAAATAACTCCTCTTTACTGGTAAAATCATCAAAAGTAGTGCAAACAAATATTAACAGCTGACTAACATCGGTTTGATCAGTGCTTTCATCCAAAAAAAGTGAGAAATATGAACTTTTCTTAACCAAGCTAAGCATAGATTTTTCTACTTGCTCACCCATAGCAACAATCCTTCTTTGTATGGTTTGATGTGAAAGTGGCACTGATTCAAATTTCTCCGCCATTTTAGAATCAACGAAAGCCTTGGCCATTTCAACAGCACATTTTTTTATCAAATTGGCATCAGTGAAAGGTTTTTTTGCCTTTGCCAGGTCAAGCGACACGACATAAGATGCATGCAAAGAATGCGTTTGAGAGTGTAATATTTTACTGAACATACCAGTTTGCTGTTTAAGCTTTTTCTTGAAATCTGCAACTAGGGCACGCCGACTTTCATTTGTGTACGTAGCATACTTATTTGCATGCAGTGTTGTGTAATGTCTTCTCACATTATATTCTTTAGGCACTGAAACGACATTCATGCACATTAAGCACTGCAACTTTCCATTATTGTTAGCAATCAAGTAATCACTCTCCCAACTTTCTTTGTAAATTCTGTTCTTACTATCAATTTTCCGTTTTACTGGTTTTACACTCATTATTGTATAAGAGGAATCAAGACAAAGAATTAATCAAGTTCACTGTTCACTAGCAATGTAATAGATTAGCCGACTAGCCTACGTGTCAGTAGCACACTGGCACGATGGTGGCTGGCGACGGATGGTAAGCAGTGGGAGGTGTGGCCTGCGTGAACTGTGATGCGCAGTAATTAGTGCAGTTCTCATAGTGGTAGAGGACGATTGTGTTCGTTACACGTCCGCGAAGCGGCACGCGGTACAGTACTTGTGATGTAAAAACACTGCTAAACCATAAAATATAAAATAAATTAAAAAATCTTTTTTCACAGTGGCAGCATTTAAAGAAAATGTATGCTTTTCGAAAATCTTACGTGGGTCACAACAAATAGCCTCGGGGGCCGGATGCGGCCCGCGGGCCGCCAGTTGGACATAATGCTACTAAACAGCTTAAATATATATATATATATATATATATATATATATATATATTATATATATATATATATATATATATATGTCTTCATATCAATGCGAGATCCGTTTGTATCATAAGCTATACAAGATGAGATCCATTTTGCAAGGCGAGATCCGATTTTGGATCTCACCTTGTATTCACGTGTATATAGTGATATCTCGATGTAACAATGATGGGGGTACAAGGAAATCGATTTTTGTCTGGACCTCATTTTGCACCCCTTTTGGCGAATTTTATATTGCAGTAGTTCCACGAAATTCGCTGTAGAGGTCAGGGCGAGTGATCCGTTGTGTATATGCTAAATATACATTTTGTAGACAACCTGAGATCCGGTAAACTTGGCAACATCGCAAATAAATTTTACAGTCAGCTCTCTCCCTCCCCTCGGCTTATTTCTGGTTTGAATAATAATATTTACATTATTAAAGAGCTCTGTCCAGAAAGGCGATTGTCAAATATCTCGAGAACTAGACGTCGTATCGGAATATTGTTTATTTGTAGTATTATTTTTTTACAATTTTTCTTTTATATCTTCTCCATTGTTCGTTTTACAAAAAATGTTAAAAATTTATTTTAATCGCTTTTAAAAGACCTATAAAATAAACCCAACCACTTTCAATTTGATTGAGAGTTATATATTAACACAAATCTATTTTGCATATCATTTATAATTAAGGGACCAACTATGCTAAATTGATGGATTCGACCGTTACTTGATGGAAATTCATTTTATGTGACAATAAAACACTGAAAACTTTGTTTTCAAAACTTCCACAAATTTTTATTTTAAATTATTATCACTACAGCTGTTTCGGCTGATTGCCTTTCTCAAGTGATCTGTTTTTGGTATGGGTTTACACTTTATAGCCTCTAATGAAATAAGTTGAGGAGGGGAGAACTGTTTGTCTCAAGCTGGTCATTCAGAATTATATCTGTGTTTTTTAATTTGTTGATTTCCATAGATTCTAACAAAGATAGCTTAAGGCCTTTATTTTGAATGTGTAGAATTTTAAATTCGTCATCAAAAGAATGATTATGATCTAGAAGGTGAAGTGCGTATGTAGAATCTGTTTTTCTATTATTGAAAGCCCTTTTATGTTCTGCTATTCGTTTATTAAAATTTCTACCTGTTTGAAACAAAGTTTTCAGTGTTTTATTGTTACCAACTATGCTGTTCACGTACTATATTGAGATTCCAAGGGAATATTTTTCAATATATGTAGTTCATTTCTGCTAAACTTGGACACTGTACGTCAAATAGTTTACGAGCTACAGCTTTATAAACAAATTAACTTCATATTTATTCGTTTATGGAGCCCGGACGAAGGTCAAAGTAGGGAGAGTTATTTTAAGGGGAGGGGATTTTAACTCAATGAATCAAAATTTAGTTGTATTTGAAAAAAAAAAATGTTTTTGAATCAGAGATTTTTTTAATTGTCTTATTATATAAACAATTTAATAATTATTATACTAATAATTAGTAAAATAAAAAGGGCTAAAGAAGTAACCAGAACCAGTAAGGGCAGTAACCAGAGTCATCTTTTTACCTACTATAACTTTTCAAAATACACCAATTAGATTCATAATATTTATGTATTAAGACTAGTAAACAGTAAAATATGTACCTAGTTAAATTGAGTTTTGAATTAACACTGTAAATGAATAGTTTATTCATATATATGTATATAGGATAATATTAATAAACAGCAGCTGTATTACTTTTAAAAAGATTTATTTTCAAGACATGGATGAACGTTAAATCGCTCTATAAGAATTATAAACGAAAACTTTAAATTGAACCCAGGTCTTGTCTCTGAATAAATCAGGTCTCTCATTTTTAAGTTTTAAGCACTGTTGTTTTTTTGGAGCCACTTTACTTTTAAGCTGGCTCTTAAAAAATGCAGACATAACAGACTTCTGTTTTGCAATCCATGTCACCCGGTAATGCATTTTTTCTTTTTTCTTGTTGCCGCAAACATTTTTTATTCTTCATTGCAGTTTGGATCCACTAAGATATCTTTCGACCAATCTGATTCGAGTTCGTGGTCTTCTCTATTCAACACATCGGAATCCATTCCTTTACTACAATTTGGTTCTGATGCATACATATTAGATATATCATCAGGTTCTTCTGGTCGTCTGTCTTGATTGTTCCACATTTCTAGTTGCGAATCAATTTCATTTAATGTTTTGCCTTTGTTTTCAGCACCAACGCCCTTCTCCATCATCAAAAGCAATTTTGCTATTTTTGCCGTCTGGAAAATATCCTGAGGTAATCTTAAAAGAAATATACAATATAAGTACCCTAGCTTTTTTATTTTAAGTACAACACCCACCGGTAAAATTCCTCGTGCGTTTTTTTGTGTAGCCCATGAATCTGGCCACTTGCTCCATTTCAGTTTCATCTAAGTTTAAGATCTGCAACACTGTGGCAATTTGTTTTCGTAATCTTGACGATGTCAGAGTTTTAGGATTTTTAGCACCACAATTCTCAGCAAATTTTCTTAAAGCTTTTGAGCCATCTGCCCATTTTGAGGAACTTCCCGAAAGACCAAACACAAATGGATTATCTTTTGGCACGATGTCTGTAGAGTTTCTAACAGAAAACAAACTATCCACATATATTTGAATATTTTTTGAAAAAAGTACTGGTACTGCTTTGCTGCCTTTACCAATAGTAATAATTTTTTTAAATGTTTTGAAAGAGCAATTTCGCTTTCACTAAGTATATTTAGACACTCTTCCTGATTACTGTTAGTGGAGTTGTTAACATAAGATTCAATTTTGATGTACTGCACATCACCTACTCTTTTCCTATTCAATACAATTAAAAGGGCAAGAGCAGCTTCTGTTAATTTTTTAAATGATTTTTCATCATTTCAATTTATATTTTAATTTGTCAAAGAGGTTTCAGCCACTTGCTGCACATAATCCTTAAACATTATAATATCTTGAGTTACTGGTAATGTTTGTGGTTTGAGACACTGCTTTTCGTTGAGATCTTTGAGAGCAAGCGATCCCATAGAAAATTTCCAGTTTTTGTCCACCAGTTCATTAAATCTTTTAAACTTTCTTCATAATTTTGAACTGGTAAAATAGGGTCCTTTTTAAAGAGTAGGGATTTGACAACTGCAGCTACCGCCATCAATGTGGTTCTCATATGCAGTGTTAAAGAAGGCGCTTGAAAGGAATGTGTAACTTCATCATAACCCGAAATTATTCGAGTCGCTGCAACAACTTTATCGAAATGTTCAGCTTTAAGTGCTTCTATCATAGTATTAATGCCATACAAATCTTGTAGAGGAATTAACAATCTGCCTAATTCAGGAATTTTATTTGAAACAGCACTTCTTATATGGGGCCTTTTATGCTTTCTTAAGTAATCTTCCGCATATTGGCATATTATTACATCTCATTTTCCATTTAATGAAATTCGATCAGCCTGCATCGAATTAAAAATTTCAGATTTCAATCTTAATTTTTCCAAAAATCTCTTTCGAGATTCTATGAGTGAAAGCATGGTTTGGCCTTCACTTGCATATTTAATTCATGCTTTGTTTTCCTTATTATAATAACATTTTTTTGCATGTCGCTTCAGGGATTTTTGTTTATATAAACCTTTGCAGTATATACAGGGTAAGTAATCTGCTGATACAGTATTAGAATTTGAAAAAGACGAAGGTCTCTGGACAGGTCTAATGGTATCGGCTGCATGCAAATATGAAAAATTCCCTTGCTTTCTTAGGAGATCTAACATATGCTTTCTAGCAATATCTCTTTTGGGTAACATGGTTATTTTTAAAACACTCTCCTCTTTAGGATGTTTTCTAAAAATATGCCTCGAAAAATTTGTTATGTCCAAACTGCAGTATAGGCAGCGGCCTGTCTTGTTCCACACCCTTCCTTTCCGCAGACTACATTCTACACTTTTGCCCTTCTAAGTGCTGACCTATTAAAAAAAGAAAATAAATCAGTCTACTAAAGTCAAGGGAATTATTTAAAACAAATCACAGTGAGAAATTCTTACTGACCAATATCTAAAAAATTACAACATTTAAAAAGCCACAGCATAGTTAATTTAAGACAGAACAAATTTATTGACAAATAAGTAAATAATAAATTTTTGTCAGTCGATTTACTCTACTATATGGAACGTATTTACTCTTGTGCAAAACTAATATTTTTATGTAAAAACACGATTAGAATGTTACAATGATAGCTTTTCTTATACAGAGAAACTGTTAAGTTTAAATAATTTCTCCTTTTTAATTTTGTACATAAATAATAAACAAAAAAAACTTTGAGAATAGAATTCAACAAATTCAATAAAACAGAGCATTTTAGTTATTCGGTTTATAAAGTTTATGTTGAATTATTTGATTATATACAGAAAAATTATAATCATTACTTACCTTCTGTTATCTTTGAATTTTGTTTCACTAATTCAACTAACCGCTGCCCTTAGACATTTTTAAAATATAAAACACCGTAACCGCAAATTACTTTACTCCTTGAGTAGGAAATATGCAATACAAGACGAGCTCTGGTCGCTCGACTAATACCCTTTAGAGCTGGCAACAGTGTGGGATCTCGCGTTGATCGGAAAATATCAAAAATTTTGTATATAAGTCTTCCCCTTCCCTTTTCAGCTACGGATCTCGTTTCGCTTTTAATTTATCAGAAAAATTTAAGTTCAAAAATCTTTTCCCCTCTAAGTGTGCCATGATTAATATGTTAATTATAAAGATAGTTATGAACAATATACTCAAATAATTAATTTCCTATTGGTGGATCTCGGGTTGTCCTCGATTTAATCGGATCTCGCCTTGTTATGAAGACGTATATATATATATATATATATATATATATATATATATATATATATATATATATATATATATATATATATATATATATATATATATATATATATATATATATCCCGAGAACTCAGTAATTTTCATATATATATATATATATATATATATATATATATATATATATATATATATATATATATATATATATATATATTCAGGGATTCTACAGTATTCACTGCCTTCCCTCGCTCAACCGTTTCCATCTCTCTCTGTTGTCCCATTCTCCATGGTTTAGGCCTCCCTTACTCATGGCGTCGTCTACTTCGTTCCTCCAGGATTTTCGGGATCGTCCTCTTTTCCTACTTCCTATGGGGCTCCATTCGGTTATTCTTTTTCTCCATCTGCTATCGCTAGTTCTTCTTACATATCCATACCACTTTAGTCTTTGTTTTCTATATATGTTAGTATGTCTGTTTCTATTGACGTTCTTTGCTTTATTTCGTCATTCTTTCTCCTATCCATTCTTGTTACTCTGCAGCATCTTCGCAGGCATTCCATCTCTGTTGCTACTATCTAACTGCTGTTTTTCTTGTTTATGTTTCAATTTTCAGCCCCATATGTCCCAATACTTCGCACTAATGTTTTATAAATCTGTGTTTTGTCTTCATATTTAGGTGTCTATCTCACCATACTGAGTTAAGTTGTCGGATTGCTGTTCTTGTTTGTCCTAATCTTTGTGTAATTTCTCTGTTGTTGCCTTTTTCGTGATTATAAACCCCAAGTATTTAAATTTATCCTTTCCTTTGATTGTTACGTTGTCATCAATCTGTAGATCTTCTATGTCTTCTTCACTTGTAGATAGGTACTCTGTTTTCGCGAGGTTAATATCTAGGCCAGCCTTGGTATATTCTTCTTGTAGTTTCTTCATTATGTAGCTGAGGTCGTCTTGGTCTTGTGCAATCACTACTTGATTGTCTGCAAAGCTTAACGTATATAGATATTCGTTCCGTACCGGTACTCCCATGCCTTCAAATTTTCTTTTCCATATAGTTTTCTTTCTCTAAGTATATTTTAAATAGGGTTGGAGATGTGGAACAACCCTGCAGGAGCCCTTTTGTTGTGGTGAAGTCTCCTATGATTCTTGTTCCCATTTTAATGGATACTTTATTTTCTTTATACAGAGCTTTTGTAGCTTCTATGAGTTCCGTCTGTATTTCTAATTTATACATTGCCTTAAAAAAAAGCTTAAAAATGAAAGTAGAAAAAATAAAAATGAATTAGTAACTATATAAGAGAACCAACAAATGATAGCATAACTGATTATTCAATCTGGAGAGTGGCTTATTATATATATAGTGGATATGGAAATTAAAACGACCGATCTTGCAGAATCCTCCTTAAGAAATACAGATGGAAACTGGGAAAAAGCAATTTAGAGAAGGTCAATAAATTTGCTAAATTTATCGAGAAAGCCTTTAAGCCAAATGAAGGTGATAATATCCTTAAATGAGAAAACATCACACAGGAAGAAGATGTAATTGAATTAGTCACCTCAAAAAAGTAGGTATCTATGTAGTTAAATCGAAGCCAACATCAATCCAAGAACAGCATCCTCGGTTTGATTTAATTGCTGGGGACATCTTAAAACATCATTATCATCATCACCCAGCCCTTTCAGACCATTGCTGGGCATAGGCCTTCCTCATTTTTTGTCCATTGTGCTCTATCTTGGGCACTTTTCATCCAATTTCTTGACATTTTCTTGAGATTCTCAGTCCAACGAGTAGGGGGTCTTTCTCTACTTCTTTTGTCTAAACTCGGCCTCCACTCAAGCAATATCTTCGTCCACCTTTCATCACTGATTCGGGTGACGTGTCCGGCCCAGTTCCATTCCAGTATGGCAATTCGGGAAATCAAATCGGTAACTCCTGTTCTTCATCTTAAGTCTTTTTTTCTAACTCGGTCACCAAGCGATATACTCAGCATTGACCATTCCATTTTCCTTTGAGCTATGTGCAGCGTTATAAAAGTTATAGCTGTCAATGTCAAAGTTTCGGCACCATAGGTCATCATAGGCAACAAACATTGGTCAAATGTTTTACGTTTTAAAGAAATTGGTATATCGCTTTTAAAGATGTCTGAGAGTCTTTAACAGTGTGTTTTTTGTCCATTATAATATAATCTATTTCATTTTGAGTTTTTTATTCAAACTTTGCAATATTTCACCACGTTTATTTCTACTATCCAAGCCAAAGTTTCCCAGTGGTGTTTCTGTAGGGTTGGATTTCATTCCTGTTTTGACGTTAAACTCACCACATATAAAAGTAAAATGTCCTTGATGGTCTTTACGAGCAGCTTCGATATAACCATAGAATATATCTACTTCATCTTCATCATGGTCTGTTGTTGGTGCATAAACCTGTGTTATTTTCATATTATAGCTTGTATTGAAATTGAGGGTAAGACAAATCACTCTTGTGGAAAATTTCTTTAGTGATAGTATACTTTTTGGAGACGCATGTGTATAATGAAGCTGGTTCCTCTCAAGGAATTATTGTCGTTACCTACGTGGTAAAAACTTTGTCCTGATTTTAGTTTAATTAAATGTTCGCCACGTCTTCTGACTTTACTGAGACCGACTATATCCCACTTTATGTTTTCTAGTTCGCATTTCAGTTCAGTAAGTCTTTCATTGGTTAGTAGGGTAGGAACATGTATTATATGTTACAATATACTGTGTCGTCTTATTCGGCTAACTTTTTCCTGTCAATTTTTTGTCCCCCTCAGAATCCATGGGACAAACTGATAATTTATCAGTGTAAGATTCTGAAAATAGTTTCCTACTTGCCTGGGGTATTTGCGTGTTTTCAACTGACATTTTCGTGAGGAATATTTATCCTTTAAACACCACTCTGGCTAGACGTGTTGTTAAGTGTTTGTTTCAGCCGCCTATTCTGAGTCCGACGCTGTTTGCGGTCATCCACTTTGGATCCGACGCCGCGGGTTGTGATCTTATACTATCCCTAAAATCAAGGGATGCCAACTCCGACATCTTAGCCATACCGAAAGTGTTTCTTCGTCGCCTTGGATGCCGTTCTGGACTTCATCCGTGACACTGGACAAGGGACCCTTAGCAGGTGCTAGTTTACGGGGTCAAGAAGATTCTGGAATTTCGGAGGGCAGGGATTGATTCACTTTCCCTAATAGGACTATCCAATATAATCCAAGGGACTTCTAAGGAGTTCCTACCCGCTACCCATCTTAAACCAACTCCCTAGAAAAGCTCTAGTAAAGCTGATATATTTTGTAAACGCCTCGTTCAGATCAAGATATATTCCCAATATATGGAAACTGGCAGAGGTCATATTGACCTTAAACCTGGAAAGCAACCAAATCTAGTATCATCCTATAGGCCGATTTCCTAACCGCCTGTAATTTCGATGCTATACGAGAAGCTATTGGTCAAAACGCTGAAAAATTTTTTGAGTTGATAATGGCCGCTACCCACCCAAAGCGTCAACTTAAATATTGGTGTTTAGTTGGTTACTTTATTCTATGATTATTTAGTTAATCCGAAACCAGCGAAAATCACCTAATAGACTTTAATTTTAAAAAAGTTCGTTGAGTTTAACGATAAAATCAAAGTATGAATTTAGTAGAGTTAACACAACCGTCCTAAACAGGTAATTTCTGCCAAAGATAGAGATATTTCTCAAAAATACAAGTATGCTATCAACGAAGCTATGTCTACACAAAAACGGGTAAAATCATATAATAGTATTTTGGGTTTTGTCCTAATGACTAATAATTTCACAATGTAATACGTCTTACGTGTTATGAAAAAAACTAATTTTATAATATCATCTTGTGAGAATTATATACGTGGTATATCTAACCACGAATAAATATTTTATGTTTTGTTATATATGGTGATTAAGTATTTCCGAGCACTAAATTTTAAATTTATCCTTTATGGTATAATTTTTATTCGATGTTATATAAATAAAGTAAAACGTGCAAAATTTTATAGTTAAGCTCAAATGAACGCATAAACTTTCAGGAGTTGGTCATAAATTGAGGTAATGATGCAGTTTTCAAACAAACGTTGAAAAGTTTTAAACAACTCGAATGCTTACAATATACGATTATTATAAAGTTTTAAAATAAATTGATAAGCGTTTATTGATTCAGAAAGTTTTTTTTTTTATTTTTCTACTTAAAGCGAAGTTGAAATTTATTTTAGTATGCTAGGTATCTATATTTGCTTGTTAGATTCGAAAGTCTAATATAATTAAAAAGTTTCAAGGATATTTAAAAGTTTTGAAATTTTGTGTTAGTAGGTATTGATCATCCCCTAAAACAATTATTGTATATTAGCAATTAAACAAAAAACAAAGAAAACAAGAACGTAAGCTTCCACTTAATATTTTATTTATCTTTCGAAATTAGTTTATACAGAAAAATACTCATTAGAACTTATGATCTGAAAAATATGTAAATGCAAAATCTTTTTCCCATAAATTTATTTTTACCAATTTTAAACTCACTTTCATTTTTTTCGTATAACAAGTTATTTCTTTCACCTTTCAGGAACAACTTGACATAAAGTTACACAAAAAGGTCCAAAAAACAAATATTTGCCGAAAAACGGTCTGAGAACTTTAGGTCGATTAAGTATATAAATAAAATAGACAAAACAAAATCATTTGCACACAAATTTAAAATAATTTGTATTTAAACTCATGCTTTGAAAATAGAAGTTAACAGATATATCTTTTTCAAATTTTGGGAACTATAAAACACGAAACTCCAAATTAAACAAATACAAAACAACTATTTCTAAGAAATTAAACAAATACTAAATAGAAAACAAATGTTTGAGCTGTGTATCTTCTTCTTCCTATGCCGTCCCCATTAACGGAGGTTGGCGACCACATTTTTAAAGGCTTCTCTATCTTTTGCAACGTGGAATAATTCGTCTACAGTCATGTTTGTCCAGTCTCGAATATTTCGCAGCCATGACTTCCTCTTTCTACCTATTCCCTTTTTGCCATCGACTCTACCCTGCATGATGACCTGCAGCTGTGTATAAGATACAAAAATTAACGGAAATAAATCAAGCTTTACTGCTTTCTTCGGAAATACAATCCTGTAGACAGTCAGAACAAATGCATTTGGCGTGTTCTAAGCACACACATTTTTGTCATTTTTGACAGGTATATCTGGTTGGCCGTTTTTTTTTTGTCTACTGCAGTAAAAACAACGAACTCGACGATCAGGTTGTGGATTTGAGGCTGGAATAATTTATTCTTTAATAAGGCAAATTTCTTTTATTCCTAAGAGCTTCTAAAAAAAGTTTTCTAGTCGTTTTATCTATATCATTAGATTTATATTTGTTTGTTACAAATGAATTGATACCGGCTACATTCATTTCAGAATAAAAATGACCATACGCCATCGAGCGCAATTCTAGGCGTCACACATTTTATCAACTAGATCTACCAAATCTTTGGATTAATTATAGTCAATTATGATTTCTGGCTTGCCCGTAAATTCGTCTAGCAAATAGTTGTGGTGCTGATATGACGAAGAGTTTTCATTCTCCATTGTCTTTGTATTTAAATTTCCAGATCTCTGTGCTTGGCAATCTTTTGTATTTAACATGCAGATTACTGTTGTTAGGTATCGCCACATCGATTAGTGTTGTTTGTTTTGTTAGTTTATTAACAAGTTCCAGATCTGGCCTATTGTGTGCCACTGTTTGGTCTGTGAGCACAGTGCGGTCACAGTATAGCTTGAAATTGTCATTTTTAAGCATACTCTCTGCAACCTCTTGATAATATTGTAGGTGGTTTATTTGGAGAAGTCCTAGTTTAATAGCTATCTTTTGTTGAAGGATCTTCCCTACTGAATCATGCTGTTTCTTATATTTAGTTGCAGCAAATGCCTGGCAGCTCCCTATAAGATGTTGGTTGGTTTCTTGGGCTTGAAATCCATATCGGCATTTATCGTTTGGACTTGAGGGTTTTTAAGTATATATTTTACGTAATTTTTAGTTGGTATAACCTAATCCTCAATGACGAGTAATAAACCTTATGTTTCAGGCAACATCTTTCTTGATGTCAACCAATAGTTCGACGCTATATTGTCGATATAGTCTTGACTGAATTCATTGAGATCGTCGCTCGTGTAGAGGTTTGTCCATTTAGGTGTGTTTTTCGTCCTTAGTAAGATGGTTTATGGGCATTTCTGATTCTCTCAGTTTGATGGGTGTTGTGACATCTACTGCACAAATCGCGTGATGTCGGGTCGATATCCCAGCCTCAGCGATAAAACTCAAGTAGTATTTCAAGCCATGACCGCAGGTACTTTAGCCAGAAGTTACTTGTTCTTCTAGGAGTACCTCTGTGAGATTATTTTCCTAAAATTGTCCGTTAAAAATGCCTCTATATCTTTATGTCGTCTTTTTAATACTTTATCGTTGGATTTATCGACTTTTCGGGTAAATTAGGTCCTTGTTTTGTTACAGGGTCCTAATTTGTCGAGGGAAATACTCGACAAAAACAGCTTTTTAGTATTTGAACTTTAATTTTTGTTTTAATGTAAGAGCTGCGATATAATTCCGGCATACTCCAAAAAAACTATGTGGTATACTGATAGAGTATACAATGATCTATACTCTATCTTTAAATTCAACGAAAATAGAAATAAAAAAACCCAATAATAATTACACATGAAATGAAAATATACTCTGACGAGTAAGTATAATAAAGTTAAATTCCAGATATAATAAAAAGATGTACCTAATGAATAAACTAAAAGTTATCAAACTTCCAAACTGCCCAAATAACTATTTAAAATAAATGGGTGGAGATTTTTCCTGCCGCTTTCCTTATGTCTTCATATGCTTAAGTCTTGAATGTATCGACAATAAAAGAACTCAAACTCCGGTGAAACAGAAACCAATCCTTGGTGGAAATAAAAACCCAAAAAAGCCCCAACTTAAGTAAACTTCTTCCCCGGGTGACTTCTGATAATGGATTGTGTTTTTTGGGGTTGGTTAAAAACAAAAATATCTCCCATTATTTTCCGTTTCTCGTTATGTAGGGAAACAAAAGGCAAGAAAAACAGACCAAGGTTTCTAACCTTGTAAAGAATATAAAAACTTATCACAAAAAGTGGACTAAGGCATAAGAAGCTTTAGATGTTAAAAGGTAATCGAAAATAATCACGACCGTTGAGAGTTTAGGCCTACTAAATATGTTTTAAATCAATTATATGAATAAAGTTCTTGGAGAAAAATATATTCTCAGTATATTTAAAATAGAAAGATATTTCTCACTGACAAGATCTTTTTGTACTATTTACTCGCATTAATTAACCTTTTCTTTTTTATTAAAGTATTCTTAATGTTTTGCAATTCCTTCTTCTACATAGCTTTGACTTTCTTTGTGGATGTATAAGTTGTTGCTCTGGAAATCAGGATCTTCTGACATTATTGCTACAAAATGGTTGGAATGCTCGTATATAGTAGCAGTAGTTAAAAAAAGATACCTATCGACTATATGTAAAATAAAATTTGGTCGTGTTTTCTTTTTAGCACAATGTATAAAATTAAATTGATAGAATTTGAAGACTGCGAACATTGTTGCGA
Organism: Diabrotica undecimpunctata; assembly: GCF_040954645.1. Taxonomy (NCBI): domain Eukaryota; kingdom Metazoa; phylum Arthropoda; class Insecta; order Coleoptera; family Chrysomelidae; genus Diabrotica; species Diabrotica undecimpunctata. The sequence goes on along the minus strand of NC_092804.1, from coordinate 105,390,877 downwards.
TAAAGAATGTGTAGATCTAGATAATATGATTTTTGACTATATTTATTTGCCATCACTTCTTTAAACGCCTTCCTATCTTTTGCAACGTGTAATATCTGACTAAGTCTGAGGCTAGTCCAATCTATGATACTCCTCAGTCAAGATTTTTTGCCTATATAGCCAAATATATATAGGAACTATAGTTTACTAATTGGTTTTCTTTCAAAAAGGAAAATTTTGTGTAATAAAAATGTTCTCAAATGTAATATAAATTTTGGGTTAACGAACACTTACGTAGCAGTGACCGATGACTTGACGTGCCTTTCGAAGTCCGGTGCCGGCTAAGTTGAAAAAATTCTAGTGTTACTTCAGTTACCAATGCGATTCGTTCGGATTGATAAGCTAGTACCTAGCCACTGAGGCTACACACGTACTGCTACACGCCATAGAGATAAATTTGATAAGCCTAATCTAGCTCAACCTATAGTTACTTCTCTCTTGTATAAAATACGAAATATGTTTAGTTTAGCTTCAATATAATGTAATAAAAGCATGGCTTTTAATATTGAGCACCTGATTTTTTCACTGATACTGATGTTCAAAAATATAGTTCTACAAAATTTCTTTTTCCTATAAAATAATTTATAAAAAAATAACCAACCAATTCCATTATTGATCTGACTTTCTAACATTCATATTTTAGAGATCACATGGCTTTTAATCTTCATTATTATAATGTGTAAATCGTTCATATTATTAATGCAAAAATAGTTTTGCATGAGAAGATTTTGTAGTTTTAATTATATTTTAAAATATACGGTATATATTTTAGGTTTAAAGGGTTTAATTATTAAATCCGTAAGTACATATTATCTAACACTCTCTTTGAGCAACAAGTGTATATACATACCTCACCTACGCCACACCGAAACAGGTAAAGATAGAAACAGCAAATTCACGAATCCCCATTTTCAGTCATCTATTCGGTGGATGCATAGAAAGCGGTAACCGCCCCCTGGAAAGATTAATCAAGAAGAAAGTGGCGCCCCCTCGCGTTGGAAAATTAGATATTGTAATTTCGTCACCCTCGAAAACACTAGACGTCCTGTCTAATTTACGCCTCAATCACGTTTTGTGTGAAAAGGGGTCAAGGCCATTTACGGCGGTTGACCTGCTTATATTGATTCCGATCTTTTACGGGTGTTTGGGGAACGGCCGGTCAAGGAAATGGCATAATATTAACACACTCGAGTGTATACGTTTTCCTAAAATCATAAAAATGATAATGAGTGCCGTTGTTGACATAAACCAATACAAACACATATTTAAGCTTATTCAATCAAGAAGAACATTAATTACGAATCTATAAATCTTTTTAGGGCAGTAATGTAAAAAAAGGTTATAGTACTTCGGTTCCAAATGAGATGTTAAATTGCAAAATGAACAAAAATTGTAAAGAATGTGGTCAAACCTATTTAATATTGATAACGCTGAAGACCAAGGAATGTTATTATAAATATAAATTAATCCAAGCCCGGACTGGCCCGCCGCGCCGCCGGTTTTTAGCATTGTATATCCATACAAAAAATTTACGCTTAAAATTTTTTGAAACTTTACCCAAAGAAAATGCAACCGTTTTCCTAAAAAAAATAATTTGCTTCCGATTTTACCGTTTGATTGATTCATTGGTGCAAAGATCAATTGAATATGGTGTTTTTGTAAATTACAACTTATGTCAGACGGCAGATAATCAAAGGCCAGCCCACATAGCTCGAAAATTGCACCGGTTTTATGTTAATAGCTTAGATGCAACGTGCGGTTTTACGATTCGGGCGCCGCTATCATCAACATCCGCTGATATATATCCATCTGTTATAATATAAGGATGTTTGATCCCACAATTTGCCTTAAATATACAGGTGCAGTTTGCTGTGCTCAATAACTTCAGTATACCTACATAACGAAACCAGATTTCCTAGAATAATAACCTTGCAAAATACGGTGAATGACATGGCCCCTAGTCCGTGGCGGACGTTTATTGGTCAAGGGGGGTTAAGAATCTCCGCGAGGAGGAGCCACCCGAATGTGGCAAATGACTATATAGAGAACAAATCGTTATTAAATTTTGGGTCAAGAAATATGTGTGGACTGAGGCAATACTACTAAGTATTATAGTCTAAGAGTGAAAATGATTTACAACGTATGCTGGACATAACATAACAGCCAGAAAATTTAACATGTTAATTTTTCCAAAAAAGACAAAATGCATGGTGATAAGAGTAAATTTACTAAGATGTAAATTGGAGCTGGAAGGTCAGATAATAGAACAATTTCTATTATAAAGAGAGTTTAAATATCTAGGCATCACATTATCTAGCTACGGAAAGCTCGAAAAGAAAGTGAATAGAGCAAACAGAGCAGGTTGCCTTAATGAAAGAATATGGAAACATAAAAATATCGGAAAAGAAATAAAAGGTAGAATTTGCAAAACAGTCATCAGACCAATATTAACATATGAGGCATAAACACAACCTGGCACAGCGAGGACAAAAAGGATGTTAGAAACAGCAAAGATAAAATCACTTTAATAAAAATTGATAGTAAAACACCATGGAACAGAGCTAGAAGTAACGATATAAGACGTAGATGCAGGTGAAGAAAATCAAGGACTTGGTAAGAAATAGAAGAGTAGAATGAAATGATCATATAGGCCGAATAACATCAAAAAAAGTAGTAGTAAAGACGGCAAGAGACGGTTCCCGAATAGTAAGATGATGAGTAGGAAGACCACGTAAACGATGAAATGACAACTTACTAGAGGCACATTGAAAAACAGACACGAGCCATGTCTACATAAAAAGAAGAAGAAGATATGAGAGGAGCTTATTCAAACAAGGTAAGACGCACAATACGATTTAGGAAATAAACAGACTGCACCCAGAAATATTAGGCATAAGCAAAATGCGCTGGCCTGGTTCCGGTAAAACATTGTTCATGGATAAAACGATATATTACTCCAAAAATAACACCCGAGATCATCTATACGGAGCTGGGATAATTATCTCCAGGAGAATCCGAACAGCCGTTGTAAATTTTGTTCCCCTTTTTGAATAGAATGCTGTTATATACAGTGTAAGTTATAACAAATACAAATACAGGGTAAGCCAGCGAACATTAATATAGTGCAAGTGTATGCTCCAAGTGCAGGTAAATCATAAGCTAAAATAGAACATTTTTATAAACAACTCAAACAAATTTTACAATACACCAAGAAGAAAGAGATTACAATGGAATGAGCGATTTAAATGCAAAGACAGAAAAAGGCCGAGTGGAAAATGTAATGGTGATTATGTTTTAGGAACAAGAAATGCTAGATGCGATAGATTGCTATAAACAACTTAAAATCTGGCAGAGCCCCCGAGCCAGACAAAGTTTACATCGAGCCGATTAAACTTATAGATCAAGATAATTTAAGCGCAATAACTATTCTCTTTATAGTGTTCTATTAATATTTATAGTGTTTAACTATTCTCTGTATAGTTTTACAAATCTTGCTCAAAAATTTTGAGACCAACAAAAAGATCGTTTCGTCACATTTATAGACTATGAGAACGCTTTCTACCAAGTTAAACATAACATTATCATAGAATGTCTAAGCGAAAACGACTCTACAAAAATGATAATACCATAGTGAGAAATCTCTATTGGTACCAACAGGCTGTGGTAACATTAGATGATAATAGCACGGATACACAACCGATAAGTAGAGGTGTGAGACAAGGCTGTGTACTTTTATCATTACTATTTAATATTTACTCCGAAGAGTGACTTACACAAGCACTTGAAAACTGTACAGAAGGGATCAAGATAAATGGTAAAAAAATAGTAACATTCGTTGACGATACAGTCATTATCGCTGAACGTAAGAAAGATTTGCAGACTCTACTAAACACGAAATCTCAAATCAAGAATAGCAATCAAGCCCAGCTTTTTTGACGATGAGGAAATTTCTGAGTAACCAAAGACTCAATCTGCAAATCCGATATCGGATGGTAAAATATTATATCTACTCTATTCTTCTATATGGTGTTGAACCTTGTACTGTTAATATTGACTTAATAAGTAAGCTAGAAGCTTTTAAGATGTGGAGGTTTAGAAGAATTTTGAAAATACCATCGACCGATCATATTACGAACGAAATGGTTTTGCACAAAATGGGAAGAGACATAAAACTTTTGACCACTTTTAAAAGGAGAAAGACAGCATATTTGAGGCACATACTTAGAAATTAGAAGTACGAGCTGTTGCAGCTGATTATGAAGGGATATCAAAGGAAAAAGGGCTGATGAAATACTTTGGCTGAAAAACGTTAGCGACTGGATCGGGTTGAACACACAGACGCTTTTTAGAAAAGCAGCAAATCGAAACGAACTTGCAATAGTTATAGCCAACCTCCATTAGTTGAGTGGGCACTAGAAGAAGAGAAAGCTGCTTATTGCGCTTAAGCATAAAATAGAAAAACAATCATATAGTCCTTGTTGGATTGCTCGACTTGTATTTGCAAGAAAACCACCGGCTTTGAAATTATTATAGAGAATTGTGTACTTCGATTGTATCTTTCTTTTGTACTTCTTATTTTTTACTTTTTTCTAGAAAAAATAATTCGCATAATAGGTAGAAATAAGAAGAAAAATTCGCTGTTCCTAGCAGAGGCGGATTGCCCATATTTTTGCACGCTCGCTCTAGCATTGATGCCTCTCTTTTTGAAAGAATTTAGACCCACCAATTGAACTCAAAAACATAGATAAGTAAATTTAAACCACATGCACAATGGCTTCATATTTAAGGGGTGCAAAAACATTTATATAATACATTATGCCACAAGGCAGTAAAAATAAAGAATGGCCAAAATTGCATGTAAATTAAAGGCCAAGGCGAAGCCCATTTAGGGTATTTATTGTTTACTCCTGAGTAGCATATGCTATTTTTGTCATGCCTTGATCCCAAGTAATCATTTTAGTTGAAAAGTTACTTTTTTAGGTCGAGGCATCCCAAAAAGATAATGAATCCCACATTCCCAATAAACTAAAATCTAAGAGTCTAAAAACAATGAGTAGATAATAAACTCATATACCCCATGACTTCATATATTTAAGTGGTGGAAAAAAACAGGCGATTAAATTAAACTCACATAATATTATATACACAGTGAAAATTAAGGGGTCCTAAACAGGAGACTAATAAATTAAACCTATATGGCCGACGGACGCACATTTAGAGATCGAATGAAGAACAGCGAATGATAAATTAAAACGATATACCCAATAGCTGTCGTTTTTAAAGTTTAACACACAGGTTTACTTTAGCAGTGACAGTTTTGGGCTACTAAATTGGCAGCCATTGTGTACATGGTTTTAATTTATCATTCACTGTTTTCTGCAACTATTGGGAATATGAATATAATTTACTACTTACTGTTTTTGAACCCATAAATTTGCAGAAACATATCAATTTTTTTTTGGATGCTCATTGTGTTTTTAGATTTTAAAAAAATTTAATAAACATACAATAAAATTTTTTTTTCATTGATTTGGGCCTAGTGTAATCTAGCCTTTACATTGAAAACTATTGTATGCAAAGTACCGGATTGAAAAATTGAATTTTAATGCACTGTACACACATGTCATGTTTCATCTAGCAATAGTTCACCATGTCTTCGTTGATCCTTCTATCTTACTGGTACTATACCTAAATAGGTCTAACGTGCATAGGAATCAAGAAAAAGGGGCACTGCAAACCGATGGAGGTTTTAAATCAATCATTGCAGGATAACATAAATTTTATGGAAAAATCGTTAGATGTCGTCACTTATTTAGTTTCTTTTTTTATTTTTAAATTTCTTCGTGATTTTGAACTTGAATGAACACAAAAGACGTATCGATTTTCTATTTACGCAATTCATTGAAAAAAGCAGGGAGCAGTGATTCGAGAAAAAATTTTCTTTACTGTTATATTTCTTTAAAAAACACCTTTCGTTAACTACCATTCAAAAAGTTTTAATAAAAATTCGTCCAAGTGTTAAATCGAAATGTCGCCCATAATATTCGTAAATTTGTCTGTTGAACTGAGCGAATTTTCCAATAAATTTCAAATTTGGAATAATTGAGTCACATAGGCGAAGCTTGGTATGACAGAGAGAAACAGAAACGGCTTGGCACGTTTTAAGGCAATCGGCAACATGAACACTAAAAAATATAATCCACATATTTTACATAACATAACTAATAAACAACATTATTTGAGTTGACGTTTCGACAGGTACTCAACGTCTTTATCAAAACTATGTCTAAAATTTATCGATTACTTTTATCATAGTATTTATAAAAAAACGTACACCAATAAACGTAAATTAGTTAACATTAATAAACACAGTTTTTTATAAAAATAATTCAATATATTGTTTTTAATCTATTATCAAATTATTGTCTTTGACATTCTGTCAACATATCAATAAATTTCTTGATCTAGATCAGTGGTTTATAATATATTTGATGTTTTTCTGGTATTTAGTAAAGAGTCGATTAAAAAATTTTAAAATAAATTTTATTTAATAAATGCATGTCTTTTTATCAGTTATAGGATTCGGGAAATGTTTGGTGTGTATTGATTCATATATTTCTCTTTTTTTGTGTTTTGTTCTACTCTTAAATATTTTGTTTGCTCCTAATTGAAAGTGTAATCTTGTTGTTTTTTACGTTTGGTAAGGGCTGTCGTATTTTTTTGGTAATGAGGTACCTAGAGTAATAATTAATGAAATGGAAGTCAAAGAGTAAAGATACCTTCATATACCTAAAATCGTGAAATTAAAATAAAAATAGCGCTGGCTATTCAGTTTTATTACGACTTGAGAAGCCAAATGGCTTCAAAACTACTCAAGGAAATAAAACTGACTTTATATCGTTGGTCCAACGCACAGACAAGTGATAATAGCTAATTCGAGTAATTACAAAAACAAAGTTTATAACATCATATAAAGTCAAACAAGTTTGGTTTTCAGCGATTTATTTATTTTTTGTAAACTATACACAATTGTTTGATAATGCGATTTAAAAAAATTGAAATAAATCTCATAGCTGCTTTAGAAAAAAACATATTTTCAAAACAATAGTTTCACTTAACTCATATGTGTTACTAATTAATTTAATTCACTGAATAAAAAAACATTAGACTTAAGACCATTAAATATTAAAATATTATAAATTCTCAAACAAAACACAAAAAAAACCTTTAAAAATAATTCCGTTGAAGATTAGTCTCTCTCCTTGTGTACTGCTAACTGCGTTGAATAAGATGTCGATGGAAGACTAATTATGAAATCTCTGTATTCTTCGGGAATAATTTTTTTATTAAGTAAAGAAACAAGGTCTTCCTTCTTTTTATCAGAAATAGGAATGCGACTGGGATATTTAGATTTAAGCTGTACAGAAGTCCAGTTCGTTGTTCGGTAGAATCGTTTTCTCCTTTGTGTAATATCAAGTTCCAAAAAAGTTTCTGATGATAGATCGTACTTATATTGAATTGTGAATGCCTTTGCTGTCTGAAATCGCAACCACTTGATTTTTAGCCATTTAACCTTGTCCCCAACACAACTTACAGTACTGTTTGTCGTAACGTCATTGACAAGATTCTGTAAATTAAAAAAGTCTGGGTTCTTTAAATGAATAACTTGGTATGGTCTAGGTTTGATCCTAGCAGCTGAAATTAATAGACACCACTCCCGAGTGTTATAAATTTGTTTATGTGCCCGAGCCCTCTCAATTGTAGAGTGCATTGAATCCGCTTCCAGGTACGAATGACCTGATTCCATAAATTTTAAGTCAATGATTTGAAGATTATCAATTGTATTGACGGCATAGAGCATCGCTGTGGCAACGTATTCATTTCTGTTTTGACCGCTGCATGTGTCAGAAAAGGAAACTACGTGGCTTACAGTTTTGGGTAGGTCTAGTAGATATTTAAGTAGACATGACCCAATCTCAGAACTACCTTTGCTACCATCAGTTTTATCCCAGACATAGCAATAAATAAAAATAAATTGTAAAATTGTAAACATTTAGATGGCTCTTGTAATATATCTGAGAATCACCAGGAAACGGAACGGGTAGAATAGCTTCCAGATCGAATGTTATTGCTCTAAATGTTTTTCCCAACGTGGCTGCTGCTGGAGCTTGGCCTGCTTGAATGCATTACACATCGAACACTGATCCTTTTTTGGACGATAAAAGGCAAGAGCTGGTTCAAAATCATAAAAAATACTTTGATATACAAATTGTGAGACCGGACTTAAACTATTAGAAGTACAAAAGTCTTGATATAATTGGTATATGATGGAAATGTTTAAATCTGCATTTAGATATTTTTTAGTTGAATCACGCCTGCAGTAATGCGACTCAATTCTTGGAAATGACTTATTATGATCCTTAATTTGCTGCTGTTGTATCTCAGCAGTTGCATTGTGGGGTTTGCTATTCTTTCTTTTATCATAGCCGACAAAAATTCCCTTATTCATCATTCCTTTAACACACTTCTCGACGACTTTACGAGATATAGCAAACGTGACTGTAAAAAACTTAAGGCAGACTAGATGTCTTTTCCCATTATTATCTTCTATTAAATGATATAACCTTGACTCTTTTCGATTTTTTGTTATGGTAGTTTGTTTGCTTCTAGATATATTCACTATTTGTATCAAAGAACTCAACAGCATTTTTTGTCTCATATAGTCTGCTAAGCTGTAGTAATCTACACACAGTTGTGCCCTTTGCTCTTCAAAAAATAGTTTTTGACAGTTAAACCTGCACTTAGAGCAATCTGTTGAAAGAGGACATTTTTCTGTAATTTCCTTTCCGTATCGATTAATGTATTTTTTACCACTAATCCTTAACTCTTTCACAATTGATCGTTTTAATTCCTTTTTATTGGCCTTTTTGCGGCGAAGTTTTTTTGGTATTTCATTCAGTTCCTCATCTTTTGGCTTGTTTTTATCAATATTTTCAGATTCACTGCTTTTTTCTGACGGATGATAAGAACTTCCCGATAAAGCATAGGGATTATGTTCATCAAGATCAAGAGTCAAGTTCTTGAATCTGGTGATTTATTTTTTTATCACACAAATTTTCGATTGTTTCATCAGTTTCCTGTAGGTACTTGATTTAGAATAATAGTGTTACAAACATGCTCTCGGCATGGCCCAGGTAACGGTTGCATTGCATCTCTAATACCCTTCCAGAAGCTTCTCCGTGTATCGAGTGCGAGAGAGAATAACCGGTCACGTAGGCGAATTAGAGGTGGGACAACGCCAGAATATTCTCGAACCTCGTAACTGTAGTATATATAGGTAACAATGTTAGAAGTAGAGTTAGTTGTTAAGATACTACCGAACTGTAAAGTTATAAATAAATATGTTTACATAAATTCGAACCGCTCGTTTTATTTAATCACGCTACAGTGGTGTCACGGTGTGAGGATAATTGATTTATTTAAAAATAAATTCAGCAGTGACTTTTGAAAAAGACTTTTGAATATTTTAAAAAAGTACGTGTGCCTGACCAAAGATGCTGCTAGTACAACTCTCAGTAAAACAGTTGCGTGAGCAGCTAGAAGAACGCGATGAAGATTGCAGCGGGTCCAAGAAGATCCTCCAAGAACGACTGAAGAATGTTCTTAACAAGAATGGAGATGACCCAGAGACATTCCATTTTCAGTCAGCAGAAGAAGCAGTTTTAATGAAGATCGAAGAGAGTTTCAGAAAAAATGATAAGAAATTTGAAAACGTCTCTCAAATGATAGAAGAATCTTCTGAAAGAGATGATAATAAATTAGAGAATGTTCCCAACAGATTTGATGAAACATTCGAAAATGTATTTAGAAGATTCGACGAGACTTCACAAATAATTGAAGAAATATGTATTCAAAACAATAAGAAATTTGAAGAAGTCTCGAGAAAATTCGATAAGATACAGAAAAATGTAAACGACAAGATAGGAGAAGTAGAAGAGAAGATCAAAAAATTAGAGACCATGATAACTAACACGAAAGTGCTACCACCAGTTAATACAGTAGCCTTAGATCCGGTAGTGAAAGAAGAATCACCGAGAGACGAAATGACAAATCATATGAGATTCAAATTGCCACCATTTGATGGAAAGTCCTCTTGGTCCATATACCTCAGACAATTTGAAGCTATTGCGACAGCCAATCATTGGACAGAACAAGAAAAAGCTGTTTCCTTGACTGCCGCTTTACGAGGTGATGCTGCGGATATCCTAAGATCAATTCCTAAGGGTCAAGAAAAATGTTACCGGACCTTGTTCACTCGACTAGATAAACGTTACGGAGATGCCCATCTACAACCAGTGTACAAAGTACAAATAAGAAGTAGAATCCAACGAGCAAGTGAGAGTTTGCAAGAATTTGAAGCAGATATTGCTCGTATAGCGTTGTTGGCATATCCAGAGGCACCAGACAACATTTTGGAAGAAATTGCTGTAGATGCCTTCGTCAATGGGTTAAGAGACAGTGAACTACAGAAAGCTTTACGACTAGCAAGACCGAAAGTTTTAGATGAAGCGCTCGCTATTGCCTTGGAACATGAAACAGCTAGTCAAGTTTCACGGAGCTATCGAGTACGAACCTCTAAAGAGAGCGACGAACAAAACGAGAAACGTCTGGAGGAAATCGTACGGAAAGTAGTTCGCAACATGATGCCGAAGAGACACGAAACCAGATGTTCGAATGATGGCGACGTAGGACACATTCGCCGTAAATTGCAAGAAAATAATACAACAGTCAGAAAGCTAGAACAAATGGAACACAGGACTGGAAAGAGTCATTCAAATGATGATGCTCAGTCAAGACGGGCATACAGTGCAAAACGTAATCATTGTCTTGAATTAGAAGAACGACTTTGCCCCGTGAGACGAACCGCCGTCATTAATGATCAATGGCAGCCTCAACAGCTACAAGACGCTCAAGCAGATGATCCATGTATAAAAAGAGTATTGGATTGGATGCGTCGAAGTGGAAGACCTTCTTGGCAAGACATTAGTGCATGTAGTCCAGAAGTCAAGTGTTACTGGAGCCAATGGAATTGCCTAGTGCTGAAAGATGATCTTCTGTATAGAACCTTTGAGAACGATGATGGTACAGAAACTAAGCTTCAGTTGATTGTACCTAAAAGTAAAGTGTCAGAAGTATTACGTCAGTTGCATGACGGTTCATCAGGTGGACACTTTGGTATTACGAAGACTCTGCAAAAGGTTCGAGAACGGTTCTATTGGGTGAACTGTAAAGATGATGTAAGAAGATGGTGCCGGAAATGTGAACTGTGTGCAACCAGTAATGGTCCAGTTGGTAAAAAGAGGGCACCCATGAAACAGTACAATGTTGGTAGTCCTATGGAAAGAGTAGCAATCGACATTGCAGGTCCACTTCCAGAGACGAATGATGGAAATAAATATGATTCTCGATGCAAGAGTGAAAGCTATGAAGTAGGTGATCTTGTTTGGCTTTATAATCCACAACGTCGTCGAGGCTTGTCTCCCAAACTGCAAAGACAATGGGAAGGTCCGTATGAAATTAAAAAGAAAATAAATGACGTAATATACCGAATTAAGAAGTTGCCGAAAGGTAAACCAAAAGTAGTTCACATAAATCGACTTGCACCATATGCTGGTTCAAATGAAACAGAAGAAGCACCTACCCTTCAACATGAGATCAAAGATGACCGGCAACCAAGCTTTAATGAATTTATGTCAAATTACGCAGAGAGAAAGAGTGCTAGATTCGGCGTGACCACAGAAGTTCAACAGGATCTTTTTAGTGTTCCGCATAACGTCTCTCTAGCCCACTGTATTGCCCAAGATCTTGAGAGGACTAAAGGAATCTCATCCGTATTTTATAAGAAATTCGGTCGTTTGGACGAGTTAAAAAACCAGCAGCCTAAAGTTGGAAGAGTACGGAGATTAGAAGATGGTTCTCGATCTTTGCTGTATATGGTGACCAGGAAGTCGTATACAGACAGGGCAAGCTACGAGGATATATGGCGTGCTCTAACTAATTTGAAGAAAATTGTGTGCAATTACGACATCAAGAATTTGGCCTTACCCAAGATAGGCCATGCACTAGATAATCTGGATTGGAAGATTGTCAGAAGCATGCTTGAAGTAATCTTCCGAGAAACCGGCGTACGAATTACTGTGTGTTGCATTAACCCGATGAGATCGTATCCTTCAAAGTCAGTAGACTGTTATTTCTTTCTAAAGGGTTCATGCAGAGCTGGGGAGTCCTGTAGATTCCGCCATCCTGTGCCTACATATAGAGTTGCTGATCGGGACGATCAGATTTAAGAGGGGAGCAGTGTTACAAACATGCTCTCGGCATGGCCCAGGTAACGGTTGCATTGCATCTCTAATACCCTTCCAGAAGCTTCTCCGTGTATCGAGTGCGAGAGAGAATAACCGGTCACGTAGGCGAATTAGAGGTGGGACAACGCCAGAATATTCTCGAACCTCGTAACTGTAGTATATATAGGTAACAATGTTAGAAGTAGAGTTAGTTGTTAAGATACTACCGAACTGTAAAGTTATAAATAAATATGTTTACATAAATTCGAACCGCTCGTTTTATTTAATCACGCTACAATAGTTTCTGTTATATCAATTTCTACATTACCTGGTGCTCCTTCAGTAGTTTTTTTCAATGCCGGAGTTTTTGTGGCAACTGAAATAAATAATTATTTTTAAGTAAAACAAGATGGTTTTACAGTCGACACCTTACTATACCTTTAAGCCCGTTTCCTACATCATTTAACGCCATCTGTAGTATCTTTTGCGATCTGGACGCCATAATTATAATTACAATTATTTTATACCACTTTTCATAAATCAAATGACAACTTTGAAAATATCACTGTCCCATTACCTTAAAAGGCAAAATAAGCATGTGTTTAGTTCACTCACTTGTAAGTATTGCACAAGCAACACAAAGGTACTAAGTGCTCTTCTAACCTTTGTGCTAGATTCATACAATTTATTAGTACTTACCACTTTCGTCAGCTGGAGTGTGCATACGAAACTTCTTGCTAGTCTTCATTTCGGAATGTGTTTAACTCATTTTGCCAAAAAAGTCACTTAACACCTGTGTGCGCTAGACCGACGATATAAAATAGTAATAAGGTATAAAGTATGGAGCAGAAACTTGGTCACGTATACAGAAGGACCAAGAACTACAAAAAAAATTCGATCTAAAAATTCTAAGAAGAATATCTGGAACCGTAAAAGAGCAAGAATTGTAGTGCATGCGTAACAACTTTAAGTTTTATTGAAGATATGGGAAATTTGTAATATATGTGATAATGTGTAATTGTGTAATATATGGGAAATATGTATCTTCTTTTTCATATCTTAGTGTGTTTGCTACCAATTTATGCTTCATTATGTTCTTGTTTAGTTGCTTCAGTTATTTCTATGTAATTTACACTCAGAATAAGGCAATTACTGTGACGTTTTGTGTTCTTTTCACATGTTTAAATATGAAGTATTCGTCCGAATTTTAAATTTATCATATTAAACAAGAAAATCGAAGAGCAATTATCCGACCAGAAAATAAACTTTATCTGCAGCAGATAGTTTTTGCTTTTGGAAAAGCTCCGTAGTATTGCTAACAGTTTTTTCTCTATAGTTAGCTAGATTTATAGCCTATATATGTCCTAGGCTTTATTAGGCTGTTCTACTAGCGTATCCTACTAGATTTTTAATATTATTCGACAAAGTTGCTTATAAAGCAATATCTAATGCATTGGTTCCTAAAATTACCTTTGAATCTGGGAATTTTGTCACTGAATGCCATCATTCGAATTTTAAGTTATTCCTACATAAATTATTTAATGACACGGCTATTTCTGCAAAGTGGTTAAAATATATATATATATATATATATATATATATATATATATATATATATATATATATATATATATATATGTTCCTATAATGATTTGCAAATACAGTGGAACCTCGATTATCCGTCAGGGCACCAAACCAAGGGTATGATGGATTTTCTAAACAGAACAGAACATTAAAAAAAAATAAAAATTTATAGCATAACTCTCAAATTTTAGTTGTATGTTTTACTTAACAATATAAGAGGGATTTATGTTAGTACAGTCGAATCAATTTGATTTAAAATATTCCGAAATCTTTGTTTGTTTTATTGTTACTTCGCATTTTGCAACGGCTGAATTTCTTAATCGACGTAAAATTATCAAATCTACCTTATTTGCTTCTTCTTGTCGAGAATACCACTCGATGAATTGTTGTATGTGCGATGCAGCTTCTTTGCGCAAATTTTTGCGCAAAGTCTGTGTCAGCTTCTGAATATGTTTCGTCTGCCTCCGTTGCCATTTCAACGATTTCACCATCTGTCAGCAATCGATAGCCGTTTGCGTCCTCATCACAAATTAACCATTCATTGATGCCATCTATAGACAACGAAAACAAAACAGTTGATTAAGCCATAACTTCATTTGTTATCGCATCACGCTCGGCTGTCACTTTCATCTTGAGTTGATTCAGGATATAATTTATTCCACGCTCTTTTCAGCGTTACTTCTGAAACATCAGCCCAAGCATCTACAGCATTGTCAAATGCATGTTTTAAATTGTATGTTTTCCAGTTTTCTGGCAAAGAATATTCTTCTCCCATAACTAGGTTTTGAATACATTTTTTTCTGTATCTTTTTTTGAATGTTTCAATGACCGATTGATCCACTAGCTGTATCAATAATGTTGTCTTCGCAGGCAGAAAAGAGCACGAGATATTTCCATCGTCACTTCGCAGTATACCGGCTTCAGGATGGACAGGTGCATTGTTCAAAATGAGAAACGAAGACGTTAGAGAAATAGATAGACAAATTTTGGTTTGCAGTACATACCTTTTTGAACCAGTCAGCAAATATTTTCTGGGACATCCAAGCATTATGATGCTTGAAACAACGTGGTTTTTTTTTTCTGTACCAAACAATAATAAAGGAAGGCGTTTTGCATTTAAACACATCATGCTGTGATTCGTTGCTTTTGCGTTTTAAATCCGGGTGCATATCTTTATATGCACCCGGATATTTTTTTTATAAACCATATTCATCGATCATAGCTTGATACTTGCTTTTATATTCGTCAACGAAGTTTCCGTATACCGTAGCGATTTTTAAACTTTTCCAACCAACTGCTGTTTCCTTTGAATGAAGGATCGCCATTCAATTTAATGTTAAAAATCAAAGCTTTTTGTTCTTGGAACATCACACTTTTTGCTCAATATGACAGCAGAAACACCTTTCTTTAGTTCTGCAATAATTTTTATTTTTTTTTTTTTCAATTGACAAAACAACACTTTTTCTTTTTGATTCTTAAGATGTGGAAGGCTCCATTTTTCAAAACATAATTGATCAAACGACTAAGTGACACTATCCATGTTCGAATTTAAATCAAACTAATTTATGTTGGTACACAGATATTGACTGTAATAATTATTATACTGTGGGTTTTTATTTTCGGCTCGCGATTCTAAAAATAAAACTTTAAAAGCACGGTATCATTTATCATTATTAACCATCATTGTACCTATTTAAATTGAAATTTAATCCAGAGCCCTGAATAAGAACAAAAATTATTTAATTAAAAAAATGTGGTGGTGGCATAACTGTACGTGTACATTTCAACGAATTTCGTTTGGCTTATCGCAATGCTCAAACAAAATCAATTTATGACTAAATTTTTACTTATGTAGACAATATTATTTATGTATGAACGCTGACGGTTAACAGAGGTGACGGTTAATAGAGAGACGGATAATCGAGGTTCCACTATACCAACATTTTTTTGCGTAGCATTTTTGGCATTGGGCAGATTCTAGATCTTGTGCTCTTCGTTTGCTTGACTGAGGCTAGTCACAAAAGCATTGTATTTTAAGTACCACAAGGTTTACTATTGGGTTCTCTACTTTTCCTTATCTTAATAATAATAAATTCCATCAATGGATTAAATTTTTTTTCTTTTTGCTGATGATACCAGTAGTACCTGGAGGAACTTTCATATTGCATCTTTTTACGCAACTATAACTTCTGACTTACAATAAACAGCTTATCTGACTCTAATTGACTTTTCTAACGTATGCAAGACAGTAGCATTATCCTATAAACGAGCTCTTCAACATTTGTTCTTAATAACAACCAGATCATTATCGCTGTAAAATTTCTTGATATTTTTATATAGAGCAACCTTTGCTCATTTCATATCAATTTGTTAAATAAGAAACTAGCCTCAGCCTGCTATGCAATAAGATCTGTTTCGAAGGAAATCAATTTAGCATCTTCCAAGATAACATTATTTTCCATTGTTCGAATCTCATCTTCGATATGGATTTGTTAAATTGCAAAAATAGCAATACGGTATTTGTTTGACCTAAGAAGAACAACACATTGCAGAAACTACTACACCAATCACTGGATTTTAACGCTTCTCTTTTCGGATATTTTATAAACTGTTTACTTAATTCGTAAACACCTACAGATTCTCCAGCCAGACTTAATTATGACTACTCCACCAGAAATTCAACCTTTTATGTTTATTTACCGATCTCGTCCACTGAGTTAGTAAAGAAATCTATATTATATTCTGCAAAAGAATATACAACCATGTCCCTTGGCAACTTAAATCTGCAACATCTTTGACGATATTGGCGATTTATATAATTTTAGTAAATTTTAAATTATAAATTGTTATTTTCTGACTTTTTGTAAGCTTTGTCCATCAAATTGTACAATTTTTAATGACAATAAAGCATATTTCTAATCTATTATATTCTATTCTTGCAACCGTGTTTTCTAAACAATGGTTTGGTTTTTTCTTTAGGATTTCACATTTACTTGGTCCCTATTTTACATTTACTTATCTTGAATCTTTTTAGAACTTTCAGTTAGTTTTGGTTGTGTTATTCTAAATTATTGCCAAAAACAATTAATTCATTTGAGTATGTTAATGTATTTTCGTAAATCAATGCAGACTTATTGTTACTGAAAAAGACCTAGTCTTTTCATGAAAGTACCCTAAAAAATCGTGTAATTTGATACAGTCCTCTATGGATTGAGAATGCTATGTAAAATACTGATTCCGAATTAAGTTCTGTATGATCATAACTTTGTTTAAAATGTAAAAAGTTGTTACCAATAGAGCCTCTCCAAAGAGAGCCTCTCAATGTCTAAAGGAAATCTGTCTTCCTCAATTTTATTGTTCAGATATCTGTTGGCTATCATTACTATCCATTTCTCGTCTCCTTGTTTGTTAATTTCTTTGTTAAAATATGAAGCAACAATGAGAATTCGGATAATATATTCTCAATAATTCTGTTTTTCAACATCTTATTTATTTGCCTATTTATTTCTGTTTTTTTCCGGATGATAATTATTCCATATAATAATTTTTATAAGCTTGTGATACATCTGATGTCATACATGGATTATTTTCAAAGAAAAAACTCACAAATTTCACAAATTTTTTTTCAATTAGGTATACTCATTTTGATTTATGTTATTTCTACCATTCTTCTTTCTCGTAAAGTTAATGATGATGTGTTTATTATAATAAAGTAATCTTTCTAAACGAACGGCAGATTGTTTTGTTTCTGCTATGTATAAGATGTTAAAATTGTCAAGATTTGCTCTCACTGGTTTCAAATTGTTAATTATGACTTCTCTATCTTTCATATTTATTATCCTTCCTAGTAGTTTTCCATTAAATGGTTTGGTTGCTATTTCTGCTGTTAAAACTCCTTTCCAAATTTCTTGCATTACATATTCTATAACGAAATATTTTATAACTTTAACTGTAAGCTTATTTACCTGTTATCTACCTTCTCCTGTACAAAAAGGTAATTGCAGGACCTTATATTTTATTGTAAAAAATTATCGTAATATAAACATGCTTTAATTTCCTCATTGACTGCTTCTAAACATGCTGTCATCATTGCGAATTCACTCATGAGGGCATAATTCTAATTCACAGTTAATTGAACCTTTGGTAGTTGTATTTTCTACAATTCAATTAAGATTTATTCTGTTGTATCTATTTTTACTTTCTGGTCTAAACAATTTCAGAATAATAAGCTAACTGACGCTGCTGAATTTACTAATAATTATTATATTTGCTTCCCTTTATAATCAACGTTAATATAGTTCAAACCGTTTATTGCAAAATTATTTTCATGTACAATCAACGTTATTATAGTTCAAACCGTTTATGCAAATTTATTTGCTTTCATTTGTTTGGCAACGAAAAAAATTCTACATCTGAAACCGCGTTTGTGTGTGATGTCTGGGTGTGCCGCGAAATATGTTTCCGCTGTGCCTTTGTTTCTACGATATTTCCCATGTGTACGTTGACTATTATTGTTTTCTCTTTGTGTGTTGCCAGGTTGTTGTTCTTGTATCCGTATATGATATTCTTTCTTTTACTACGGACTTTCTTTCTTTCTTTTTTTCTTTCTTTCTTTCTTTCATTTTTTCTTTCTTTCTTTCTTTCACTATATCATATTATAAATCGTACAGCCCATTATCTAGAACAGCATCATCCTTAATTATATCTTAAAAATTGTGTAAAATCAAAGTAAAAATTGAAAATAATCTATTTGTATTTTGTGCTGTTTTTTAGTGCGGCTCTGTTTATACATTTCGATAATTGTTTCCAGTGCGCGTTTAAGAATTGATTTTATTTCAAAATATATGCATTACCTCATATTTATTCATCTCACTTCCACGTTTAATATTGTATTCTAATGTAATAAGTTCAACGACTTCTGGTGTACCAAACGTGGCTGTACTAAATTCTCGGTAGTTATACATAAAACATGCTGCGAGCTCTTTATGATTAACATTTGAATATACCATAACAAGCTAATTCCCAAAATCGCCAATCTTCTGTAACAATGGTAAATTTTCTTTTTGCGAAGACAGGTCACGCAGAAGAATGGTAACAAAATAATAAGAATCATTGTGTGGTGCAGTAATAAATTTTTCAATTACTTTTTTCGATTTTTTTAAATTATTCAGATATGTAAAAAATATATATAAAATAGATAAAAGTATACTTATAGGAAACTTAAAATATATTAGGCTAAATTTATCACCTTAACGTAGAGAACTATGTATGAATGTAATGTTCTGTTATTTCCTCTAATACTTGTACGAACACGCACATCAAAACGCAGGGTCTAGAACTAAGAGAAACAAGTTCAAACATGCAGTTTTACTACTGGAAATCACAAATGACAAGAATATTAATGAATGGGATATATTGTGAAAAAATTTCTTGTGTGCGGAAAAGAAAAATGGGCATTTGAAGAAACACAAACGAATAGGAAAACCTAGATATTAAATAAAATTTAAAAGGGTCAGAAACTACACGTCCTTCCTTATATACCTGAGGTACGGAGTTATTGTGCCGTAATTCGCTATCTGGCCAGCCCGTTGCCATTTCATTTTACCATCTCCTGAACAATGTCGCTGACTTTTGTTTTCCGTCTTATTTTGGTGTTTCTGATCTTGTCTCTTAGTGACACTGATGGTAAGGTGAATGGTCTCTAATTCATAGATACACATTGGCAGTGCATTATCCTCTTGAAACTTGTAGGTATAAAACTGTTTTTTTTTTCAGGATATATGCATATTTACCGAAAGCGGCCCATGTTAATTGTGTTTTTTTTTTCAGTATCTTGATGGTTTTTCTAGCTTAATAACATAACATAAGCTACATAGTGCTCGGTCTGTTTTTATGATGTAATTTTGTATTGTTATATTTTTCTGTTCTTGGCTTATTATTTTTAGTTTATTATAGTTTATTTTTAGATCTACCGTTTCAAATACTTCGTTTTAGTTTTTGTAATATTTCAATTCATGGACATGCTAGTAAGACTATGTCATCGGAAAATCTGAAGTGATTTAATTTTGCACCGTCGATCTTTATACCTATTTTGTTCCATTGTTCATTCTTAGAAATGTCTTCAATGGCATGGATGAATAGATTGGGCAATATACTATTTTTTTTACTAAGGGCTGTCATTTAGCGACTGGATGCATGTATTGGAACAATTAAACTTACCCTATCAGTTTCCTTCTAGTAGGCTTACAAAGATTTACCCTATTCGCTATTCGGGATTGTCGCCGGGCCTTTATTTTAGACGCTCGGCCTTCTTGATAAAAGCGGCAAGTCTCTTAAGTTTGCTCTCCGTCAATACCTTTTTGACGGTTGTTTGGTGAAAGTGGAACCATCGTTGCCTCGCTTTAGCAAATGCTGAACAATTGCTCACAAAATTTTCGGCTGTCTCTTTGCTCTAAGTCAGAAGTTTTGGTATCTACAGGTCAGCGTGGCCTATGAGGACCTGTAGCAGCTCTTAAAGTCCACCTCTACTCAAAGCAATTAGTTGGTTTGCTAACAAAACTGAGCTGACGGCCTCATTAGTGGGAAGACAATCGGTTCTCTTATTCCATCTTGTCAGGTATTGATCTAGGGACCACTTCCGTAAATCAGTTTAACACTTCTGATACGAAGCTAGGTACTTCTTTATTCCATTCCACTTTTGTTATTTTATGTAATTAGTTTTTGAACTTTCATCTACTTGTATTTGTTGTAAATGTTCCATTTTAGTCTATGTTATTTTTTCTTCTTCTAGGGACATTAATTATATTAGCGTTCTTATGGTATGCATGCAGGTTTTGAGAAGGATAAATAAAGAAATAGAAATTATAAATATAATTAAAACAAGAAAATTGGAATATCTTGGACATATTACACGTGGAGAGAAATACACCTTGCTCCAACTGATTATGCAGGGAAATATCCAGGGAAGGAGAAGCATAGAGAGGCGTAGAATGTCATGGCTGCGCAACCTGAGAGAGTGGTACGGATGTACATCAAATGAACTTTTCAGAGCAGCCGTCTCAAAAGTCCGAATAGCTATTATGATTGCCGACCTCCGGGGAGATGGCACTTGAAGAAGAAGATGGTATGCAAGTGATAATCACCATTCTCTTATCCTTTATCTCTATGCGGGGTCGACTCCCCTAATTACATTTCAGCATATTTCTATCTTGGGTCATACCAATATCAGTCCAGTTTATCCACATGTCATGCTTAAGCGTCTCACTTTAACCTAGCACTTTAACCTATGTTCTTTCATTTTGGCATCAATTAATACCACCCTTTGACTTGCCCTAATATACTTATTCCAGTTTATATCCTTCTCACATTCTCATCTCATGTAACATTCTCATTTCTCTGGCATGCATTTGTTTTTTTTTAACTGTCCAATATTTCTCTGGAATATCATAAGTATTTAGAATTATGAACGAAAGAATCATTCGTTTGGTTTCGTTGGAATTTTTCTGTCTTACAACATACTCCTTGCATACAACATACTCACTTCCTTTCACTTTTTCTATCCCGCCCTAATTTTACTGCATCTCTATATATTTACCCATTACCCTATAATACTAATCCTATATACTTAATACTATTACTTTTCACAATCATTTCATTCAAATTTATTACTTCATTAGTAGTGAGTCCATTTTTGATTGACCCTTGCATATCCTCCTCCTCCTAAGTGCCTTCTGTGTTGAGGTTGGCGATCAATATGGCAAATTACACTCTGTTCTGGACTTGATGGATTAATTCATTTCCTCTTGTGTCGGTCCAATCTCTTATGTTTCGTAGCCAAGATTTTTTCTTTCGTCCTATGCCCCTTTTACCTTCAATCTTGCCTTCTAATATTACCTGGAGCTCCTCAAATTCCCTATGGTGCATTATGTGTCCTAGATATGACGTCTTTCTAATTTTGATAGTATTGATCAGATAAGGGCGTGTGTTCATTGCTCTCAGTACTTCTTCATTCGTAGTTCTGCTGGTCCAGCTTATTCTTAGCATTCGGCGGTACATCCACATTTCAAATGAATTTAATTTGTTCACGTCATACTGTTTTAATGTCCAGGTCTCATAGCCATATAGTAATAGAGACCACACATAACACTTTAGAGTTCTCAATCTTATTAAGACTGATAGCTTGGGGTTATAGAGCATTTTACGCATATTCATGAAACCAGATCTTGCTATTTCAATGCGTCTTCTAATTTCTTTTAAGTGGTCTAGTTGACTATTTACTCTCCTCGTTCTATGTTGATGTAATTGGTGTTTCCGTTCTCTGTTCGAACGCATCCTGTGTGGTTCCAATATGTATTACTTATGTTAGCTATGTCGTGTCCGTCCCACCCTACTTCTTTTAGCACCTCAATTAATTTTCCGTGTTTGATGCGGTCTAAGGCCTTGCTATAATCGACAAAGCATACATACAGCCGTTTTTGAACCTCAAGATAGCTTTCTGTCATTAGTGTCAATCCCATAATTACTTCTCTAGTGCCTGTACCCTTTCTAAAAGCATGTTAATTCGGTTATAAATTATTCGCATAAAAATCTTAGCGGCATGACTCATTAGGGATACAGTTCGATGGTCTTCACGTTTCCTTGCTTTTTGTTTTTTAGGAAGAGCTATATATGTGAATGTTAGCTAGTCATGCGGTATTATGCAATGTTCATATATAATGTTGCAGAGGTATGTTAATTTCCTGACAGCATTATCACTTAGGTTTTTAAAATCTTCGGCTGATATTAGGTCTTAACAAGTCTTAACTTAGGTCTACTCAACAAATTATCTCTACTGTTCCAGTTTTTGATCTAAATCCCTTTCAGTATTTCCTACTAACACTACATTATCAGCATATCCTGTTATATGATCCAACACTAATGAGAATATATAAGGACTAAGCACTGAGCACTGATGCAATCCGACTTTCACTTAAAACTTTTTAGTCTCTACCACACATGTTCTATTTTGTTATTCTTTTATACGTGTC
Source organism: Diabrotica undecimpunctata (assembly GCF_040954645.1). Lineage (NCBI taxonomy): Eukaryota > Metazoa > Arthropoda > Insecta > Coleoptera > Chrysomelidae > Diabrotica > Diabrotica undecimpunctata. The sequence goes on along the minus strand of NC_092804.1, from coordinate 105,367,884 downwards.
TCTTACAATCTTCATATATTTACCGGTAACTACGTTTTTAATGAGCGCCCACCAGACAATATCTCGCAAAAACAGGATCATCTTCTTGTAGTGCCTATTCATTTCAGATGTTGACAACCAACATGGTAATCGGTATTTTGCACACTGCTGCTCTGAAAATATTTGTGGTTGTTGTGTTAAAAAGGTAGGTAGATTTTTCAGCCAAGAAATCTTTCGCCTTCGCGGTCCACGTTTTCCTTCTATTTTTCCCTCTAAAATTAATTGCAGCAACCTATATATTTCGCTGTTATCGATCATATAATTTTTAAAGTGTGCAAGTGATCGTGTGTAGCAAACATTGGTACTGTAAATCCAGCTCGATAAATTGGTAAAAGTCGAAGTTAATTGTTACTCAGTTTGATATAACTTTGAGGTATGATAAGAGTGATATTGGTCGGTGGTTTTGAATGCTTATTTTATCCACTTTCTTAAACGTAAGAAAGTCTGCGGAAATGTACTATTTGTGAATTTCTTTTATTAATTATTTTAACTTATTAAGATCTTCACTATTTGTTCGATCCTTTTGCCGCCCATTTTATACGGTTGGACAAATTTATTATTGTTATTACTTTTTAATAATTGGCGCTTCTTGTGTTTCCTGTTTGTAATTCTTTCACGTTACAGTTATCTTGTATTTTCTCATGTATTATTTTATTTTTAATCTAATTGTTTATTTTAATATTTGGAGTTTTGAAGCTATCTTTTGTTCGATCTATTTGCTCTATTATTTCTTTTAGTAGTTCTCTAGTATTGGTAACGAGTTTAGAGGTTGTGGATATTTTGGTAAATAAGCACACTTTTTTAGACGAAGTTTGTTATTTTTGTTTACATATGTATCGCAATTTTTGCTTTTACCAGTCTATGGTCGTTTTCGAGATAAAATTTTGGTTTTTTGAAGAAAGTATTAGGATTAAAAGAATTTTTGATGTTTAAATAACTGTATATTTCTCCTTCCCCATTTCTATTGCATAATCCAAATTTACCCGTTCTTTTACTCCGATTTTAGTATTTAAATGCCATGTAACTACAGTCATCATCATCATCATCATTCAATCTTCGCTTATCCACTGCTGGACATAGATCTCCCTCATAATTTTCCATCTATTTCGATCTTGTGCCTCTTGCATCCAATTCCCATGACAACGTTTTAGATCGTCAGTCCAACGTGTTGGTGGACGACCTCTACTTCGGTAGGCATCATCTCTCGGTTTCCTTTACTGTATCCGCTTTGTCCATCTATTGTCTGTCATTCGAGCCACGTGACCTGCCCAGTTCCATTTTAGTGTTGCTACTCTCTCTACTGCATTTGTAACTACAGTAACTACAGTATTCGCCAAAAAAAAAGTAGCGAAAGTGAATATTTTATTTATGTGCATCATTGCGGAGAAAACACGTTTTGTAACGATTTTGCAGATTATCCAACATATTTGCTGATTCTTTCAGCATGCCACTTTCTCTTCAGGTGTTAGAGTCATTTTCATAATGTTTTAATTATAGAGCACTTCCAATATGATAGTTAATTACAAACAAGCCCAATCAAATAAATACGTATTGTGTGAGCAACTTCACAGCCGTCTAAACGGTAATGTTTATTTTGGCGAGTACAGCATTACCAAGTGCCCTTTTTCTTGCCTACTTATTTTTTTTTATTTAATTGCCGTATTGCCAGATTCCAGTAAGAGCCTAAGAACATTTTTGAACATCTACGTCACGGAACAAGCCAGAAGACCCCAGGGTAGTGCCAGATTAACCGTGTTCCGGCTAAAACCTTAACCACCGTTCCAGAGAAGTGGTTTTGCCACTCAATGAACAACTAAAATAAAAAACTAAAAATTTATAAATAACCATATCTATTACCGTAAATCAGAAAGTGTTTCAGACGTTAGGCCATAAACTAATAAATAATATTAACCATAAATTTCAGATCCCTGGCTCAATTTCCTCCTCTGTCCTCCTGCTTCTTTTTCCTAATAACCCAAGAAATCAGACAATGTACTTCTCTCCATTCTTTCTCTCCTCTTACCATTATGTTTACAACGTTTCTTTCATCCAGCACGAAACCCATTCGCCTATCGAAATCTCCCCTCTCATTTGCCCATTTCTGGCAGTTAAAAAAGTGGGAGGGAGCGTCCGGTACCTCACAAAGAGTACAGTCTGTCGAGTTCTGTCCGGTTAGAAACTGCGTCAGGAAGTAGTCTAGTTTCCGGTACTTACATTCCTACCACTTCCTCAGATCGGTAATACGCTCCTTCGTCCACCTTGCCCTTCCGCTATCATTCGCCTATTCTCTCTGCTACTCTACTATCGTTCTTTTTCTCTCTCTCATTTTCATCTATATTTACATCCATCCTCCTCGCCTACACCTTCGCTCGCTCTTTGCACAACCCAACGATCGGTATCACCGCTTCAATGACATATAGAGGCTCATTTGAAACTGTCCTATATGCGCTAGATACCCTGAGGAGATATTCTTGCCTACTTGCTTCTATTAACTCTTCCTAAAAGGTGTGTGTTTCTTTATCTTCAGAGCGCTACTCCACTTTAACTTAAATTTAAAATAATATATAGGCTATATCAGGTTTAGAAAAAGTGAATCCAATTCATGCTGGTCATATATTTTAACCTAAAGATATGAGAATAATTTTATAATATAAAGTATAGAGTTGCCTATAGCTTTTGTAGGTAACTTTTTTGTATATTTTATTATAACGGATATTATCAAACTTTGACGCACCTTTACCGCACCCTGTATATATATATATATATATATATATATATATATATATATATATATATATATATATATATATAAATATATATATATATATATATATATATATATATATATATATATAAATATATATATATATATATATATATATACATCTATATATATACATACATATATATATATATATATATATATATATATATATATATATATATATATATATGTAGATATATATAGATATATATATATATATTTATGTATAATATATTAAATATACAATCACCGTCATTTCAATTAGTTTGTCTGACATGTTAAAAGTCTACCCATAATTAGTTGCTTTAAGTCTTTATTGCTTTGGTACTTTACATTTACCCTACACGATTTGAGTCCTGATGTAAATCACCTTGATTAAAATAAACAGCATGCAATAAAAACGTAATGGTTTATCAAAAATAACTTCTATTAACTACTCACATAAATCTGGCGTAGAAACAGCTGACATCTCCACCGATTTTTTTCTTAAAAAAGCATTAAAATTCTGGAAACCAGCTGGGTGAACGCCATATTGAAGAGACAAAATTTATAAGTACTGTAAAAGGCGCAATTAAATAGCATATTAAATTATACGGCAACAAATCTCTTTTGGTAAGGAAATAAAAAAGTAGCCATTACGCAGATATTACTCACTTTTACGAGGAGTTTTGAGAGCCGAGCTAAAGGATGCTGGTGTCAAAGCTGAGAAATTTTGAATTGGAACAAAGGGAGGGCTCGTACAGAGACGTATTTACAAAAAATCTAGAGGAGTGTAATTGCAGATAAGACACAAAAACACATTTTATGAGGATATTTTTTTAGATGGGATTAAACCACAATTAATTGTTATTAAAATTACATTTTTGTCGACGTTTCGACTTTCAATCCGGAAAATATTTTCTAAAAATGCTGGCTAAAATAAAAATTTTAAAATAGATCGTTAACTAAAATTAACTTACCCACTCTGACTTAATTTTTTTTTATTGGCGTTAAGAAAAAATTTTAATTTAATAGTTAACTTCATCTTACAGGAATCAGCCATGTTTACACTTTTGGAGCTAAAAATTCTACAAGGTTGTTACCTCAAATTTATTTAAATTGCTAGAACTTACTTTCTAGCTAGCTTTCCTGATTTTTCTCTATTGACAACTTTTATAAAGGACAAAGAGATAAGAATTTGATATCAACCCGAAGGTAAAATAACACATTTCAGAAATCCTGCAAACGTATAAATCTGGATGATGCCTATAATAATGGGGCCAAGTAGTTCAACTGTTAAATTTAAATTCTCTTTTACAGAGGCCGTTGTCAAAATTTTATTTCAGAAATTTTTTAAAACGATTGTCGTATTGCAAATCAAAATATCAAAACAAAACAAGAAATAGATTTTTTTTAAACAAATATACCCGCATCAACCCCTACGGTTATTATCGGGAGGACATGTATAAATAGTAAGATACATATTGTTACATAAAAATACTTTATAATTTTTAATGTAGTTGTAAAAAAATTTAATTAATATTTTAAACATGAATGTGTTGCTTGTGTGAGTCCATTTCAAATAGATAAAATAAATAAAATAAGACTTACTATAAATAATAATAAAATATTTTAAATTTGAAGTCAGAGCACACGCGAACCTATCGTTCTTGTATACTAAACACTCGATAATTATATATTTCACTGTTGGTACATTTTGGAGCAGCCTCCTTACTAAAGATATGTGTATGAACAATTAGAGTACATTCGAAGTCTGTTGATGATGACTTGGCCTTTTCTATTACTTGGTTACTTGGTAAGATGAATCTGGTGCCTAGGCATTCTATGAGTTTGGTTATGTTGCCATATATATATATATATATATATATATATATATATATATATATATATAGAAAGAGAGAGAGAGAGAGAGAACGTAAACCTGTTAGCTGTACATAGGTAATATACATTGAGGTAAATGTGGCAACTGCGCTTTCTCGAGTCTATGCCAATATTCCACGACACTAAGCGATAGCCTACAGTTTACAGTTACTCTGACAATAATTTAAAAAATGTGACTAATAAATGTAATACGATATTCGAATTGTACTAGGTGTAAATCAAATACGCCGTTTACTGATAATAAAATCAAAATATTGTCGGTTCACTACATTTTGATAACCCTCCTTACTATCTTAACGGGCAATACGCGGTCTTTTTCAGGGATCCGGCTGTAACAACAGACGAATTCATGATACTTTTTAGCAAACTAATATTTGGTCAGCACAATTTATGGGAATTCTTTATTATTATTTACTCTGTATCAGTAGCAGTAGCGTGTCATAAAGGCATCTTAAAAGTATTGTATTGAAATCAAGTATTATTGAAATCAAGAAAAGCATTGTTATCTGAAAGATGTTTATTTATTTTATAAAATGAAAATAGGTAGTTTTTTTAAAAATTTGATTAGATAATAATTAATTAAGTGATATAAGGTTGAATACTCGAATAAATAAATTTTAATCGACTAAAGGGCAGATATCGAGCATAGTTTTTATTAAATCTTGCCCAAGTACTTTTGCTCCGAGAGCATCTTCAGGGGTATCTAAAATAAGTCAAAAAACTTTATTGCAGCTTTACCTTGTAGGGTACCCAGCTCGACTGTTTAGACTTCCTACATTGAGTATACCCATTAAGAATTTATTAATTTCATATTTTGGTTAATATTTCTATTTTATTCAATAATTTGCAAAACTAGCTTGTTCAGGATCAATTGATCTATAGTTGGCGTTAATTACACTTTCCATATCTCTTCGTAATTTAGATATACCATTTCCCACTGTTGGTCAGTTGGTCTTGAGTAATGCTTTGAGATTTTAATTTTATGGTTCTCCCATTGGCTGTAGGTTTAACTGAACTATTGGGATTATACCCTATTTATACACTCTGCTTTAATTTGGATTTTTAATTCGATTTCTTCTCTTCTACAATATTGATAGTGTTTGGTAGACCTCTTTATTAATTGAAGTCAACCACCCACTATCTAATAGATTGTTTAGTCTATTTATTGCATTCATACTCTTCTTTTTTTGGAATGAGGCGGAAAGGTTCGAAACCGACTAGGGAATGTGTCCCTAGTACTGTTGGATTCAATCAGAAGGCAGGACCATACGAGAACGGCACAGAGTTCACACGAAATCCAGGCTCCCATCGTGCGTCCCTGTTAGGTCGCCACAACTAAAACCACCCCCTCTTCGATGATGAATATCCATGGATGAGAAAGAAACATGGGGACATCCCGCGCAGTCTGGAAGGATGTTCTTGTAGAAGGTCTTAGGGCTTGTCCTACGATGTATACCTAATAACGACACACACAAGATTAGGACAGATTAGTTTTCCACTGTAGTTTTCGCACTAATGGAATTCTTGTCACTGAGTACCAAGAATGGGGGGAAAGTACATTAAAAGTTGTATGGAGTAGATATGCGCAAGTAATTTTTTACTATTGTTGTTATATGTGTGACGTATATATCCGGTGTAGCTGCTCTGTGTATATTAAGTCGAAGAGAATTAGGAAAATAGGTTGTTTGTAGGTAACAGGTGTACCTTCTATAGGTATATTTAAAGCAGAAAAAAGTGAGATAAAGATAAATTTATTTATAGATATCCCCTTGTGCGGTCCGAGAAAAACCTCTCTTACCCGGCTTGTTCATCCCTTTCAAGTATGGTCTTTCTTTTCATAATCTCCGTTATGTGGTCTATTATGATTTCGAAGTTCTCCTTGTTGATCATAGCTATCTGTATAATGTTGTTGGGCGTTGTCAACCCTATCCTGTTACGAAGCCTATTTTTTCGGGAGTGAAAACATTACACCAGCAGATTCAATGCTCAGCGTAGTCTCTTTCGTCGCATGTAGAGCATATGTGATCATTGGTTTACTTGATAGCGTATGTGTAAGACCTAAAAGATCCATGTTCGGTCAGAAATTGTGTAAAATAATATTTCACTCGTTTAAACTTACAGCTGTACCAAGCCACCACATCAGGGATTAGCGTTTTGGTCCATTAAGCTTTTGTAGTCTATGTCTCCCATTCCCTCTGCCATTGAGATGATGTCTTTTTCGCTCAACTCGTACTCAAGGCGATTTTTTACAATATTCTCGTAGAGTTTCTCTAAACAGTCAAGTAGACAAATCGGTCGATATACGCTGGCTTCGTCCAGATCTTTGCTGGGTTTAGGTATAAGTGTAAGTCTCGCGAGCTTGAGCTGAGGTGGCGGAGGCGGCCGGGTGGTTTAACCAGGACAAGGTCCACTGCGGCGCTGTCTCAAAATGACGTGAATTGGTTCATCAAGGTCGAATGGGTCGCTTCGTTAAATACCTGATTGTCCGCTCTTCATAACTGCTCGGCGAAGGGAAATGGGTTCGTGAGCCTTGTTTTCTTTTTTGAGTGTCCTTGTTCTTGATCCGTTTCTATTGTCAAAGTCTCCGTTTTTGGGGAAGGCTGGTACGGCTGTGGGCATGCAGGGGCCTCGATGTTCCGTGGGTGTTCGGCCTGTGTAGCTCTCTGGAGAGCATTCGTACTCTACGTCTATTTCAGTTGTCCCCAAACTAACACCCTAAGTATTATTGAAAGGTTTGAGTGTGAGATCTGGATTACGCAATCTACATAAAGTAATCTATATAATTTCATATTTCAACAGTTGATTTCCTATAGTAGTGTCAGTTGGACCTTTGGTCTAAGCTCAGTTTCACAGAATTTTAAAATGTGCAGATCACATCACCATGATTGTGACTGCCCATCCAAGTTGACATATGTCATATGCCACTTTAACATTTCCGTTAAGACCAGGATCCATTCTCTCTCCTGATGTCACCCAATATGTAGCTTCGTCAAATTTTATAATAATTTTTAAACTGTTTGTCCTTTGTGTCGTGTTGTTATTGGATCAGTTAATGTTAATGTTTATGACATCCACAAACTAAGTCTAAAACGTTATATTACATAAAAAATTTTATCATCCATCAACTTAAAAGTTTTTTCGATGTTAGTTAATTTTTCTTTAGCTGAAAAAACGTTTCTTGGTTTATTTCAGATGCCCCTGAAGATGCTCTAGGAGCGAAAGTACTTGGGCAAGATTTAATAAAAACTGTGCTCGATATCTGCCTTTTATTTATTTAAAAATATAAAAATTAATTGCCAAATAACAAATAAACCGATTGTTAATAAAACCGTTTTTATTTATGACTATTTATATTCTGGTTTTTTAAGCGGAAACCCCTATGTTTTGAAGTACTGCTTATCCATAGGTATTCCGACACACTAGCATAGTCTAGGCCAAGTAGCGGACTATTTAGTAGTCTTTATACTGTTACGTATCTCTTTTTGTTTTCTGGTCAGGATTTGAACAGTCAATTCACTAGATCATTTACAGTGAAGTCTGGGCCGCTTGGCTATCTGACTCACGATTTTATTCTAGTCGTAAAAAAGCCTTTTATGTATTTTTAAAAGAATAATAAATAGTTGAATAGATAATCCTACAATAAAAATTAATTTGTATTCTGTGATTTAAAATTATCCCTATCATACCTAGCATATTTATCACAAATAAAGTAAATCCATTCTTAATATTACAACAATAAAAATATTTATATAAAACATTAAACTTTGTACTTACAGCTTGGTTTAGAAATCATCAGAATCCTGAGAATTCATTGAGTCTTGTGACTGGTTGGCGCCGATCCTTACTATTACAGGTTTAATAACATTTTCGATTATCCCACCCAGCTTCCACATTTTCTCTTCTATTTTCAATAAATGGCCAATAGTTTTTTTCAATTTGTAGGATGTATGCAATCTATACTGGTTTGTAATAGGCGCTGAATATCGTCAATTTTAAATGTTACGTTCTCTCAGGCAACATATCCCTTCATTTGAGCCCAAATTAATTCAATTGGATACAACTGACAATGGTAAGGCAAAGCCTCAAAACAGTAATACCATGAAGTTTACCCATTAAATTAACAGCATATTGATGATATCCCACGATGCTTCCTGATTATTGTCATTATTTCTACTTTAACTATATCATCTGCAAATAAAATATATTTTTCTCGTAGTCCGCTCTGCATGATGAATTTTCTATCAGTCATCCTTGGAATTCGTTTAACAAAGCGGCTGTGATAAGATGCATTATCCAATACTATGATCGAGTTACTATCTGAACGCTGGAGAATGTTCTCGAACCACTTCTCGAATCATATGAAGTTAATGTCTTCATGATAGTTTTCTTCGATATAAAAACAAGAAAACCAGTATTGTTGCCAATATGAGCGCCAGTTAGACTTTGGCCCTTTCCTGACGGCGCTCGCAATCTTGTCAATAAACCTTCAACAAAGGCTTGTGCATTTGTTACTGTTGTAGCTTGCCCAATTTTGACGACTGTATAATATGTGTCGTTAACTAAAGTTTTGTCGAGGTAATAAACTTTTCGTTTTGCCGGACGATATTTACGAATTGAGCGTAGATAAGTAGGTCGCATGATATAAGTTCCTACTTATCTGTTAATATGGAATTCCGGCATCGTTTTGTATATCGAAAGTTAAGATCTTGTAATGCTTTTCATAATAATTGAGATGATTGATTGAGAATTGTAGATTTGAGAGTTGGAGCCCTGTTTTTAACGAAAAATGAATGTACAGTTTTGCGGAGGATTTTTTTGGGCTTCATTCAGCTTAACAGATTTTCATCAGCGCTGATTTGCAGCTTAAGAATTAAAACCAATTGTTAGTTTTTTCTCACGCACAATACGTTAAACTGTTTTCACTGATACTCCTGTAAAACAGCGACTAACAGCTCCCGTTGAAGGTAGTGTTTTTTAGTCGATTATATACCTTCCAGATAATTTGTTTTTCTCTTGTGGGACGGGTCTATGACGCAGATGTCGTGAACTTATACCACTGGTTATATATATTTTTATTCTACAAAAAATTGATGGAATATACCTAATATTTTGTCTTACTTTAAAGTAAAAATAAAAAACTGATTAACAAAATAATTACGAAAACTATTAAGACAAAGCAATCGAACACAAATTTAACAACTGATACTATAACAACAATGATCAACACTGATTTCCAAAGCTGATCGCATATTTTAATTAACATTTTTGCCGACTGAATGATCATTTACCGGTTATACAATTCCCACTAAAATATTATCCAGACAATTTAATTTTTAGTAATCAACAAAAATGTAATAAAATGACAAGTATGAATTTCATTGTAGTTCTATCTTGCCGTCGTAGCACATATTTACTTGTGGATAACAGTTTTTAGATAACATGAATCATTTTTCAATGCTACGTGTGGATTAAGGAAATTCATTCGGCAAAAGCTTTAATCGTAGGAAGTCACGTTCCAATATTCCCATAATAGTAAGGTAAGATCGGGTAATTACGAAATTTACAGAACGACAAAGGCACTAACAGAGAAATAATGATAAAATTAATTTATATAAAATAATTAAATTCTAAAAAAAATAATGGAATAACAGCAGTGGGTTTGACGAGAGCAGTGGGCTTAAGAATGCACAGTTGCCACATTTACCTCAATGTATGGTATGTTTATTTAGTATGGTAATTACTATGTTCTAGTACTACTTCGACCGAAGCGACACTGTGCCCTTTTCACAAAAAAGGCGACAAAAGTTTATGCCACAATTACAGGGGAATAGCCCTACTAAATGTTGCATATAAAATACTTGCAGTATATATAAAAGACAAGCTATCTCAAAATATAGATAATGACATAGGGGAATATCAATGTGGATTCAGAAGAGGGCGCAGCACAGTGGATCAAATTTTCCTACTGCGCGAAATACAAGCAGAAAGCTACGAATATGGGAAAGATACAATGGCCCTATTCATCGACTTTAAACAAGCGTTCGATAGGATAAAGCGCAAAGAAATATACAAAGCACTACGTGAAATGGGAATTAGTGAAAAACTGATAAGAATGGTAAAAATGACACTCCGAAAAACAGAGAATAGGGTTAAAATAAATGGCGAAGAAACAGATAAGTTTGAGGTTAGTGAGGGGGTGCGACAAGGAGACCCACTGTCATCGCTGTTGTTCAGTATCGTCCTCGAAGTTACCATCAGAGAAGCTGGAATCAACAGGTCAGGACTTATATATCAAAGAAAACACCAATGCTTAGCATTCGCTGACGACATTGTACTGATAGCCAGAAGTAAGCAAGAATTAAAAGAAATAATAAAAAGATTAGAAATGAAAGCGAGAAAGAAAGGGATGTACATAAATGAAGAAAAGACCAAATATATGGAATGGACAGAAAGAGAATACCTACAAGAACAATATCTGACAGTAATAACAGATGAAACAACATATAAATTCGAAGAAGTAGAAATATTCCAGTATTTAGGAGCGACATTCACGAAAAGACCAAATATGAAGGAAGAAATCCAAGCGAGAATTATGGCCAGTAACCGTTGTATTTTTGCACTAAACAATTTATTAAGAAGCAAAAACATATCTAGAAGGGCTAAGATAAGAATATATAAGACAGTAATAAGACCTATTGTATTATATGCCAGTGAAACATGGACAATGAACAAATCCGAGCAAGTCTTGCTGCAAGTCTGGGAAAGAAAAGTCCTCAGGAAAATATTTGGAGGTAAATTATGGAATGGTATATGGATAAAAAGACCAAATATGGAATTAGAGGAGATGTATGGAGAGCCGAATATCGTAGGGATCATAAAGTCACAAAGACTGAGACGGTTGGGACACATCCAAAGGATGGAAAATACGAGACTGCCAAAAAGAATGCTAATGGGAGGAATAGGAGGGAAAAGGAAGAAAGGCAGACCGAAAACCAGGTGGAAGAAGGATGTTGAAAAAGACATAGAAAAACTTAAAATACCAAACTGGAAAAATAAAGCAACAAACAGAAAAGAATGGAAAAGAATAGTAACCCAAGCCATGGGCCTTCTAGGCCTGGAGAGCTAAATTATATATAATTACTATGTTATGAAGAATTCATACACCAAATAAACAAAACATTAACATAAGCTATAGTATATATATGAGAGTTTGATCGAAGAGATGGTGTGAGTGCGGTAGGAATGTCACTTATGATTTTATGTTAACTTACTAAATAAAAAGTAAAGAACATTATGATATGGGCTCTTCACCACGCAGCTCAAGCGCTAAAGGCATACAAATCTAAAACATAAAACTCATTGTTTACCACACTTACACGAATTTGTAGAAATAGTGATAAGCAATAGTAAAGGTAAAGGGGAGATAATTAGTACATGCAACATAAATAATGGTGACCGATAATATTTATTAATTTGTATATGAAGAGAAGATATACATAATATATGAAAACGATCAAAGAGACGTATTTTAATGAGATACAGAACTATTCAACTTTTATTTATTAAAGATAATAAAAGAAGTTTTTACGTTTTATGAGTAAAAGAGATTTAAGAAAGAATAAATCCGACTCTTAGAATAATTATTTTTCTCACCAATTTTTCTCATTGGTCAGCCGACCAATTTTCTCACCATTGTAGTCAAATAATTGAAACGACACCTTGTCGAAATTTGTATTAATTGTATAAATTTAGTGTATATTACCAAATTTTATGGTACTAGGAGATATGATATACGCCCCTGTATCATGCACCACTCACAGATCCGTTTTTACGATGGCGAGAATATAAAAATTCAGTTTGAATCCGAGGCAGTAAAAAGTGTGTTCACTGTTAAAATACGACAGCCATATTTAATACCTCATTGTCGTTATAAAAAAGGAAATGAAATAATTTGGATTCAACAGTCCACGTCGTAAAGTTCGACTAGGGTTTTTTTAGCTCTAAGTACCCCTATAAATCGTATTGTTGGAGAAAGTAACAATGAAAATGGTATGTTGGTATTGATATTGAGATTTTTTAAGACCTCATAAGATGGGCTTTTAGGAGATTTATTCGGTGTGGAAGTTACAGATACGGGAAGATTACCAAAACGCGTTAGAGTAGGGTGTATATTGAGTAAATGGGTCATAAAGCCATTTTAGATATAGGGCAATAAAGGACTATGTTTAAATTCGCTTATAAAATGTTTATATATTGATAAAATTTTTTATATATCTAACGAGATATTTATAAAATATAAGGACTACATTACTAAATATGCATATAAATTTACATAAATATATGTATATACAGTGTGTCAATTTTAAAACTTACAATGAGCTATACCTCACGAACAAAAGCTGATATCGAAAAATGCTTAAAACCATTTCTAGGATAGTAAGGGGGAATTAAAATGACATGAAACTCACTCTTATCCACCCACTAGGCCCCACCCACAAGTACCAAAAATAATTGCAAATCCCTACTTGTGATACACCATTGAAAAGATTATATAAAATGCTATCTAATGGTATAAATAATAATTATACAGAGTGAAGCAATAATTGTGAAACTTTGGCTTAAATGGAACATTTAATGAGGTTTTTGTTGATTCTGTTGATGACCCTTGATGATAATTATTGTTTAATAACTGGACAGGGTGTTAATATCAGCCGGCTGGCTATGACTTTTGTATTTGTAATGCTATCTCCCGGACTATTATTTTTAATGATAAGTGCCCCCAGAATTTTTTTTTGTTAAATAAAAACTTAATTTCCCGTTTTTGCAAAACAAGTTAAAAACATCTGTTTTTTGGGTTCTGCCAAATTCAATAATTTTTGGTTTATTTGAGAACTTTAAATGCCATTAATTTTCATCATTTGTACGATCGGTACTATCATTCAGCTGTAGTTCTCACGATTGTTTACAGTATACCTGAACGCGTCGAGATCATTTTCATATTTGCCTCCCAGAACCAGTGTTATTTACAAATACCTAGCTCAAATATTTCATGAAAGGCATCCGGACAAAAATGTAAGTCACGTGTACGTCCGCGATTTAGTTGAAAAGTTTAGAGAAACGGGATTAGTGCAAAATGAAAAAAGGAATGCGCCAAGATTACTGAACAAAGCATGCCAAATTGAATTCCTTGGAAATTTTGCAATAGAGCCTACTGCATCAACACGTTAGGTATCTGCAATGACAGGACTTTCACATAAGTCGGTTAGAAAGGTGTTGAAATTACATAAATTTCTTCCGTACAAAACACAAATTCTTCAAAAACTAGGCGATGATGATCCAGTGGGACAAAGTATTTTTGTCCCACTTATTATTATATCTAAAGGAGGGGCATCCAGTAAGGCCTTCTTAACTGCCGTTGGTGTGTCCCTCATAGGGGTGTGGGATTTCAAGGCAAGTAAGTCTTTGCTTAGTTTGAGCATGACACTTTTTGCTGCATCTTTGACCACCCTACCACTGATGCATTTGTAATTGTAGGGTTTACCACCATGTTATAAATAAAGTATAAAATGTATGGTTATAAATAACACATTTTTCCATGAGTGTATCTCGCTACTATTAACGTAGTTACCGCTCTCTTGGTTATTCGTTTTATGTGTTGATTTTAAGTAATCCTAAGTCTATACACCAAGAAATTTTACTTCACTGACTAGATTTCGATGTGTACCATTTTGGTTTAGATAATTTAATGCCTATAAATTCTTCTTTCTTGTAAATTTATTGATTTTGGACTCCTAAGGGCTTATGTTAAGTTCTTTATTTGACGTCCATTTTGTAACTTGTTAGCTCAGGTCATCCGCTAGCTCATGGGACATGATGCATGTCATTGATGAGTGCAGCTATCAGCTCATCCATTACCAGATTCCACAAAAGAGAAAATCAGGAGTGCGCCGTTACCGTGCTAAGGCTATAATCTCCTAGAGTTCGCCATCTTTATAAGGCATCTCTTAAGACCCACCCTTCCACTTGGGCTATGCACCCCTTCACCACGATGGTGTTACACCTTCAGGTTGGGAGAACGACACATAGCTGTCTGCCCTATGTATATCCATTTGTTCTCAGCAGTTTCTTAGTAGTATAGGTTTGACAAAATCACAGAAAGGGATACGGTACCTGTGACTACCTTATAACCTACCGCGATATGTGGTTTTTATCGACGACGAAAAAGCGCTTGCCTCCATAGAACATTGAGAGTTATGAAAAAATTTTACAATACATGCATGGGCTACAAATATAAAACTCTGATTAAAAATATCCATTACAAATAAAATTCACAAGTACACATTCACAAAAAAATCAAACTATTGCCAATAAGCAGAAATATTCGACAAGAAGTGTGTCATCCCAATTCTTCAACTTAGTGATAGAAAAGATTTTTAAAAAGTTGAACTGGGTGACTAAAAAATAAATATAAAATATTGTAAGGATTCACAATCTAAGATACGCCGATAGTATAATCTCATGTGTATAAAGCGGAGAAAATCTAAAACCAATGATAAAAGAGATACAAAAGAATTAAGAGATAGGTTATTGAAGGAATATAAAAAACAAACTCAGATAATACCGAAATCATAATTAAAAACAAGAAATGGGACCTAGTACATTTAATTCGACCAAAAAATAACAATAAGGAAACTATTTTATAAAGACACCTTAAAAGAGATTGTATGTCTGATGTAATTTTCAAGAGAAAGACTTTCACATAATGTTGAAATCTCTCAAACTCTTAACAAAACAATCAATTTTACATGATCTTTTGAATATGGTTTTTAATGGTTTGACGTATTCAAAATCTGTGTGCATACACTTAAGTAAGAGAACTGGTAGATAATAATATTTACCGATATTGTATAACTGTTGTCGGTGTCTCTGTAGTTTTTTTCTTCTTTAGAATACCTTTCTTATTCACAACAAAATTTTGCATGTAACTGTATACCAAAGGGATGCCATATGAATACCAAATGTTACCTTCTGTATCTCTATAATTTTCCATTAGTTCACGTATCGTATATGTACAGTACCTTATAACATACAATAAGTATGTAAATAAATCTCGTTAATTTTATTAAAAATTATTTAAAAGTTTCAGTAAAGATAGGTTGGTACTGCGAACAAAAAACTGATTAATTAATAGCAGTGTAAACTTATTACTTTAATTCACATCTAACACACTAGGAAGCAAAAATGATTAAATATGAATAAAACCTGTATTAAATTCAAGAATGCATGGCTTAACAAGAATATTATGTATTAGTTTTTATATATTTGGTGAGCAAATTAGATTTAAGTATACAAATTGTGTGCAGTTTTCATAGACGGATAGACTGAAAGTACAGAAATTCTGTATGGTTTTTTAGTAATACATATAGGATCTAGTTTTAAAAACATTAGTAGATAACAGAAAACTGTGAATATCGACGACTCATTAGAAATATTGCAAAGTTTTGGTTTTTCTTTCAGAGAAGAGTTGTGTGCGTTTAGATTTAAATCGAAAATATTTTTATAATTTTTATCATTTTATGTAAAGATTGAATCTAATCTTGACAATCTTCATAATCTTTGATTTTATCCCTATGCGAAGTCGGATTCCCTAATAACATTTCTCCATGAGTTTCTTTTTTGGGTTATATCAATATCAATTCCCTTTAACTACATGTTCTGCCTAAGCGTCTCCCCACAGGTATTTTCTGGTCTTCCTGTGGTACGCTTTCCAGGAACTCACAGATTATTTTATCATTTCCTACTAATACTACATTATAAGCATATATTGAGCGCCACGGAATGCTACCCTGTCGTGTCGCTGTAATTTAATTCAAAACTAATTAGAAGAAAATATCTCTAAGCACCAAGTCTTGGTACAATTATAATTTCACATGAAATTTATCCGTATTTCCCACACCTGTCTTAACACTAGTTGTGACTTCCTTAGACATGTCTCTCACAATCTTTACATATTTACTGGTAACTATTGAGTCTCCACTACAGAATCTCTCGAGAAATTTTATCATTTTCTTTCTTAAGATCAATGAATACCATATAGGAGTTTGTTTCTTTATTCCTGTATTTCTCATTAACTGTCATATAATGAAAACTGTATCTGTTGTTGATCTGCCTTGCATAAAACCAAACCGATTATTGAATATTTCGATTTTTTCACGTATCCGTCTACCAATAAGTCTCTCCCATATTTTCATGGTGTAACTAAGTAGTTTTATGGCCTTGTAGTTTGTACATTGTTGTACATCTAACTTGATTTTGTAAACAGGTAATAATATATTGCTTCTTCATTCATCTGACATTTGTCCATCTTGCATAATCATATTTAATAATTTTGTTAACAAACTTTCTCCTTTCTCACCTAATGTACACTTGCACACTAATATCATCTGGTTCAGCTGCTTTTCCTTTCTGTGTTTTTTGAAGTGCTTGAACCACTTCCTCCTTTGTGTTATTTTGGTCAGTATTACTGTTACTGTCTTCGTATACTCAACTGGTTGTCTGTCAAATTCTTCATGTATTAAACTATCAAAGTACTTTTTCCATCTCTTTTGAATATTATTTTCATGAATTAGTATTCTATTAATTTTATCTTAGATATATCTAATCTGTTTGTAAAATCCTTTTCAAATCTTTATATTAATGTATATCTTTCTTTTTGTCATAAAATCGTCTATTTGGAAGTAATTTTTTTTACGTAATAAGTTATGTTTCTCTCTTTTAAAAGAATTTGTTAACAATTGCCATATATAATGCAGTTGCTAATTGAAGCATATTATATCTAGCTTAATTTTTAGTTCTAAAGCCTAGTCTTCCATGTATTGCTGTATCTGCTATCTTAAATTAACCCAAATGTGCATTAAAATAATCTTTAAGTTTTGTTTGAGGAGCGTACATACACACACGTAACATTCAATATTTCTTTATTAAGTACAAGTTTTACTAACATTCTTTTATTACTCGTTCTTACAACTTATACTACGTTATCTTTCATTTCACTATCAGCAATTATACCATCTCCATTTCTAATGTTACTTTTCCCTACACACCACAATTTTTATTCTTCACCTAGTTCTTTTGCCCTTTGTTCTTTCTACCTAGTCTCTTAAATGCAAGCAATTTGTATTCTCCTTCTATTAAGCGCATCTACTAACTCCACACTCTTACCTGTAAGACTTCCAATATTTCAAGACCTCATCCTAATTTTTCTAATCTGTAGTGTGAATGAAATACAAGCTCCATATGAGATATCAAAAAGATAATCGTGATAGTAATGATAAAGATTAAGTAATATTTAAATATAATTAAAAGGTTCTCTAGTGACAATAAAATTTATAAAAAGCAATTTATACAAATTAACCAACTTTATACAAATTAATTACAGATAAACGTCATCAAATATTAAATTAAGGAATCTCTTGATACCAACGTCTCTTTGAAGACATCGCTTCTGAAAGACATAATTAAATGTAAAAAAATCGAAATTACAACTTTTTTACCACAAATCAAGACCAACAACATTCTATTTTTCTTGTAATGTGATAACCGAACCGAGTGTGGTCTGACCATTTTTAGAAACGATGACAAACCCACTCCCCAGATACACTGTCTCAGATTTCATAAACAATTTATTACTTTCACCCGAAGAAATAATTAGAAGATTCCATGGCTAGCTTTGATTTATTTGGTTTATTGAATTACCTTTTAAAAATATCGTGCTTGAAATCGCCTTGAACATGAACCTGAAATTGTAGAAATTTTTAATTCCAATCGAATACCCATATAGAAAATAAGAAAATATGATTAATAGATAATTATGTTACGATTTAAATGAACAAGACAAAAATATAAAATTTGAAAGCAAGTATTTCTCTTACAATATTGTTCTAAAGCTATTTTCTTGTGGCAATTTAAATTAGATACTATTTTAGTATAAAATAATATCTAATTTCTCTTACAACCGATTGTTTTAACTTTGACTTTGATTGTGTACCAATTTATGTATAATATATATACCTATACATATAGAAGTAAACGTTAAATAGTGGGTTTGCAGCAATAAAAAATGAAACGTGTACTCTTTTAAATTTTTATTCCAAGCTTTCGGACATTGGTTATGTCCTTATGATGTATCATTTTCTATTATATCAACAGAAAGATCTAAATACTTTTGTTTTTCCAAAATAACAGTGATGTTTCCTTTATCTGATCTTGTGACTATCAAATTGGGATTTTGTTTTAAGAATTTTTTAGTTTTTATTAATAAAAGATTAAATATTGAGTTATTAAGTTTGGAATTGTTAACTGAATTCGTTAAAATATTTACTGATCTTGCTGTAAGGATAGTTTTAGTGTCTTTATCAGATTTAAAATTTAAAAGAGTACACGTTTCATTTTTTATTGCTGCAAACCCACTATTTAACGTTTACTTCCTTACGTTGTCAGCAAATACTTCTGGTTCATTGTCACCTATACATATATATATATATATATATATATATATATATATATATATATATATATATATATATATATATATATATATATATATATATAATATATGATATTAATATACCGTCTATGGTGTGGTTTGGGTGGTGGTTGGCGTGGGGGCTAAAGTGATGGTAGGCGCGGGGGTTGACGCGAACATTTCTGACGGCGGGATTTTGCGGGAGGGTGGAACGGACGATCTTTGCTTTATAAGAGGTCTCCATGTCGAAAGTAACCGGATGCCGTCATCTCTTTTGTTTAGAAAATTTGACATTTTTTCAATTTCTATGGCTTGTTGAATAAATCGTGGCTTATAGAAGTGGATAGGAACAATGGTTCTGTAGTTTTTAAAATCAACTTTATGACCTATGTGAAGATGGATAGAACACCCTGTATATTACATCATTTTTGACATTCTTTTTAAATATGAAGAGTTTATAAATGGTTTTATAGGTGTCAGATTAGTAATATTTGATATATATATATGTATATATATATATATATATATGTTTATATATATATATATATATATATATATATATATATATATATATGTATATATATATGTATATATATATATATATATATATGTATATGTATATATATATATATATATATGTATATATGTATATATATACATATATATATATATATATATATATATATATATATATATATATATATATGTATATATATATATATATATATATATATATATATATATATATATATATATATATATATATATATATGTACACTTATTTAGAAAAATGTTTTCAGTTTAGTAAAAGTTGTGATAGAAAAGGCAAAAACTGCATTGGATGTGTGAAGTGCAAGAAATATTTTCACAGTCAGTACATCGTGACTCCCCCTGGTTTTATGTTTAAGGGAAAAAAAGAAATTGTATATGCCCATTGCAACGACAGCACCGGAGTATCAACCTCGGATAAATTGAAGCTCTACGTCCAAAATAATGGGCTGCTAAGTGCATTGGTAATGAGCCGGAATGAAGTTAATGGCCTTTTTTCGTGAAAAGGTTTTTGAATTGGATCACAAGTTGAAAAATACAACCAAAAAACGAAAAACTGAGGTTAGTAGACAAAACGCAGTTCCCTGCAATTTTTAAAAATCCCTCCAACAGTCATCAAACGTCACCAAAAGGGACAAACCGAAGTTTGCAATAAACGACGTAGCCTTTACTGACGAGGATAAAGATACATCTGCGTTTGTTGCGGAAAATGACTTAGCTGCGCCGCAAGATGCTTTCTCGAATAGAGCTTCTTTAACTATATTGCAGCAACCAGAAAACATCATTGCCATGAAGTTCGAAAATCCGTCAAAATGTACCGACTGTCTGCCACACAAAACAAAATTATAAACATATTCAACGCAAACAATTATTGGCATATAACGCACGACAAACAGTTCAAATAAAAAAAAAAAACAATGCGATTCAACCATCTAAGCCAAACAAATTGACGTAAACCACTCAAGGGCTCAAATCAAAATTGTGCACTGAGGGCAACACCGAAAATGGTATTCCTTTTTGTCACTGGATTGGCTCTAGAGATTACAACTAAAAACATTTTTAGTTTTAAGTTGTGTAATTTGGATGCTAACTGCCAGTGAGAGAGAATAAAAGCTATAAGAGACAAATATTGCAGCTCATTCAAATTAGCAGCCCCAATGAAAGACCGACCGATCTTGTAGGTATTTAGGTCCAGAAATATGAGTTGACGGAGTGACTGTTAACGATTTTCTGAATCTGCAGAATTAGAAGAAGGTGCCCTTGAAATCTCACATACCACCCATAAAACAAACGCCAACCTATGGATTCTATATGCAAATGTGCAGTTATTACAGAATAAAGTAGACGAACTAGAAGCTCTTATTGTAGAAAAAAAAATTGGTGTTCTTCGTATAGGTAACGGAACAGTGGCTGAAGAAAGAAGAGATTTCAGCAGTCCACTGAAAGAGATTTAAACTGGCAGCTTTTTCGGCCAAATTGGATTCACTTGGAGACGAAACATTTATTTTTGTTAGGGAGAATTTGAGTTTTAATATGTTTAATTGTAATGTGAATTTTATTTACTATTAATCGAAAGGTGTATTAAATACAATATGATTGTTTTAAAGAAGGTAAATGTAAGTACTATATGTTTATATTGAAGTCTATCTGGCCTTTTTAATACCTTTTACACATCTTTAGATGGACTTCTAAAAAATTGTTGTTATGTGGAGATCCATTGTCTTGGCAGGTCACTTCAATGTCAAATTTTGTACAAATGACATCAACACAACTAGGGTATAAAATGGTCTAGAAGGTTACAATTTAGATAAACAATTTTTGAGCAAACTCAAGGAAAAAACTGTCCTGATAACATTTACCTGACTTCTGAGAGACAGTGCGAATTGGCTGGAATATGGGAACTGGGTTTCTCTGATCATAAAAAACAATCAGTTGTTTTTTGATTGCATCAAGTAGATGAGTACCAGCAATGAAGAATTAATTTCAGGCCATTTATACTGAGAGGTCTATTTATGTTTCGTAATAACATATCTGAAATAAGTTAGGACTTTGTAAGTGAAAGAGAAATGGATGTGAATAAGAAGTTTAACAGATTTACGAATGTTCTGGAAGAAGCTTATTTGGATTCTTTCCCAGAGACAAGATACAAGAGAAGAGCCACTCAAAATAATAAACTCAATTGGTTTAACAATGACTTAAAGCTATGCGTGATCAACTACACTTTTAGAATAGCCTAAAAAAGAGTGCCGTTTACCAGAAATTGAGAGGACACGTAAAGTCTTTAAAATGCAACACAAAATTACTATACGAAATGCAAAAATCACTAAAAATGATAACCTCATCACGAATTCTAGTAATCCGATAAACTCTATGTGAAAAGTCATAAATCAACATCTTGATGTTAAGAAAAATTCTAGTCAACCTCCTAGTATCAGTCCAAATATATTTATTGATTACTTTTCACAGATAGCATCCAACTTGATTAAAGATATCCCAGTTTCAAATCTGAATCAAATAGATATAACTTAAATAAATGTATTAAATCAATGTTCTTTTTATTTTTCAAGTTACTTTCAACACAGTACGGTGATGTTATCAATAATTTCAAAAATAAAAACAGCTGTGACAATCTTGGACTGAATATAAAGTTGATAAAAACAATAAAAAATATCGTAATAGTTCCACTTACTAATTAATATCTGCATCAGATACCATGTTTTCCATCTGTCCTTAAAAAAGAAATAATTTTTCAAATCTTCTCAAAACGGAGACTCAAACCTGCCATAAAACAATGTTCCTAATAATGTTGAGTTGTTAACATTCCGGGATAATATAACAATATGTAAGAAGAGGTACAGAGTAAAAGATCAGATGGAAGACGTCAGAACTCGTGGCTAAAAGACCTGAGGAGTTGATTTGACCGCTCATCCACAGATATCTTTCATGCAGCAGCTTCCAAAGCTACAATTGCCATTTGGATTGCCAACCTTTGAAAGGAGATCGCGCAATAAGAAGAAGAAGAAAAAGAGGAACTTTAAAATTTCCATTTTTACAAAAAAGTAATTAAGACAGATACTTAAAAATACCCAATATTTTATTACATATATCTAACTCATAAGTAGGAAATAAAACTGTTTTAAATTTGTTAAATATAATCATAAATTATTTTGTTGTCAACATTCACAATCAGTCAAATCTGGAAAGAATAAATATATATGCTTTGAAAATTATTCCGTACAAACATAAGATGTGCATCGAACACACCTACTATCTTATTTATTAATGCGAAGTGACACTTTTGAGACGTTACACTACTTTGTCAGTGCATGTGAGGCGGTTTGCCGCCACTGTGACGGATTTTCTTAGGAAAATAAAGTCGGGAACGAAAAATTACTGGGTGTGAGCACTCAAACGCGGATGTTGATGATCTTAATTTTTGATGTCAAAAGAAATCTTGAATTTTATTTGTTTTGTCCCTTTGTAGAAAATTAGTTGTTCGTATAAATTAGTTATTACAGTATTTGGATTACTTCAACTGTTTCTCTTTGTTAATACTCAATATTGGTAAAATATGTTTATAAGCTTTTTACTTTCGTTTTATTTTAAAAAATACTCAGCGTGGCAACAACATAGTTTTGTTGATAGAAAGATCAAGAGAAAAAAATGAAGGAAATTTTTATTAAAAAACAATAAAAGCCGTATTTCGACGATTAATGTAAATTAGAAATAGAAGAGTGGCAAAAAGCTACAATTAGAAAGTATAAAACTGAAAACAAAAACACTGAAAAACGTTACATAGGAAAAAGACGAAAAAACACTGCAAAATTACGAAACAAAGAGGTAATTTTATGAAGACAAGTCGAAGGATATAAAAGACAACTATAGAAATAATCTAATTAGGAATTAAGATATAGGCAATATTAGTTGAAAAAGGAAATATAAACCGCAGCCTGCTTAAAGCCACAGGATTAATAAATCTATATTTCAGAACTCAGAACTTTAAAATTGACATAAATAATGAATAAGTTTAAGCCCCTTTCTATTAACGAAAATGTCAACTTTCCATAAAATGATCTAAAATCGAAGATAGAGAAAATCAAATTGTTACTGTATACTATTATAATACAAGTATAAGATCAAAAAAGAAACAACGTGTAAGATCTGAAAGATTAGAGATAATGGAGCCAAGAATATACACATAAAAAAATGAAAAAGATAAAAACGGTGAAGTAAAGGAACTGTTACATTCTAAACTCTATATATATATATATATATATATATATATATATATATATATATATATATGACATGCACAAAAAAATTTAAAAAAATAGTACGTATATAGGTACCGAAAGAAATCGTCTCTTTTCAGATTCGACGACACAAAAAAACTTAAAATTGATCATCAAAAAATCCTAAATACTTGCAACTCCTAAAAACAGCGATATTTAACAAAGCACCTAGTCAGGATAATACACTAACCCTCAAAAGTAAGCGGACACTAAGTTTATTTTAAATAAGATAAAAAGTATTATAAAAACTTTAATTTCAATAAATTATTTTTATTGTATGTTCAATAAACCATAAAATAAAAGCCAAATTTTGAAATATTGACTTATTTAAGGGCTAATAAAAATTTGCAATTTTTTTTATTCCGGAAAAAGATATTTTTTTTTAAATTAAAATGATAAATGTTTTTAAAATGTGGATAATAAAAAAGTATTTTTTCCTCAGGCTCAAATAACAGCTCTCATCCTTTCTGACAGAGACTGGATCAAAGCTAACTACTAGCGTCTGTTCTAACGCTACATCAGTTTCAAACTATCCAAAATTTTAATAAGTAGCCTTCCTAAGCTGTCCTATAAATGCGCTTTTAGGCTAAGGTCTGGACTTCTAAGAGGCCATGCAAGTAACTGAATACCAACATGTGTAATGTATTGCATTGTTTTCCTGGCTATGTGCAGCCGAATATTTTCCTGCATTAGGAGAACATTTTCGCCTACAAAATTCATTTTAGGTAACACATGTTTTTCCAGATATTTCCTACTATACCTATCAGCATTAAGACCACCTGCCCTTTCACATAACAAAATCTGTATGTGCTCCCAAAGAACTGCCCCCCCTTACTATTATACCTCTATCACTTAACTGTACTGTAGGAGTTAAGCAACATTGGATAAAACGTTCTTCAGATTTTCTCCACACTCTTTGTCAGTCATCAGGTAAATATCTCGTAAAACGAGATTCATCTGTGAAAAGAATATTATTCCAATCTTCCCTATCCTCATGAGGATTGCCTCATGAGCTGCGTTCAATAAAGAGCCAGTAGTAGGTACATACGATAATAGATTATATTTTTTTACGTCGTTTCTTCGACGAACAATGTTAGGTTAAACTATGGTATCTATCAGTCTCCTAGTCAATGCTGTAGCAGTAACTGTCCGCTCTCGAAGCACTTGAAGTCCAAGAAACCGATCTTCCGCGGCATTTGGTGTCCTTGGTTTCCACTGTACAGGTCTTCTTGAGTAAATAACAGTGTCTAGATATCTTTGTTAATAATCGAATATTGTACTTCGAGGAAAGCCAAGCATGTCTTCGATATATGGGATGGAGTGCCCATTATTGTGCAGAGAAACAGCTTGCGCTACTTGATCTATCCTCATTACAAATTATTCTTTGTTACTAAAACTTTTTATTTTCCGCAACATCCTGCCAACATAAAGCAGCCAATATATACCAAGAATAAATACAATCAATTTAGCAAGCAGTATTTTAAGTAAATATTCGGTTTATCGAGAGTACCGTAACAAAACTTTCTGTTCAGTCATAAAAGTGGCAAATTTTAACTGTTTAAAATAACAAACGAATTAATAAATGTATCTTAATATACATGATAATTCAACAAAACTAAAAGGATAAAACTATGAAATTTTACGTGTCTGGTTACTATTACGGGTCAGTGTATTTCTTTTGAACTTCTTAAAATACTGTACAAAAACTACATTCACATTATCTTTATACTCGTGACTCAATCTATTGAACTTATATGGTATCTAGCGATTGGCCTACACCTACGTTTATACTGCTGGTGCTGCTGAAAAACAGAGACCTATACATAGCAGTGATTACAGAGTCATCAGTCTCAAAAATTATACTTCTAAAGCCCTTCTCGAAATTATTATTGGCTGACACTATTGTGACACAAAAGTAAATTCAGAAAAGGGAACTGATTATAATATCAGTACAATATAATTTTATGCGATAATTAACAAGATCTCGTGCATGTGCTGAACTATATCAGCATAGTAGGAAGGAAAATGGATTTAAATATAAATGTGAATAAGACCAAATCTATGATATTCGTTCAAATGCAATCTCTATATACCATAATAATTACACATGGTCAACGCTTTTATACGGCGGGGGAAATACTTATTCCAGTGCACGGTATTTATATTGTAAATATTTGTTAAATAAACCAATTTTAATTAAATTTAATTAATAGAATAGGAAGAAAAAGTATTGGGATGCAGCCCTTGCATCACCGGTTAAACGGGATCATGCGAATCAGTTTAAAGAGTCGAATATTTCTATTTAGATCTTTCTTAACCAACTGATCACTATATCGCTTGCTCTTCAAACAAACGCAACTGTTACAGTAGCAGATTACATTACACTGCAAAATATACTATTTTCTTTAAAAAAATAACATGACTTTACCGGTGTAGACCCCTTGCTCTTCAGACTTGTCGCCAATTGAACATGTTGTACAATATGATCGGTACATAACTGAGTAATTTACCTTAACCACCAAATAAACTGAATTCAAACGCCGAGAATGAAATAAATAAATAATTAAATATTAATGTAAACCGTGGTTTATTTCTAATTAACTGTAATTTTTTACATTTTATTTTAAAAATCTAATTATTTTTCAAATTCAGCTTTGCGTAGAGTCTACATATATCTTATTGAAGTTGTTTAAATCTTACTAGGTGTTGGGTGCTTGTGACAGTCAGCATAGTTAAGTTGAGAAAGGTGCCACCCACCACACTGTTCTCGTGCAATAATATATTATATTTGTGGAAATTTACAAGCTGAGTATATTCAAATTAATATTTGATATTCGTTGGTCATAAAATTTTCTATAAGGTTAGCGAATATTTAATTCAAACAATTTCAAAGTGTCTAGCAGAAACTTCTTACGTAATTGCTTACAGTACCGAGAAAACGAAACTCGGCAAAACAATAAACAGCCTTTTTTGCGAGAATTGCCACCCAGAATACAATATCCAATTACTTCCATCGCCAATCGGAGAACCGCAAATTACTCAATTAAAATTGTAAGAGTTCTTCATCAAGCTAAATTTAAAATTCTCCCGGTGCGACTACTGAAGTAATTTCACAATTAAATGTAATTTTCCTAATAGAGTTTTATTCAACAAATTTGGAGTAATACAAACTGTTACCATTGCTCCTACCAAGGAAACGTAGTTAACAAGTCGCTAGAAACATTTGAAAAGTTGTCAATAAGGTTTTATTGCGTCGAAGATATTTCATGGGAAAATATAAACTGCTGGAAATGAAACTTTTATTAGTTGATTCGGTCGTCCAATAACTGATAAAAATTCGTTTTATAGTTGATCGATTCGACAGAGTCTTCACAAAAACTATGAATCAAAACTATATAGGTATATATATATATATATATATATATATATATATATATATATATATATATATATATATATATATATATATGAATATGAATAGCGACGAATACAGCACAGATGGGACGAAAAGGAAA
The DNA here is from genome assembly GCF_040954645.1 of Diabrotica undecimpunctata. Lineage (NCBI taxonomy): Eukaryota > Metazoa > Arthropoda > Insecta > Coleoptera > Chrysomelidae > Diabrotica > Diabrotica undecimpunctata. Next base: position 105,340,320 of record NC_092804.1, on the reverse strand, counting down.
AGAAAATAAATGAAGAAAAATAAGATGAAGTTTTAGATAAAAGCAAAATAAAAATACAAAAGACTCAAAACAAGAACTCAAAACAAGAACAAAAACAGAAGAAGCTCAAAACGTAAAACAAATATCAGAAATAAAAATGAAATGAGAAATAATTTTCTAGAGAATTAGCAGAACGTTCAAAACTTTAATAAAGAAAATATAGTTCTTAAAAATGATACTAAAATGATTAAAACAGAAAACCAGAGAATCCAGCGAAAACTAGAAATAGTAACAGGAAGAATAGAAGTTATGAAAAAGTCCTGTAAGGGAAAGAACGTCAAAGTACAGAGTCTAATAATCGATACTAGAAACACTAACAGTCCAGTGGCGGATTCAAGGGGGGTCACGGGGGTCATGACCCCCTCAAATAACAATAAATATCAATCAAATAATCCTAAAAAAAAATAATTTAAAACCCATCAACCCTATAAGCAGGAAGTTAAGAGTTGAAATGATTTAAGAAAATAAGAAGAATTTGAATCCAATAATAAAAACTGTTATTCTTTGTGGTAGACAAAATATTGCTTTGAGAGGGCATAGGGATAATAAAAATATTGAAAGTATTATAAACAGCGATGGTACAAAAAAAATTATGGCAATTTTAGAGCATTGCTTCGGTTTAGGATAGATGCTGGCGATAATGATCTGCTAAAACATTTGGAAACTACTACGGCTAATGCTACATTAATTAGTAAGACTACTCAAAATGATATCATTTCTTGCTGTAAAGAAGAATGTATCTGCGATATCTATATTTAAATTAGATTAGAGAAGATTTTATTACATTTGTTATCGCCTACGATTCGATTCGAGAAGATGTCGATTCAGGAGAACGCCGCTTAACTGGAGTTGTTTTAGGCCACATTGTTGAAGATTCCGTAAAGAATTTTAATTTAGATTTAAATTTTTGCGTAGGTTTTGGTGTCGACAGATGCTCAGTAATGGCACTCAAAACGAAAGGTGCCCTTAACGAATTAAAAAAATCGGCCAAACATGCTCTGCGTTGTCCATGTAGCAATTATATTTTGAATAATTCCTTGGCAAGTTTTTCAAAAGTTATATCATGTCGTAATGCTTCAGGAACTATGAGAAAAGTAGTAGCTTTTGCTAATGCCTCTCCCAAACGACATGATGTTTTTAAGAAGGAACTGGGGGCTGCTGTTCAAGGTATTTGTGAGACTCGTTGGGTTGAAAGGCATGTAGGTCATCTTCAGTTCCAGGGCGAAACAATCATCAAAAAATTTACAACACTACCTAGTCGTCTTCTTCAGTCACCAAAATTAGAATTGAAAAAGGCTACTGAGGCTATAGAAGACATTAAATGCATTCTTTAACATAAATGATCAAATGTTGAATCAGTTTTTAGCAAACTTTAGTATGAAGTAAAGGAAATAGCTGAACAACTAGACATTGAATTGACGATGCCCCGTATAGTTTCTCGTCAAAACCAACCTGCTAACTCTTGCGAAGAATATTTCCGAAGGCCTATTTCTTTACCCCTTTTAGACAATATCTTAACTGATTTAAAAGAACGACTTTAACCGAAAGTTATGAATCTATTTAATCTTCAAGTTGTTTTACCTAAAACTGATAACACATCAGAAAATAAAGTTGCATTAAAAAAATTGTTGATACCTTCCAGGATATTATTGAACCATCTACTGCATATTCCACAGTAGAACAAGAGTGTTCATTGTGGATTTAAAAGTGGAAAAGAGTCGTGCCAACTAATGGAAAACTTCTTGATTCTATTTTAAAAGTATTAGAAAACTGCGATATTTATATGTATCCAAATATTAGAATATTTCTGCAAATAATAATTACACTGTCAGTCAGTGTAGCAACAGCAAAGCGTAGTTTTTTATGCTTAAGCATCTAAAGACTTAGCTTAGAAATAGAACTTCGGAGGAAAAGTAACTAGTTTAGCACTCATCCATGTGCATCCTGAAATTTCTGTACATGTTGATGCAATCATAGAGCGATTTATTAAATTGGATAGACGAAAAGAATACATTTTATAAAATTATATAATATTTACTTATACCTATTCTTATAGTATTTTTAATCACAGAACTTTTATTTACCACTCGTTGCCGGCTGACAATTCGTTAGAAAAATTTCAATACCGAGTAAAAAAAAATATTTCACTCACTTGTAGCCTAATACGCCTAATTAGAAATAATTATTCTTAAATTATATAATGTTTTTGATGAATAAATTAATTTAAATAAAATGCTGTTTACACTTCTTCTTCGGGTTCCTTCTTAATTACGAAAGAGTGGCTATAACTACAGCAAATTGTTCAATATCTTAAGCTGTTCTTAGTATCGAATGTGTGCCCATGCCTGCCCAGTCTCTTACATTCTTCAGCCAGGAATATTTTCTTCTTCCTAGACCTCTTTTTCCTTCTACTTTTCCTTCCATAATGTGTCATAGAAAGTTATATTTTTCTCCTCCGTAAATATGTCCTTTAAAAAAATCAAAGAGAGGAAAATGCAATACTTGGGTCATGTGTTGAGAGGCGAAAGATACGAATTACTTCAAGTTATACTGGAAGGAAAAGTACAGGGCAAAAGATCAGTAGGAAGATGCCAGAACTCGTGGCTGAAAGACCTGAGGAGATGGTTCGACCGCTCATCTGCAGAAATCTTTCGCGCAGCAGTTAAATGGCCAACCTTCGAAAGGAGACGGCGCAATGACAAGAAGAAGAAATATGTCCTAGATAACTCGTTTTTCTGTTGTTTACAATATTTAGGAGTTCTATCTCAGTCCTCAGTCTTCTCAGCACCTAGTTGTTGGTCACGTGCTCTGTCCACGAAATCTTCAGCATCTTTATAAAAACACACATTTCAAAGGTTTCTATACGTCTCATACTTGTAATTTCGAGAGTCCATGTATCCACTCTTTATAGTAATAAGGAATAAATGAATGTTTTTACAAATTGATATCGGATATCCAACGATAAGATAGAGTTTATTAGAAATGTTTAATACATTAATTAATGTTTACACTTACATTGAGTTATTGCATTTAAATTACTTAACTTTGGTTTATACTTATTTATCTTTGGTTCGTTCTTGATTTTGTAGCTATAGGATAGGTGGGTTTAAATGAATCGTCTTTAAAACACCTAGTTTAAATTGACAGTCCTTTTCAATATTTATATTTTAATAACTTTCCTTTGGTTTAATAGTCTTGTACACTTGATTTTACTGTCATAATATAGTATGTGGGTTTAAATTATTATTTTTTGTTTAAGTTTAAGACAACTTAATGTTGTACCCTTCTTTGCACCCGTAGGGTATTTGGGTTTTAATAACTTCTCATTGGTTTAATATATCGCTTAAAATATTTATTGAGAAAATGGTTCTCTTACATGAGGCACAAATCATATCAATCGTAAAGGTGCAAAAATCTAAATCCTATATCAAAATCACCCTCAAGACCCATGACCCCCCCTCTGTATCCGCCACTGATTAACACATTAGGCAAAACAATAGGAAATCTCTAAAAGACATTTAAAAGTTTTTTTAATCTTATTTGTCAAAAAATTTACTTAAAAATTTAATTTCCAATTAGAAAATGTATTGTTAGATAACAATAAACAAAACTAATAACCAGAATGGATCAAAATATAAAAGCACTTATATTCGACATATATTTTTAGGTAAATTCAAAAACAATTTGGGAGATGAATCGTTTATTCTTATATTGTTTACAATCTCCACAAATACTTAATTGGTGTTACACATATTTTTTTCACAGTATATACAAAATGGCGACATTTTCTATCGTTACGTCTTGATAGAAATAACATCGACGAATTCGTTTATGAGGATTTACTGTTGATTTTCGGCCTAATATCATAAATAATCACAACCTAAATTGCACGATAGGTGCAAACTTATCTAAAGCCTTACATCTTTAAGCAAAACTGGTCTTATCGTCGAACCGTTAACGCATTAAAAGTAATTCAAAACGGTTTTTGGGCATAGTTCGTCTAAATATGCAAACCCCAAAATTTTCAGACCACATAATATCTATTACTGATAGATGGGAATTTTTTAAGAAATAGGGGGCACTTGCGGATAAAGCATTTGCGGACAAGACAAATTTGGATGCACTTGCGGACAAGATGAAAGATTAGATTTTCAGGTAAATAAATTGTTAAGATGTAGAGTCATTTCAGTACAATGTTTTTAAATGTAATAATTAATAAATAACAATAAAAGAAGTAAAACAATCGAAAAAATGAATTTACTTTTAACGAGTTATCTAACAAATATTGTCGATCCAATTTTGCAACGTCAGATACATCTTATTTTTTAGTTACATACGAAGTAGTATCCAGTTCCATGAATTTAAAAGACCAATAGTAATTCGGGAAAATTTCGGTTTCTGGGATATATATATATATATATATATATATATATATATATATATATATATATATATAGTTTTTATTCATAGTTTTTGTGAAGACTCTGTCGAATCGAAGGTTCTTGAACCCCTAAGTGGAGCATAGAGCTTCAGTGAAAACGCGCCATCGGGTTCTATTTTGCGCTAAGGCCTTCACCTCATTCCAAGACTTTCCTTGGCCTCTTATCTCGTCCATGATAGATCTTCTCCAAGTTTGTACTGGGCGACCTCTTTTTCTTTTCCCTTGGGGATTCCACTCTAGGGCAGTCTTTGCGATACTGGAACTATTTTTTCGGAGTGTGTGACCGATCCAACCCCAGTTTCTGGACTTAATTTCATTTTGTACCCTCTTTTGTTCGGTCAGGTGTAGCAGATCTTCGTTTCTGATGGTGTTAGGCCAGAATATACGAACAATTCTTCGTAGACATTTGTTAACAAAGACCTGCAGTTTGTCTGTGAGGGTATTTGTCACTTTCCAGGTTTCACATCCGTAGAGTAGAACATACATGACATTTGATCGGAATATTCGGATCTTTATCCTTGTAGTATACTCGCCAGATCTCCAAACAGAGTTGAGCGTGCTGAAAGCTTGTTGGGCTTTTCGTATCCTCATACGAATGTCGTCTTATGTACCTCCGTTTTCTGTTATGACACTTCCAAGATACGTAAAGTTTTCCACATTTTCAATCTGCATATTGTCGATAGTAAATAGCGTGTTGTTCCTTGCATTTATTCTCATGGACTTAGTTTTACTAATATTGATTTTCAAACCTATTTTATTGGCTTCAGTGGAAAGTGTTTTCAATTGGTAAGCCAGATCTTGGAACCTTTGACCTAATAGGCAGATATCGTCCGCGTATTCTAGATTGCTTAGGCGTGTGGTTAACGTCCATTGTATCCCTTTTGTGTCGGAGTCTAGTTTGGAGAGAACTTAGTCTATAGCTATGTTAAAAAGAAACGGAGAAAGCACGCATCCCTGTCTAACTCCAGTAAGTACGTCGAATTCGTCACTGTTGATCCCATTGTGTGTCACGCTGCATTTCGCATTAGTATATACTGACTTTATAATAGAAATTATTTTTTTCGGGATGTTTCTTAGCTCTAAAATTTTCCATACAACAGCGTGAGACAAGCCATCAAAGGCACTTTTAAAATCAACAAAAACCATGTATAGGGGTGTGTTCCATTCAACCGATTGTTGCATTATTACCCTAACAGTATTTATGTGGTCTATGCAGAAGGATTCTGGTCTAAAGCCTGCTTGATTAGCTCGAAACCTTGTTCGTTATTCTTTTCAGTATGATGGTCGTAAAAATTTTATTTATGACAGTAAGCAAGGATATTCCTCCCCAATTTTTGCACAGTGTGAGGTTACCTTTTTTTGGAAGCTTGATAATGTTACCTTTTTTCCAGCCCGCTGGAATGTGGTTTGTTTCCCACACCTCTCGGATTATGGGAAGCAAAAGTTCAGCAGTTAGATGCGGATCAGCTTTAAGTATTTCAGCAGCAATGTTATCGATTCCCGGTGACTTGTTATTTCTAAGAGATTTGATAGCTGCTATTATCTCCGTTTTGGAAGGGGCCTCGCAAGAAATATGCAAGTCTATATTCTGCGGGTTTTCGACAATTTCGTCTGCGTTATCTCTGGGAATACCTAGCATCTCCTGAAAATGCTCTTTCCATCTCTCTACTTGGTCATCTATTGTAGTAAGTAATTCGCCTGTCTTGGATCTTACAATGTTCGAACAGTTGGACCCTCTTTGTGTTAGTCGTCTAGTAATTTGGTAAAGCTCCCTAGTTCTGTTGTGTTATGCAGCTGTTTCTGCTTGTTTTGCCAGTTCTTCGACCCACCTTCTTTTGTCTTTTCTTGCTTTTCTTTTAACTGATTTATTTATTGTTTGATATTCCTGTTGTCGGTGTGCTCTTCTTTCTACGGTTCTTGCTTGCAGGATATCTTTTTTTCGTTGTTTTCTTTCCTCGATAAGATTCCATGTTTCATCTGATATCCATTCCTTTCTATCTTTCTCTTTTTTACCCAGTTTGTCTTCAGCTATTTCTGTCAAAACATCTGCGAAATCTTCCCAGCTATTTATTTTACGTTCTCTTGTTTTGAGTTGAAGTTAATCTCTATACATATGTCTTCCTGGGACAGTTTTTAGTTTATCTAGATTGTATGTTGGTCTCTTGGTGTTTCGCGTGGTTTTGTTTTTTGCCATCTTGATTTTAAGGGTACCAATTACGAGATGATGGTCACTTGCGATGTCTGCTCCTCTTTTATTACGTACATCAAGAATCTCCATGATCTCCATCTTTTTGATATAGCGATGTGGTCTATTTGATTTTCTCTTGTATGGCCAGGTGTAGTCCATGTTACCTTGTGAATATTTTTATGTGGTAAGATCGTTCCACCAATAACTAAACTATGGCTAGAACAAAAATTTGTAAAGCGCTCTCCGTTTTCATTCATCATTCCTAGGCCATGTTTGCCCATTACGGTTTCTAAGTTAATATTGTCTTCTCCAACTTTAGCGTTCATATCGCCCATCACTATTAGTATATCACCTTGGTTTACTTGTTGGGTCGTTCGTTCTAGTTGTTCGTAGAAAATGTCGGTTTCTTGGATACACAAGAATATTTATTGCCAGATAAGAATGTGAGGAATATTCGGAAGTGGTAACAATAACAAACGAATATAACAAACAACCCTTATTTCTTGCCGAATATTCTTCTTGTCTACTTTGATAGAAATAATGTAGTGTTCTATTTTAATTTTAACGAGTAATAAGTCTAAACTCGAAATGTTTGTAGAAACCACAAAACATCTTCTGCAATGTTAGATGGATATCAGTACAGAAATCACCGGACAAATAAAGAAGATGTAGTGAGTTGGATGTATCTTAAAGAGAAATCCGAGAAATGTTACGGTACGCCAAAAACTTGTTGTGAAGTTTTATCCATTTCAAAGCATATTTGTGTGCCAAATGTAGCAGCAACAGAGGTAAAAACGTATTGTGGTTCTGCCAAGAAACGTATAAAAGAAGAAGAAAAATCAACATTAAAAATTTATAGTGACAAAATAAGGTCAATATAGGACCACTATTTAATGGTGGTTACGAGTTTGTAACTGAAAAAAAAGACTACACTGTCTCCAGTCAAATGAGGACTGAATCGCATTAAACGACAAGTGCAAGGTTACACGGTTGAAACTGTGTTGCAGATAAAAGTTGCAGTAAACAATTTAAACAGAATAATATAATTCATGCTGACATTTGTAGTACAACGCAAGAAACTAATTTAATACCAGTTATCTATGCTTTGCTTAACAATTTCTTTTTATTCTCATTTTAAATCAATTTATTATTTTTTTAGCATTATTCCTATGTTATTATTAACTTATTAATGACCCTTTCCGCGGCCACAAAACTTATTATTATTAATTATCTTTCTTTAAGATAAATTTTCTGGTAATAAAAAGAACAACACAAATTTTCAATTTAGACATTTGGCAACCTGAAAAATAATAATTTTCATATTCATTTACATTCAGTTTTCCAGGCTCGAAAGTGCGTATTTTCCCTTTTTTGAAATTTTAAATTGTTTATAACTTGAAAACTGTCAACTTCAGAGGAAAATGCAGGAAACTTTTTTTATTTAAACTTACCCAAAAACCATAAAAAAAGGTTTCTCGGTGCAAAAGCTAATTATTTTTGGAATTTGTATAAAAAAAATCGTTTAGAAAATTTCTGCCCAGAACCGTTTTGATTTGTTTAAAGGAAATATTTTTGAACAGGAATCCTTAAATAAACCGAATCAGAAACATTTTTCCTACAGGAGTGGCCCCACAACCTGGACTATTATACTTTCAAAGGCATTTAAAACAATTTTTTTTCTACAGTATATTGTTTTCGTTGATAATGCATTTAAAACAATTTTTTTTCTACAGTATATTGTTTTCGTTGATAATTTTAATGTCAATATTAACAAAATATATCAATGCTGTACAGAAATTTTTGATCGTTATATCCCACTTATCAGAAGGAGATTAATTTTCCTCTTATAAGCACATATACCGTGAAAAATGTACAGCACATTCAAAAATATTATTGTTTCATGCAACTTGCTCAAATGACCTCATTTGAACTACTTAAAAATCAAGGGTTACGCCTTAGATTTGTCACCCCTGTACCAGACGATATGTACGAAACTGCACAAAAGTAATCTAAATAACGATCCGAAACTATTTGTATGAATGTCGTACTGTAAGACTTACTTACTTACTTAATCAGTAGACCCATTTGTACCTTTCGGTGTTGGGCCGTTTAAAATACAATTCATTACATTTCAATATTTGACAGTCTTCTGAGGTGTCCTAGCTCTTAACGAACTTTCTCCATTCCTTCCTATTGGATGCCATCTGTGTTGCTTCCTGCCAAGTCTTACCCTTACTCTGCAGTATCTGCGAGATGTCACTGTTCCATTCTTTAATGGGTCTTCCTCTTCTGTTCTTCCCTATTGGTTTGGCGCCCCACACTCTTTTAACTTGTCTATTATTGTCCATCCGGGTTAGATGTCCGAACCATGCCAATTTTTTCTCTTGGATTGACTCGAGTATCGGTTTGATTTTGAGTCTTTCTCTTATTTCTTCATTTCTGATTCTATCAGTTCTTTTTACTCCTATCGTTCTTCTGAGGTATTTCATCTCTGCTGCCTGAATTCTGCTCTGATGTCTTTTGTTTAATATCCAATTTTCTGCTCCATATGTCACTGTAGGTCTATATATTGTTTTGTATATTGTCATCTTGGTCTTTGTTGATATTTCTTTGTTATTAAGGAATCCTCTATTTAGTGCTTGGAATAGTTTTCCTGTGTTTTCCATTCTGTTGTTAAGATCATCCTCGATGTCTCCTTTGTTGTTGATTACTGTTCCTAAGTATTTGTATGAATTTGTCTGTATTATTTTTTGTTGGTCTATCATTACTTCTATTTGATCTTCCGTCCCTTGTTTCCTTGATATTTTCATTATTTGAGTCTTCTCTTTGTTTACGTTTAAGTTGTATTTGCTTGCTTCTAGGTTCCATTTCTCTAGGTTGTATTTCAGTTTTTCTGCAGTTTCCGCAATTAATACTATGTCGTCTGCAAATATACACATCTCAGCATTTATCATTTGCATTCTGTTCCAACCGATGCAGTATTTCTTGAATGTTTTCTTACATTCTTTCACTATCTCATCTATTGCATTTATGAATAGTACTGGGCTGAGGCTTCCCCCTTGTCTAACTCCTTGGGTTGTTTCGAATGGTTCTGACTGTATATTTAACATTCTTACTGTATTTGTTGTTTTCATATATATACTCTTTGTTGCTTCTATCAGTTCTTCACTTACTTGTTTCTTCTTTAGGCTTTCCCATATATCTTTTCTTTTGACTGAGTCGAATGCTTTTTCCATGTCTATAAAGCTCAGATGTATTTCTTTATTTTTCTTTAAGGCTTTTTCTATTACTTGTTGCATGGTGAATATATGGTCTTGTGTGTTGTGTCCTTTCCTGAATCCACTTTGTACATCCTCTAATTTATGTTCTATTTCTTTTCTAATTTTCCTTTCTATTATGGTTTCGTATACTTTTGCTGCTACACATAGTAGTGATATACCTCTATAGTTCCTACAGTCTCTTGTGTTTCCTTTCTTGTATATAGGTATAATTACTGCATTTGTCCATTCTCTGGGTATTACTTTTCTCTTCCATATTAGGTTATATATGTATAACAATTTTTCTTTTGCTTTTACTCCTATATATTTCATCATTTCTGGTGCTACTTCATCGCTTCCTGCTGCTTTTCCAATCTTTATCTTTCTTATTGCTTCTTCCAGTTCTTCTTTTTTTTATAGTTTCTGGATTTTTCGTGTTTCTCATGGATACTCTCCTGTTGTGGCTTTCCTTCTCCATTGTATTCGCTTGATTTCCATTCAGTATCAGCTGAAAATGTTCCCTCCATCTTTCCATTATTGTCTTATCGTCGTTTATTATTGTTCCTTCCTTGTTCATTATTTGTTTCAGTTTCGTTTCTTTGTTGCTTCTTAGGTTTTTCAGTGTTCTGTAAAATAATTTTACGTTTTCTGTGCTGTTTTCTTCCATTTTTTCCCCGAATTTTTCCCAACTTTTCTTTTTCTCTTCCTTAACTATCTCTTTAACTTTTGTTCTTTGTCTCTTATAATTTTCATATTTTTGTTGTGTTTTGTCTTGGATGTATTCTTTCCATAATTTCTTCTTTTCTTTTATTTCTCTTTTCACTTCATCGTTCCACCAAGATGTTCGTTTCCCTCTGTTGTTATTTCTTGTGGTTCCACATATTGATTTAGCTATTTTTATCATCGCATTTTTAAATTTTCCCCATTCTTCTTCTATTGTTTCTGTTATTTCATGTTCATTATCCATCTCTTTCTCTAGTTCTTCTGAGTATCTTATTCTTGTTGTTTCTTCCCTTAGTTTATAAATTTTTATTTTTTCTTTGTGTTTTCTGTGTATGTTCTCATTTCTTTTTATTTCTTTTCTTTTGCTTTTGAATGTGGTTTCTAGTAGATAGTGGTCACTACCAATTTCATAACTCCTTTTTACCCTTACGTCTCTTATCCAGTTCTTCTCTGTTTTTTGCACTATAGTATAGTCTATAATTGATTGTTCGTCTCTTGATTTGACTTCTCTTGTGATCTTGTGTATCCTTTTATGTTGGAAGTGTGTGTTCATAATCACTAGGTTATTGTCTAGACAGAATTCGAGTAGTAATTTTCCATTTTTGTTTAGTTTGTCCTCCCCATAAGGTCCGATGACATTGTTCCATTTTTCTGTTTCTTTCCCCACTCTACTGTTCATGTCTCCTGTGATCACAATTTTCTCTGTACAATCATTTATCACTTCTTGTAATTTGTCCCAGAATTCATTCTTTTCGTTTTTTGTTGCGTCTTCATCTGGTCCATAACATATGATTAGGTTTGTATTGGTTTCCTCTGTATCCATATCTATGTCTACTCTTAGTATACGTTCGTTGTAATATATCCAATTTTTTATTTTGTTGATACTCTCCTTCTTTATCATGCACGCTACTCCTGCCTGAGCTCTCTTCGTTTCTTCCACTCCACTGTATATTAGTAACATTCCGTTTTCTAATATTATTGATCCTTTTCCTTTTTTCTTTGTCTCTGTTATAGCTACTATTTCAATGTTCTTATCTCTAATTTCTTCCCCCAGTTCTATTTCCTTCCCATTTATACCTCTCACATTCCATGATGCCATTTTCCAAATTGTTTTGTTCTTTTCTGTGTTTAAGTTGTACTTCAATTTGTTTTTACTCCCGTTTGTATTATTATCTTTAGATCTGCTTATGTCCCTGTTCTGTGCCTGTTTTGTTTCTCGGTCCGTTATTGTGTTTTCTTCAGCTAGTTTTTTGAACTAGTTGGTTCTGTATTGTATGTTATTTTTTCTATCTGGTTTGTTTTTTGATTCCATTTCCACTTAATGCCTTCAATAACTATGAAACCATATCCAATTTTTGTCCTTTTCCCATTAGTCTTTTCATCTGCTGCTATCTTTCTAAGATTTCTTTGTATCTCTATCTCTTTTAATGTTAGATCACATTCTATATATACTCTATGTTGCTTATAGTTTTTTAGTTTACCCTTGGCTTTCAGTATTTTCATTTTGTCTTCGAATTTTTTACATTCGATGACACACATTGTTTCATTTATCTTTTGTACCCTATTTATTTCTGATTTTACTCCCATTTTTGTTTCTATGAAGTTCTCCAGTTGCTCTGCTTCTATTGTGTCTATTGGTAAGCCTTTCATAATTAGGTTATTTTTCTTCTTTTCTTTCTGACACGCTTCCAATGCTATTTCTATTTTATCTATTTTTTGTTTCATCGTTGTCATTTCTTTCTTTGGATTTTCATTTTTTCTTATTATTTCTTTCATTTGCAATTTGTATTCACTATTTTCCTTCCTAATTTCTTTTAGTTCCTCAATCATATTACCCATTGTATTTTTTATCTCTTTCAGGTCATTGTTTTTCTTTTTATTATCGCTTGCTATTTGTCTCATTAGTTCCATCATTTCGTTCTGGCTGCTGGTTTCATTCGTTGTTGGTTTCGACCTGTCTGGCGTTCGGCTCACTTTTCTGCTCCTGCTAAATATATCTATCTCCTCTTTGCTTTTTCTTTTACCATCTTCATTAAGCTTACCATCCGCCATTTTTCTTCTTATTCAAATAATTAAAGTATTTATAAATATAAATATTATAAGTAACGGTTACAAATCTCGACAAGTGCCGCACCTCTACAGGTGCGGCTCTATCTTAGCTATTATTGTCGATCCTAATCAGTTTCGACTTCTACCACTTGTAAATACAAAAATACAATTAATATCAAAACAGCAAATAAATTCAGCCTTTATAATTTTGTATAGTTTTACCGAAACCTGAATAACAGACCTATTGTTTTTGTTGATAATTATTATTGTTTATCGTTCTTAATCACCCGTCTAGCGTAAAAAGCTCAACTCGTTTCGACCACTCAGAAGTTTCACTTTTATCCGTAGGGCAATTAAAACTAACTATTAATTTAATACAGTTCAAAATCAGATAACTGATTATTTACTTACATAAAGGTCCTTTTTAACTACACTTTACACTAATTTGCATGCAGATTACACTCGAAACCACCCAAAATTGGAATTTAATTTCGGAGCGACACTACACGCGTCCAACTAGTCTGACCGCCAATCAATCAATTCGTACTGTAAGAAATTACCGAAAATGGGGTCAAAATTTTCTGAAAATCAAATATTGTTCTTGTTACTGGTACCAATATTTTTGCACGACATAAGGCCAGTCATAAGATTGATCATCTTATTGGTACCAATATTTTTGCACGACATAAGGTCACAGGTCATTTTTTGTATTGCCTAACTAAGTTATAAATGCCGTACAAATGTGTTTGACCAAATTACTCCTCCCCCTTGAGTAGTAAGTGCACCTTACCTGTGTAGCCACATACACCGATAAAAATTGACGGCATAGTTTCTTAAGTTGTTATTACATATTGTAGTATTGATTTATATATGATTCATGCTGGGTTAAATAACCCCTTAAAAATGTCCCATGGGCTTGTAGTCTATCGTCTGCAAGTGACCTAAAATTGATCTTGTCCGAAAATGCAAGTGCACCGATACTCTTTTAAGACTCCAGCAAAGTATACTAAGCGAAAAAGGCTAACAACTCACTGTTGTTCCTTTCCTGAGTAAAATAATATTCTAAGGGAAATTTTGTTTTGATTATTTCTATTTCTTTAATTGTGATATTCAAAATTATTTCAACAAGTCAGGAAAAAACAGTTGTCATAATTCTTTTATTTGGTTGTATTTGTAGCTTCCCTTGGACTGCTTAGATGAAGAACGATATTTTCTTGAAGTTCTGGTTCTCTTACTAATTCTAGGTTGAACGAATCAAATATAATTATTTTGATCTAATACTATGGACAAGTTGTCTCCTTCTAAAGCTTGCCCATCTCATTTTGATACAAATCAACAGCATCCTATTTTTGCAATTCTGCCAAATGTATTTTTAAAATGGTCGGCTGGCAGTACATCATCTTTATATTCACTTTGATATTCACTTTAAAATCATCCTTATAAAGGGCTTTCCACAATTTTTCTTACGTAAGAGGAGGTTTATTTGAATCTATAGTGGTGTTAAGCTATTAATTATTAATATTTAGAAAAAAACTTTACATTAACTTTACTACAAGGTGGGGTCAAAAATCATAAACGAGCTGCAAGTACGACTGTATAAAGATTCAGGTGTGTTTGCCCTTCACCTCATCCTGATGCCTTTGTTTCGCGCACCAGTCACATGTCACTGGTTTTTCCGTTGGGAAACAAGTTTTGGCCTTTGTAAAATAGGTTTATTTTTTATACTTATTTGAAGGATCACCCAAAAATCTGGGACAAATGAAAGTTTCGCATATAACGTTTTAACATGTCTATTTAAACAATTACAACTACGTACTACGAAGATAACTTGCTTACAACTAATTTACGAAATTTAGTCGTCTTGAACTTATGTGCAAAAAAACTAAATATATACCTTATCAATGATGTGATAGACACGAGTTGAGTAAAATTATTAATATTCCGAATGTGTAATACTTTTCAATGCTGCATTTAAACTGATCTTAACTTGCCCCCTTATATTATAACGCTAGGGCCATAAGGGTTTCTTAAAATTAAGAAATAGTCCCCTTGATCCTCGACGTATTGGAAGAATCTGATCACATTTCGCAAGCTTCAACTCTCCTTTTATTAGTAAAATTACCTGAGTAGGTTTATGGTCGATGGCCACGTTATTTTTCAACTTGCGTTGCTATTTTTTCTGATGACTCAAGCCGATAATTTGGACATTGCTAATGATCGTTTCATTGTTATGATTCTTTGACTTTAGGACGTATGTCTAGAAAGTTCTTTTGAATACAAGCTATCGGCGCTTGTACAGATTATTAAGTGGGCTCATGTCAAAAAAAATTGTGCGATTGGCTCACCGGCGACCTAACTTTGTAATTCTAGGATTAAGTATAAAAACAGGAAAGCTCAAATATTTTGGTCACTTTGTGGGGAGACAAAAATACTTACTAATAAAAAGTATAATGAAAGAAAAAATCAAAGTAAAAATAAATTATGTCTGCCAAATTTAAGGAAATTGTTTTCCTTGGCTATAAATAGGCTTCTTAGATCAGCGGTAAATCAGGTCAAGATAGGTAGTATTAATGATTTCCAATCGCCGACAGAAGCGGCACAACAGAAGAAAGAAAAAAAATGACTGTATCCTTACCTTTACATTTATTCTTTTTTAACTTGATTTTTTTACTTAAGCTTTTGTTAATTAACACAGAAGTTGAATAATTCTTTTGTAGCTAATAAAATTTATTTTATTTTGCATAAAAAGTAGTAAAAATAATACAACAAGTTCACAAACACATACGATCGCATTTATAGACTGATGGCGGAAATAAAAGTGTCTAAACTTGTAACTATTAAAAGTCCATTTTTGGATCGTTTCCTTCCACTTGAAGCCGATCATATTCACTCGAAACTACAACAGTAAAAATTAATTTGACATTTTATGTGAGGTGTTGAACGTAAACTGTTGGAGTTAATCGCCTTCGAGGTCTTTTGCAATGTTTATATGGTGCATTATATTTACATTTATATGATAATGGGTCTCTTCTACTAGCGAGTACTCTAGTGTTAAGTGGAAAAACAACCATTCCGAGACTCCAAGACGAGAATTCAATTTTGTTGTCTGATAATTAAGCTATAAAGGCAAGTTTTTTCAGTTGATGAAAACACAGTTTGATAAAGGAACCAGAATATACCGCATTATATATTTTCAGATAAATATCAATACGAATTTCCAGTAAGTAATAATATTATTTGGAGGAATAAGGAATATATATATATATATATATATATATATATATATATATATATATTCCTTATTCCTCCAAATAATATTATTACTTACTGGAAATTGTGTATATATATATATATATATATATATATATATATATAGAAAAGGAGTACGACCGTCAATCCAATATAAATTAAGGTACACTCGACATGTTGGGTTTTTCGGTCAAAGTGGAGAAATAAAAGACAAAGAAGGTGGCTACTTCATCTATTTACTGAAGATGTTTCGCTTTTTAATCAAAAAGCATCATCAGTTCATCTAAAAAGAACAATATGAAAAACCAAACATCCATAGAAAAGTTGGTATAAGTGTGTTACCTTAAAAAGATATGTAGCAGTTAATGATATTAAAAATGTAAAGAAGCTTATGAATTAGTTTCAATTAATTGTTTATCCAACATAATCTTATATATATATATATACATATATATATATATATACATATATATATATATACATATATATATATATATATATATATATATATATATATATATATATATATATATACAACAGTCCTACAGGTCCTTAACTTCAATATTCTTGACTAGTTTTTTCTACTTTTTACGGTTCTTCTCTTGTTCTTTCTAGTCTCTTGTTTCCATTTCTTTCATGTCGTTCCGCAAGGCATTAAACCATTTCCTTCGTGATCTTCCTCTTGTTTCTTCCCTTGTTCTTCCTTTGTTCCCTTAAACCGATCCAAATGTTTGTGTACGTTCCAATTACATTATTATTGTGGCACTATTAGATAAACATATTATTTTTAAAACTTTTTTGCCTCTTTATACTTTTTCGATAATCCTGTTTTTATCGAGATAAAATTTCTTTTTTATTATGTTTTACAAATTGTGTGGTTGGCTGTGTAACACTTATTGTTGCTAGGAATAGTATGTATTAAACTGTAGTGTCAACAATATATCGGTACCTCGGAATTAAAGGACACTATGTCCATTTTCTTACTTTTTCAGGAGAGCAGTTTTAACATTTTTTAAATTTGTAATCAGTAAATACTCAAATGTTTCTTATATTTAACCAAGATTAATATATTATTATTGTGGTGTGTATAATCTTTCTTCCTTCCATAAAGTGTTATATAGCTGAAGTTTACCGTTCATTATTTAAATTTTGTTTTAAAATGTGTAGTTGGACATAGTGTTGTTTACCTCTAATAACTTTTTTAAATAATGTGGCATTGCATGTTAAGGTATTTACGAAATGAACAATACAAACACATTAAACAACTTATACTATTATTTTATTAGAGGTAAATATTAAAATGTTATGATAATTAAGTAAAATTATAGACGACAAGTTTCAAAATTGTTAAAGATACTCCATATCATCTCCATCTTCTTGTGGGTAATCGTTTGTGGCTACATCGCTATGTGTTTTTTGGTATTTTGATAAAACGCATGACAAACTGACGCAACAAAAGGCAGTAGTGCAATTAAGTCATTGTACTTTTGTTTTGTGATTGGTAATGTGATTACTGAGACTTGATCTAATTGGGCTGGAAACGTTACTTGCTGTCTTCGATACCTCATGAAGTCCACTTCATACATATTTTGATTATTGAAATCGGTCTTATAAAAGAGCTTTCCAATGTGTTCTTGTTGGACTTGTAGGAAAACACATGTTGACAGTAGAACAGGGTCTTTATTAACATTCTTTTTTCTACTTACAAAAAGAGGATTAGGTGACAATTTCTTATCGAACAGCGTTTTGAAGTTTTTGAAATCTGCAAGTTCCATATTGTGCACTGTGTATTTACCTGATGTTTGCCTAACTAGTTGTTGCCAGTCCCATGGTGTTAAAACGGCCAAATTGGAGAGTTTCTTTCTTTTTCTTTCGATTAAAGCATGAACACTGTCTGCTTCCATATGTTGTGCCCTTTCAGTAAAAATTTTTAAGTGATCGTCTTTATTTGAGGGTACGTACGCAGTATCCAAAAATAGCACATTATAATATTTATATTTTTATTTTGTCCATAGCAGTTATCGGTCCAAAGAGTGTCCTCTACTTGACTACCTGGAATTGTATTGTCAGCCCATTTCAAAATTGACGAGGCAATTTCATTTGCACCTCGGGCCCCTTTCGATTCGTCTTACATCATACATTGCACAGAAGAATCACGGGCATCACATAATGTAAAATTTAATGTCCAAAATCCAAAGCTTCCTTTTGTAGAAACTAATACAATTGTTTGTTAGTGGTGAAGACAAACATTTTTGCAAATCACCAGATAGTACTTTGTATTTTAGTGGATCTTTAGCCATTATAAAGTCCAGTTGTTTTAAGTTATACCGAGTTTTAGATTCAATTAGGTGAGCATCATGATTAGCCTGTACACTGGTTAGTTCATCTGCAGTAAGATTATTTTTCAATTGAGCGGTGAATGTACTGCATGTATCGCAAATGTATCTTTCGGGTGGTTTAAACGACAACTTGAAGTCTTTATTAAAAACATCTGCGTACAACCACTTTTTGCTCTGAGCTTTGGATCTACATGTCTTTCATTGCATTCATCAATGTACAGTTGATACATCTTTTCTATTGTAAGTTCTGTGCCCAGATAATCTCTCTTACTCCTTTCTTAGGAATAATGACTCTCGTACTTTGGGAATGATTTAATATGATGATGTTTAATGTTATGATGCTCCTGGCTCAATTTTTTTCAACATATTTACTACTACTAAATTAGATATACAAAGTGTGTTTAAAAACATAACCTTGCACACTTTCAATAGCTGATTTTTCACTGTAAAATGGTAGTGTAGTGTATTATTTTTAGATTTGGTAGAATTTAGGTCTTTTTTTCTTGATCGAAGAGTAGGTTGGATGTCGATACATGAGAAGATAAATTGCTTTTTAACATCTGAAACGTTTGTCTCAGTCCAGTATGAGTTAAAAAATTTTTGTCTTTCGTATTCTGGCAATCTTTCAGAGCATTTCATGCGACACATGCAAGGAGGATTAACATTTTTGCAGGCATGTTTTTGCCTCTTTTACTGAGATACTCTTTCCCACCAGCTATTTTTCGTTTGCGAACATTACAGGCCCAATTTTGTTCATTTACTACACGTTTTTTATCTTTTTGTTTGCACTTAGTTATTTTTTGTACCTTTCTTTTAACACTTTTCTCTTCTTCTAAAATAACATTATGTTCATTGAAATTGCCATGCGCATCACTGCTTAGGGATAAATCGTCCCGAAGAAGATTTTTTGTTATTGCCCCACTAATAGTAGAAGTAATAATAGCTTTCTCTTTTACCTTTGTTTTCGCTGGTTTACTTATACGTCTCATATCATTGTCGTCCGATTCTCAGCTTTCACCACTTAGAGGCTCATAGATTTTATCAATATCCGAATTTTCATCTCCAAACAAATTATCATTTTCGTCCACTTCTTTACCATTACCTTGAAAGTTACTGTAGTGACCAGGTGGTTCTGAAACAAATCCAGCCTTGTAATAATAATTATAGGCTAATTTTATAGGCCTATAATTGGCCAACACAAAAATAATACTTATGACCAAAGACCGGAATTTACTGAGCAATTTCCGTTACTGCCATTAAAAAAATATAGATCTGGCCACATTTGTTTACCCTAACCTGTTGGTATCAACAACAACAATAATTATTATTGTGATACCGGTTACGCCTAATGGTAAATAAATTTTACTCAATCTATTGTAGTATTTTGTTTATACGAGTATATATTGATAATTGCTTGGTAAATTCCTGTCTCTGCTTACAACACAATAACATAAATGGCAACTCATGTTACTTAAATAACTGACAACAATCATACAATATTATGGTCATTTAAAAAAAAACAGACAAAATTCTTTACTAGTAACAAAAACATTCTAACTGATACTTCTATTTTAACGGTAGATACAAAAAATGTACGTACAGTTTGAAATTCTGAGCCCTATACAAAAGAATATACAATACTAAATATTTGAGGTTAGAAAAATACAAAATCAGTGTTATTATTAAATAATAGCTTACCTGTAGGCTATTTCTTTTATTTAGATTTAGTGCAATTCCGTTATCTGTGATGGCAGCAATGAATTGTTTCACGAACCATTGTGTCCAGTCTGAACCAGAGATATGTAAGAGAAGCTCTTTTACATACCTCTGGTCTGAACACTGGTTTACATTGGGAAAAAAAGTGTACCATTTTTATATGAAGGAAAGTGTACAAGGGTACATAACTCTATGTCCGGATGGTAAATGACGGTGCACACATATAGTAGAGGTAAAAAACACCAAGTCCACATGGTGTTGTTTACCTCTGACTGGAAGTGGACTTAGTGTTTATTAAAAAGTCGGTAACTTGCCGTAAAATTGTCTCTGGACATAGTATGGTTTACCTATGTGTAGAGCCAGAAAAGTTATATTCAAAAGTGCAATAATCTAAATTTTGATAAAAATCGACATAGTGTCCTTTACCTCCGGGGTACACATACAGTGCAGGTAAAAGTTTATGGTCGGTATGGTAAAATTTAACAGGATATCTAACGCAGATATAAAATCATATTTTCAGCGAACAGACAAAGATAACAATCATATTTCCCCTTGGTCTCCCCTCCATATTTCTTATTGCTGCCCATTGCCCAGTAGTAAGACGATTAGTTCCGATTAGTTCCGATCTGAGATATACATATCTCTGGTTCCTATCCTAAGAAACTAGAGGTGGGTCGTTGACATTTTTATCGGAACCGTTTGTCGTAAACTGTAACTAGTTGATTGTTTATCAGTAGTTTCAAATAAGCGAGTACACAAAAAACATATTGGCTATTATATTGAAAGAAACTAACGAAGGATATATTTATTATAACTTAAAAAATAAATTAAACAATATAAATAGTACTTATATTTACATGACACATTATTAAATCGCGAATCGTCTAAATTGACATTTAAAAACATACGTTTTTCCACTTTTCTTGTTGTTTCTTCTTTTGTTTAACATTAAACCAGATTTTAAACATGTGTTCACAATGAACAGATTTTGTTACAATGCCACAATATTTTATGAATATAGTGGTTAAGTTAGGATATACATGGCGATGGTTTTTCCACCACTGTAATGGACAGTTCCAATCACCGTTCGAAATTTTTTGTGGGTAATATCATCAGACAAATACATGTCGACTTCTTTTATATCTCTAGATACAGGTGTATGTTTAGATGAGTCATGTCTAATAAATTCATCAAAAATACACCATGGACTTAAGTCATCTTTATCAGTTTCTTTTTCTTGTACTGGTTGATTTTCACTAGTACAATCTTCTTTTTCTTTTTTTATAGAAGTAACCAATTTCTTAACTCTTTCTTTTGTTTTTTATAACTAGGTATTCTGATTAATGAATGAGTTTCGATTTACGATTGATCTGTATTTTCGGTTTCAAATCGTTATTGATAATTCGTCAACGGATTTATTTATTGTAAATATTCAATTATGACATATTTTTCTTAGTCAAAATGATTGACCTAGTATAAGAATAATAATTTTATTTTCAAAAATGCGTATTTGTAGAAGATGCAGCTTTTATGGTCCACTTTCTGAATATTGCAATGATTGAAACTTCTCCTGACGCATTTCTGTCAGTTTCGACTACTTCTACTACAAGTACTGAAATACTGCCACCGCCACCCAAGCGTCAAAAGGTGATGGATGCTTCCATTAATAAAAATATTAGTTTAGAACAAAAGAAACAAATAGATGTGGATTTAATAAACCTATGCAAAGACTCGTTTCATCCGTTTTCCATAGTTGAAGAACGAGCTTTCAAAAAGGTTGCAGGGTGGATTCCTGGATATAAACCACCAACAAACAAGAAAAACTTGTTCATCACGTCAGGCTCATTACTTCAGGAATGTTATACCAAAACTAAGCAAATTATTAGATCACAAGTTGTTAACGAAGTAGAAAATATCTATATTACTACTGACCTTTGGACATATGGAGTAACTGAGAGGTACATCGCATTAATAGGACAATATTTAACCGAAAATTTAGAATTTAAAACAATTTTATTAGGCTGCTGCCATTTTTCTGGAAACCATAATTCAGAAAAGATCGCTTTTGAAATTAGTGAAATTATTTCACTAATTTCAAATTTCAGTTTCTAAACAAACACATTTTAAAAAAAGTACCTTACCTTTAGAAAGGCTTTTAAAGTATCAATTACAACATAACAAAGTTCTCAAACGGCCAATCCAAGACGTGGAAACTAGGTAGAACTTCACCTATTACATGTTAAAAAAATGACCGAGTTAGAAGAGGCAATCCGTTCCACTTTTGTATTAGTTAATACAGACTTAGACTTGGACCAAATCTAAATAATGGAGACTGGATTATTTGTTCTCAATTTTTCCAAATTTTACGGCCTTTTAAAGAAATAACAAGTATAATGAGTGGCCAAAAATACTTGAAGGGTAGTTCAGTGATTGTTATGGTACGCTGCCTTCAAGAATCTTGCAATAAAATTTTAGCAAACGGTAACCTTACATCCATAGTATCCGACGTAGTACAATTACTAATATCAGGTTGTATTGTTTAGTTTATTTTTCAAGTTAAAATAAATATATTCTTCATTAGTTTCTTTCACTTCAATAAATATACACATAAACGATAATAGCCATTATGTTTGTTTATGTAGGTACTATCTTAGTTGAAACTACTGTCAAACAATCATAGTTATTGTTTACGAAAATCGGTTTAGTTGCGTTAAGAGCGTAGGCGCAAAATTTCAGGCCAATGCTTTTTAAATGTATTCATTTTTTTCGAATCCTGAGAAAACTAACAAATATTTTTGAAAAATTTAAACGCAGAATGAAAGGTGACAGTATTGCCAAGGGCCGAAATAAACAAAAAGTTTTTTTGAATGAGATACTTAAAATTCAAAATCACACTAACTTTTCTCTTTTTTCGCCCCTGTAACTTATTAAAATAAACATAGAAGTTTTCAGAGACTTTCGGCCCTCAGTAATAATGTATTCTTTCATTCTGCGTTTCAAGTTTTCAAAAATATTTATTAGTTTTCTCCAGATTCGAAGAAAAAAAGAGAATTCCTACCTCTACTCGTTCGTTACCTGTGTTCGTACTTTGATTCGGTGCTTTGACTACGCGACATGAGACGTTGCCAAATAATTTCGTATGAAGGTTTATTTATTGTGGAGTTATATGCATTTTATTATTTTCATTGGAAATAAGGCACAATGTGACTTTAAAATAAGCTTATTTTGATGTTTAGATTTTTAATTCGGAAATCGTACTTAAAATACGAAACATTAATAAATTTTATTTACATAAAACGATTTTCGAAGTGGAAATCAAAATGTTAAATTAAACTTATTGTAAAGAAAAATTGTAAAGGCAAATTTAAAATAAAAAACAGTAAGCTGCCATTTAAATCAATTCGCCCAAATTTGATTATCTTAGAACGTTGTTAAAATGCTAAAAAGACATTAGGTCAAATAAAACCAATAAGTTTGGCAACGTTGAACTTCTCCTCTTTTCTTAGTTCCACTAATGCGATTTCGACGATATAATGGGCTGACCTAATATACCTCTCTCTTTTTAAATAGGTGTTTCTCACTCCATCTCACATACGGTACATACCGACCATAAACTTTTACCTACACTGTATATTTGCATTTAAGATTATTAAGAAAATCTAAATTTTCTATTACAATGGCGAACACGTTTTCAGTAAATGGCAAATATGCATTTGATTCTGGGTATGTTTAAGCAGGCAAAATTAGGGTTCTAGATAATTATTGGTAACTTGGTAATTACAGAAAAATGCCAAAGGAATAGTGCAGCAGCTGTGGGGTGTCATGCGGAAAAATATCTTAATCCAAATGCACCAGAGAGACGAATATTTCTTTCTATTGATCGTCGGTTACAAGAGACAGGTACATTGCGACCGCAGCTTGTTGGTAATAATAGTCGACCAAACGTAGATACAAACGATGAGAAGATTTTGGAAGCAATTAAAGAAATCACCGTACAAGAGTAGAAGCGGCTCAATTAGATATTTTTCACATGATGGCTTGGGGAAAATTCAAGGAACAGCTGTTTCATCCTTATCGCTTAACACCCGTTCAAGAATTACTGGTTGAAGGTTATCCTAAAAGGATGGGATTTTGGGATTGGTTTTTAATGGAAAACATTCGAAATGTCAATTTTATTAATCATGTTTTGTTTACCGACAAAGCTACCTTTAACAGAAAATGCATTACAAACCATCATAACACGCACACGTACATCACCAAAGTACTTTTAAAGTCAATGTTTGGGCAGGAATTGTAGATAATAACATATACAACAATAGGGACAGTATTTCGTTCAAACAATTTATACGGTAAACATTATTTACACTTTATTCAAGACGTGTTACCAGAGTACTTAAACGGGGTCAATTTTGCAGTCAGGAAAAATAGCGCATGACCATAGTACAATGAGAGACTATCTTTTTGGTCAGTGTCTTGGATGTTGGATTGGTAGGAGCTCTGATGCGCCTATTTCTTGTCCACCCAAAGGTGCAGATCTTAAACCAATTGACTTTAGCTTCTAAAGTTTTATAAAAGGGGACGTATATTTTGTAGCAATTATGAACGAACAACAACTAAGGAATATAATCATGAAAGTTATAAATCGATTTATTCAGAAGCCCATGTTTTTTCAAAATATTCGAGTTTCCTTTTTAAAATGGTGTCCAAAGTTCATTCAAGAAAATGGAGGTCATTGTGAAAATTTGTAAAATTCACCACATTTTTGTAAATATAAGTTATAGAGACCTGGAAAATTTATTTATAATGTACATTTTGTTAGATACTTAAAAATTTTTAAACATTAAAAAAGCTGCATTTCGATAAAAGCTGGCTTTTAGAAGTAAATACTAAGAGTCAAAAAAAAGTTTATGGGGAGCACAAACTTCATAGTTATTTTATTTTAAAGATGTTCCTGCAATAAGAAAGCGGCCTGTTCATTTTCAATATAAATTCTTTAACAGTGTTCGATATTTTGAAAAAAATCGATTTTCATTTTATAACTTTAAAGGGCTGTAACTATTTTTATGTGCATATTTGTTAGTAGGTAATTTAGGTTTAATCGACCAATTTTGATTCCAGAATATGTGATTTAGTTTATAATCTACTTTTTTTTAGACCCTAAGGGGCTAAATCTCATAGTTTTAGAGCTTGTGTGAGTAGAAAATTGCGTGATATAAAAATTTTTTCGTGAATAGTGCCATATATGTGCAAAGATATAAACTACATGCACTCTCATTTGTAACCGATCTCAGTTTAGAGTTAAATATAATATAATAGTTATTTCCATCGACATTTTTCATGTTAAATGCTGATTTATAAAAAAGTTTGCTATATTTTACCATTAGGTTAATTTAATCCTCTTATAGCGCTATTTAAAACAACCATCGAATTTCTAATAAAATATCCGGTATTCCTACAGCATTCAGTTAAAACAAAGTAAACTCGTAAAGCAACTAGAACAAAAGCAATAAACTTTATTCGGTTTCCTTTCTCAAAAGTTTATATTGCCCATTTTGGTTTAATCCATAAATCAGATTTAGAATTTTTACACTTTTGTTGAATGCTATTCTTAATTCGGTACGGACATATACGGTAATCTATACTAATAAATTAAATAGGGTTCATGTTTGAGAAATTTTAAACAAAATATGGTCGATTGTATCCCTAACTTTTTTCGTTGTTATAACTTTTAGAGTTGCTTTTCATAAGCATAAAATTTTGTTTACACTGCTAAAATTTAAAAAAGAACAGGCAGTTGCAAATATCGATAAACTGCTTGAAGAATTTAACCCTCTAGCAACACGAAATTATAGTCTGTAATTGAGGACCTACAACCTATATTAAACTGTTTTCTAATTATTGTAATCCATGATCACTATTCTAGAAGTTATGGGAAACATTTTCAAAACAATAATGGTTTTGGGGTATATATCTTGGTTGTATCCCAACTCTGAATATTTAACCGTCCTATAGTCGCGTACGGTCTCACAGACCGACAGACACTGGAAATATCCATGAAAACCCCAAATATGCTTGAAAAAGATCGCAGCTCTAGGAGTTCTCTCATGTCATTTGACGTTTTATCTAGACTGGTGGCACCGTAAGTTAGTGTGATATTGTTTGGTCAGCAGTTAATATCGGCTTCAGGTACCGACGCGACTCTTTACGCACTATCGTAAACACTTAACGCAAACAACGTAATTAAAGGATAACCGTAATTATATGCCACTATCTTATAATTTTGGTATTTGTAGATAAATACAAATCAGATCAGTTAGAATCAGCCGCCACAGATACTGAGTTGTCGGACCATGATTCTGACTAAGATAAAATTTCCAGTCATCAGTTAGCAAATAGTTGTTTTAACCAAATTGTAGGCAAAGATAAAGAATATTTAGATTCCCAGAAGTCGGACTGTAACAAAGCAGAATGCATTCAGGAGACTCTCGAAGCTTATGATAAAGACGAATAAACTGATGTCGCATATTTCAAACCATCAGTAAGTAATACTCATAAGTAAGTTTTTTGGGTAAGCGTAGGCAAACACGGTGGAAAAAAATATATCCGTTACCAAAAAAATACTAAGACAAGATCTGAGAATATCATAAAGGTTCTACCAGCACCAAGTATATACACGAAAAACTTGAATACTTCCATAGAAATTTGAAAATAATTATTTTTAAAAGAATACAATAATTGTTTTACATACCAACGAAATGATTAAGAGTGTTTAAGCCAATTTTGTGCAAGAGACAGGGCTGCAAATTTCACAAATTCAAAAAAAATCTATGCACTTCTGAGTTTACTGTATTTAGCTAGAAAATACAAGAAGAGTCATCTTAATTCAGACGATTTATCGAATGCTGACAGATCTGGACTGAAAATGTTTCGTTTATTGATGTCTCTTAGAAGATTAAGGTTACCCAGGATTTAGGTTAAACCAATCAACATATAAAAGTTTTAGCAATATGTAACGCTAAAATGTACCATTCCAGTAATTTGGAAGTTTATGTTGTTTTTCAACCAGAAGAACCTTATAGACTATTAAACAGCGCTCAAGATGTTATCATGAGACTCCCACATGGAATTCAGGGAACCAATATAAATATCACAATGGATAGTTGGTTCACTAGCGTGCTTCTATTTAAACAACTTTATTAAAAAAAGTAATAGCTGTAGGCACTATCCTCAAAAATAAGCGAAAACTACCCTTGGAGTTTACTATTCTTGCAACCAGACCACCAAAGTCTAGCGTATTTGGATTTCACTATGAATGTACACTTCTATCATACATGCTAAAGCAAAAAAAAAAATGATTCCACAAAAAGTGATGTTGATATATTGGACAATGTGCACATAACTATGCTTGTGTTACCCGAAGGTAGCCTGTAGTAATATTTTGTTCAATAATGTTTTAAATGAAAAGAAATTTCATTTAAAATCTATCATATGAACTTTTTATTCCACATATGCTAAAAAGTTCCAATTCACCATATATTCCAAGACTGATGCGGTTACGTCTAAAGGAATTAACAAACTCACATACTACGACAAGAATGGAATAACTGCATAAGCAGAAGGGGGAGACCCGTGTCATCCTAATAGCAAGAGACAACCTTCCATAGAGGTATTAATCTGCCAATGAACAAGCAGAATTGCTTATAAAGAGGAAGAAGAAGAAGAATATACCACCGAAGCTCCAGTTCAATGAGGGTAAATTTTGTGGATCTCAGAAAAACCAAAAAACAAAATATAGATGCGAATATTGTGGTGATTTTGATTTTTATAACACTTATTTGGCATTAGATACTATTTTATTGTGAATAAGACAATTATTGAAGGTTAAAATAAGTTTATTGACGTTTTAATTTCCACGTCGGAGATCGTTCTCAAAATACAAACATTATGTCCTAGCATTGTACGGAAATTATTGTACACTTCCAACATTGTACCCCCAAACTGTACAATGTCCAAAATGATCGGAATTAAAAATGATTATCGAAACGCTCATCGATTCGAATCGATTATTATTGATAAGCGACACACCAAATCAAAAGTTGAACGTTTCTTGTTAATTATTTGATATTTTTATATTTTCTATTTATATATAGATTTGTTCTTGTTTGAACCTACAATGTGTTAAAATGCTGTGTCAAACTAAAATATAAATAATAAGAAGAAATAATTATTCTGCAATAGAGTGATAATGTTAGTACAACATTTCAATGCTTTAAGAGGTACAACACTGTAATACAGGGAAGATGTATGTGTAACATTTCAGATTTTCAAGAGATGTGTATGATAATTTAAAATAATTAAGTAATTATGGATTTATAACCTCATTGATTTTTGTTTGTCTTTAATCACAAATGGGTAAAAATCGATATTAGTCGATATCGGTCATATTCCCCCAAACTTTGACGCATGGCTACTTATTGAAATTTGAACATTGTATAGCAATTCTTTTATACAAAGTCCGACGATTAGGTTTATTTCGGAGATTGTACAGTAAAGGGGTACAATGCTTAAAGTGGACAAGATTTTTCGTACAATGCTAGTATGGTCCAATTTCTGACATCGCTCGTAACATATACACTAAAGTAAAACAAAGTAAGTAACTTCTAAATGGTGAAAGAGTAAACAATGTTAGATATGCCGAAGACACCATGGTGATAGCAGATAGTTTAGAGGGACTTCAGAGGCTAATGGACAGAATAAACGAGTACAGTCAACAGTACGGACTAAACATTAATACCCACAAAACGAAACAAATGATTATCAGCAAGGAGAATATAAATGGGGCTCATCTATACATTAATGGGACGCAGATAGAGCGAGTAAAACAGTATTGCTACCTGGGAACTGTTATAAACGAACAGTGGAGCAATGTACAGGAAATAAAGTGCCGCATAGGAAAGGCAAGAACGGTCTTAACAAAATGAGCGCCATCTTCAAAAGTCACAACATATCCCTAGATACAAAAATGAGACATTTGAGATGCTATGTTTTCTCTGTGTTGTTGTACGGGGCGGAGGCATGGACGCTTACAGACACCACTATTAAAAAACTTGAAGCATTTGAGATGTGGCTTTATAGAAGAATGCTGGGAATATCATCGACAGCAAGGATCACGAACAAGGAACTCCTAGAAAAAATGAAGAAGGAACCAGTAATTGTGTTTACGATCAAACGCATAAAATTGCAATATCTGGGACACGTTATGAGAAATCAGCACTGTTACTCTCTGCTGCAGTCTATATTGCAAGGTAAAGTCTAAGGTAAGCGAGGACCCGGTAGAAGGAGAATATCATGGCTGCGGAATTTAAGAACATGGTTTAAGAAAACCTCAACGGAGCTGTTTCGAGCCGCAGCGAGCAAGGTCATGATTGCCAATATGATTTCCAACATCCGAAACCGATAGGAACCAGAAGAAGAAGAAAACAAAGTGTGTAATTCTATTGAATAATACCAAAGATTCATTGTCCAAGCACACAAATAATAGTGATATGAATTATAATATAGAAATGAAATATATCAGTAAAGGGCTGTCTGAAAGAAATTATAGAGGAAAATATAGTAACCGAATTAGAAAACATAATTTTGCAAAAACAGACCGATTGGATAATAATAATATCTATTATCTTCCACTTTTACAGATTTAACATCTTGTGTGATATTTTTATAGTGTAGATTTTACCGAACTTACTTTTCTAATTAGCTAAAACAAAAACAAACAAATGTACAAAGCATCTCTAGTTCGCAATAAGCGAATTATTTTGAAACAAAGGAAATCTTGAAATTTTTTACTTCACGTTTCGTTTCTCCCATCGAGCTCTTCTCTTATTTTATCTACCTTTTAGAACTCTACCTGTCACGTCGTTTTCGCTGTATTCTCGCGACTAACTGCTCTTCAAATAATTGAAAAAATTAAGAACCGCAAGTCGCACGAGACGTCAAACTTACTCTATCGGACGACATGATTCGTTTTCGTTTTAATACCTTTAAAAGCCCCGCAATCTGTTTTTATGATTCCCTGTGACTCTCTTGAGGAAAGCAGAAACATGTAATGGAAGGTTTAATTAGGTTTTGGTTAGTACGTGCACTAATGGACGTGCAGTTGAAGGCAATTTTTTCTAACAAAAAGGTGCTAAACATGCCATAGAAGAAATCATCCATATATATATATATATATATATATATATATATATATATATATATATATATATATATATATATATATATATATATATATATATATATATTGTTGTACTTTTGAATGTCCATAAGCAATAAAAAACCGATATACAAATTTTATTACTTAAATAAAAATTAAAATTATTGATATTTCATAAAGACACGGGCATATGAATTTTCAAACATCCTGTATAAGACAAAATATGTATTTTAAGTTGTTCGAAGAATTGTTCATTAGGCCTCAGAGACAAGACTTTCAAATATTATCGATAAGAAATTTAAATAAGTCGGTTATTGTGAAATGGTTTTACCCGGAATAAAAGTGTATATAGAAAGTGTTGAACAATGGACCGGGATTTGCGGTGGTTTTCTCCCCGAAAGATTATATCGGTAAAAGTTTATTAACAAAAGACATTGAATTGAGAAACAGGTATCGTTTGTAGCTATTAGTAAGAAATATTTGTAAAGTAGATAGATTTAGTTAGAATAATTAAAGAAGATTTGTTTTCTGGAATTACCCGAATGACGTTTTATAGAGAGAGTTGGGTGGTAACGATATACTCACAAGAGGTGGATGATTTTTATTGGTCAAATTTTGAATGCAAGGAGGTTTGGTTTTGGCTATGAGATAGGAGAGAGAAAAAAAGGTTAGTTAGTCAGTTTTCGTCGTCCAAGAAGGAAGGAGCTTTGTGATTTGTGTTTGTTTGAAGTCCCGAAGACGTAATTTACCGGGTGTGTTTATCTGCGGTGGAAAAGCTGACCAGTGTGAGGAACGGGGTACAGAGAGATAGAAAACCAAAGGGCCTAAGAATATTAATAGCAGACGAAGCCGGAAACATTTGGAGATACAAGGACAGATAGGAGAAAGGTGTACGTCATCTGGAACACAATAGGAGCAGAAGCAGAGAAAGGATTTTTTTGTTGTGGCGTGGCCATAGAATTGCAACGGCAGAGAAGGAAAGGTCAGTCAAATTTCATTAGAGCCGGAGTGTGATTTTCATTTATTAATTAAGTAAATTGAATAAATAATAGAGACAGTTAATTTTGCGATCACTAAAAAAAAGGAATTATAAAAAGAGCTTAGTTATAACACATATTAAAAATCAATGTAAAATAACATTTGGGTCCATGATAGAAAACAACTTCTCATATATTTAAAGTTAGTATATTGCAAATATTACAGGATTGATTGTTGTATAAAATTTCATTAAAATAAAGGACATCTCACATATAGTTCAGTTGAAATTCTATGTATTTTATTCAGGTCATATTACCTATCCCGATTAGGACGCCAATTGGAAAATATTTTGAATCCACGATCAAAGGTAAATCGTACAATTTAAATAGCCTGAGATTGTAATTAATTAATGCTGATTTATTGTGATTAATTGGAGATTAGTTCATTTAATAAATATAGACAGGATTTTTCCTAAGTAAGCAATATAATACAATTTTAATAGCATAACAAAAATGGCCCCCAACGTGTAAAGCTTTGAAAAATATTTCTAGTTGGCAAATTTGAAAGGATAGGAGTAGACGAGCAGATATTTGAAAGTTTATATGCCGGAGATAAAGTGAAATATTATGTAAAAATTGAGGACATAAAGATTATATATTTTTTTTTAAGATACAATTTACCATAATTGATTTATTCGTGATATTGACAATTTATAGGTTACCATAATTGATTTATTTGTGTGATATT
The DNA here is from genome assembly GCF_040954645.1 of Diabrotica undecimpunctata. Classification (NCBI taxonomy): domain Eukaryota; kingdom Metazoa; phylum Arthropoda; class Insecta; order Coleoptera; family Chrysomelidae; genus Diabrotica; species Diabrotica undecimpunctata. The sequence goes on along the minus strand of NC_092804.1, from coordinate 105,308,381 downwards.
TAAATTTGATAATTTTACCATACTTGAATGATTTGATTGATTTTGACATTTGATATTTTACCATTTGATTTATTTGTGGGATATTGAAATTTGATACTCGTACTCAAGAGTTATTACATTTGAACAGGAAAAGTCCCGTTTGTTGCAACAGACCAGTAGAATTTTATATTTGGCGGGGAAATTATTGCACAAATTTCAAAGTTTCATATTTGGCGGGGATAAATAATCTAACGAACATGTCGGCCACAAGGAGTCAAAGCAAAACGCAAGAAAGGAAAGAGGATAAGATAGAAGAGGAAACAATTATTGATGAAGGATCGGATAATGAAGGAAATGCTACAATAATGGAGGAAAGAAAAGAAACAGGGATGTTAGAAAAATTATTAGCTATGATGCAAATACAGACACAACAAATACAAGAATCGTCACAAAAAATGGATAAAAATCAACTGGAAACAAAACACATAATGGATGAATCACAACAAAGAACGGAACAAAAATTGGACAATTTGGAAGAAAACCAAAGAAAAATGGAACAAAAAATGGAAACGCGTATGGACAAATATGAAAACGAAATAAAAGTCTGTTTAGAAAGAAGTAGGGAAGAAACAGAGAGGAAAATAGAATTGCAGAGAGAAGAAATCGAAACTAAAATGAAGGATATTCAGAGTATGCAAAAAAGGGAATTAGAACAGATAGAAATAAAATTTGAAAATGCGCTACAAGAAGACCGGAAAGAAACGGAAAGGAGATTTAAACAAATTGCAGAGATGGAGATAAGAGGAGTAGAAAGAAAGGAAGTCATCGTACATAGCACAGAAGACGTAAAAGTACGATTTGGCGGGGATATAAGGAAAATACACCCAGTGCCTTTTATAAATAACCTAAAGGAAAAAGTCAAATACATAGGACCGTTTGCAACAGCAAAGGAAACCATCAGAAACCATCTCACAGAAGAGGCAAATCTTTGGTTTGTCAGCAAGGAAGAAGAATTGGACAATTGGCAAGATTTTGAGAGAAGATTCTTAAATTATTTCTGGGGAAAAATCCAGCAACTACAAGTAAATAAAGAGTTACAAAATGGAAAATACCATGAGAGGATGGGCGTATCAGAAAAGATGTACGCATTACAACTCTATAATAATGCAAAACATTTGCAATATAATTATTCATCAGAACAATTGGTAGAGTTGATATCGCGACATTTTGAAGATACCTTGGAAGACCACATAAATCTCCAAAATTACAAGGACATTGACAGCTTATGTCAATTTTTGCAAATGAGAGAATCACATAGGCATGAAAGAAGAGAAAGAAGACCGCAAGAAAATTATAGACAAAGAGAAAACCAAGAATATAGAGATAGAGGTCAAAATTTTAGAAGAGATTATACAAGACGAGAATTCATACCTAGACGGGGATATGAAAATAGACCGAACGGAAGAGAGAATTATGAACCCAGAACCCAGAGATGGAATGAAAACAGGGATCGGGAAAATCAGAGTAGAAATAACCGCCCATACCAAGGAAACAGATACAATAACCCACGGAATGAACAGGAATCTCGCGGTAATCGATACGGGAATGATAGACCAAAAGAGAACAGAAGAGAAATAAATAATATGCAAAGAGAAGAAAATGAATATGAGAGAGAAGATGACGGGAGAGAAAACACAGAAGAACAACAGGCGTGTTTTCAAGAAGGCGCTCACTAAAAACGAAGAAACAAACAGGAATTTTTTGTCACCCCAAGGAATTTATTAAACTGGCAGGAAACAATGAAAAGAGAAATGGAGTTAATTTAAAATTTGTGGATGGATTTATAAATGAGAAACCAATTAAAATTATGATAGACACAGGCTCTGAAATAACACTGGTCAACAGAAAATTAATCGAAGAAGTAAATTTAACAAGTCTAATTTATAAAATACCTAGGGTGAATTTAGTGGGCGCAAATAAACGGACATTGGCAACAATAAATGAAGGTATACGAGTAATGGTACGATTGAAAAAAAATATGTATGCACTTCAATGTGTAATAATGCCGAATATGTCACATGACATGATTGTAGGCGTTGACGAATTAACGGAAAAACATGTAGTGATCGACTTCAAAACCAATACGATGAAAATAGCCAAGGAAAAAGAAGAAGAACAGGATAAGGAACAAGAGAAACAAATTACGGACGAATCAGAGAAAGAACAAACGGTGGAAATGAACCTGGCGACGAAGAAAGGAAAAGGAAGAAAGAGGGGAAAAGGTCTGAAAAAGATCAAAGAAAAAAAAACCTGGGATTCCTCAAAAGATGAGACGAGCTCAGGAGAAGAAGATGGAAAAATTTTGACAAGAAATAAAAGCAAAACTTGGGATTCCTCAAAAGAAGAGACGAGCCCAACAAAAAAAAACACAAAGGAAAATGAAGAGGACACAATGGAGACAGTGGTGTTTGAAGAAGACACGGAGTACACGGTGAATATGTGCGAAAAATTTGATGGGAGAGAAAAAAAATTGATATGTGGAGAAGGCAAAGAAAATGATTTGCGTATAATTTTAAGAGACTATGAAACGCTGATAAATGAGGAAAACCGAGTGGCCACAAAATACGAGCACTCATTTGAGGTGAAAAACTTGAGAAATTTTTGATCGAAGACTTATCCAATTCCTTATAAGTATCGGCAAGAAGTAAAGCAAGAAATCAAAAAAATGTTGGAAGATCAAATCATTGAGAGATGTGACTCACCCTATATTAACCCAATTGTGATAGTGAAGAAGAGCAGTGGAGAGTTAAGACTCTGTTTAGATGCCCGAAATATCAACCAATACACAGTATCACAATATGAATCACCGTTAAATATCGAGGCCATTTTTGGAAGGATCACGGGATCACATATTTTCTCAAAAATTGATCTAAAGCATAGTTTTTGGTTAATACCTTTGGCTGAAAAGTGTAGAAACTACACTGCCTTTTCAATTGATGGTATAGTATACCGATTTAAGGTAGTTCCGTTTGGATTACAAAGCGCCTGTGCAGCACTTGTACGAGCTTTGCATACCATTTTGAATCACCATGAAGAGTTCATCGTCCATTACATCGACGATTTATTAATTTTTTCACAAGATATGCAGAGTCATGTGGAACATATCAAAATAATTTTGAAAGAATTGGACACAGCGGGATTAAAACTAAACATTGAAAAATGTCAATTTTTTCAAAAGGAAGTGATTTATTTGGGTTTCAAACTTGACACCGAAACTGTAAGTCTAGCCGAGGACAGAGTAAAGCTCATCGACGAATACCCAAGACCAACAAATCTAAAAACATTGCGAGGGTTTCTCGGTACGATAAATTATTTCAAGAAATTAATTCCCGATTTAAGCCAAAAAGAAATTCCTTTAATAAAATTGTTAAAGAAAGGGACAAAATGGAATTGGAAAGAAGAACAGGAGGAAGCTTTCAAAATATTGAAACAAGAATTTGCTAAAGGAACAAAAATATATCACCCTATTTACAATTTGCCGTTTATACTCCGTACGGATGCGTCGATACAGAAATTTGCAGGAGTGTTGTCGCAAATACAAAACGGCCAAGAGGTTCCGATATGTTTTATATCTCGAGTGACTAAAACACATGAGAGAAAATACAGTGTCACCGAGTTGGAATTCGCCAGTGTACTATTTTGCGTAAACAAATTAAGGTTTTACTTATTGGGAGCTAAATTCACCATCGAAACGGATCATGCAGCATTGATACACATCATGAAGAATCGATTGGTAAATAACAGAATACACAGAGGCATTCTGCTCTTACAAGAGTATGATTTCCAATTTCGATACATCAAAGGGAAAGACAACATAATAGCTGACGCTTTAACACGGGACGAAGATACAGGAAAAAAGGAGACAATTACATTACATGTGGGATTGAATATACTGACACAAGACGAAGGGATATTTTCGTTAAATGAGATAAGGACCGACCAGGAAGGCCTAGAAGAAAGAGAAAGGAGAAGAGCAGAGCTAGAAAACGAGATATTTTTTAAGAGAATAGACGGAAAGGAATTATATTTAGTGACACCGACATTGGCAGAAAGAATCATCAAGAAACTACACGAGGAAAATGGACATATTGGCAGTAGAAAGGTATGGCTTGTATTTAGGGAAAACTACATCAGTCGACAAGATTACCGCATTGCAAAAGAGATCACACAGAAATGCGAAGTATGCCAGAAATACAAGAGCAGGAATTTTAAAAACGAAAATATTGCAAAGAGCATTGTTTCCCGGAACAACCTGGACATTATAGCCATCGACATGTTAAGCGATCTAATTGTGACCACGCAAAGGAACAAGCATATTCTGGTGATGGTGGATGTGTTCTCAAAATACGTAAAATTATATAGTTGCCGCACCACAAAAGGGGAAGAAATATTGAGAAAAATAGACAATTTCATCGCTACGGTAGGAACCCCAAGAAAAATTTTACTAGACAATGCAACGTACTTCCGAAATGATCGTTTCAAGGGACAGCTTAGAGAACGGGGAATCGAGACGAACTTTGTAAGCATCAGGCATCCCCAAAGTAATCCTTCTGAGCGATTTATACAAGAGGTAACGAAATTTCTTCGTATTGCAACGGATGGTCAACATCGGCGATGGGACAGAAAATTGGGAGAAATAGAGATGTACCTAAATTCCATGCCAAGTACAGTAACGAAAGAAACACCAGAATACATCATGAAAGGCGTCATGCCGATAAGACCGTGGGAAGATCCAGAACAAAGAGAGTATCGACAGGTTATAGAAACCGTTCAGAGGAGATTAAGAAGAAGCAATGAGAAATACATCCAGAGACAGGGTCATAATAGGAAACGAAGACCAGTAACTTTCCAAAAGGGTGACAAAGTAATGGTAAGAGCATTAAGAGTGTCAAATCTTCAGACCGGTATTTGCGCAAAATTGATGCCTGTTTTCGAAGGGCCATACATAGTAAACAACGAAGATGGAGTAAACAGCTATGAGTTGAAACATATGGATTCTGAAAAGATCAGAGGTATTTATAATATCCATGATGTATATAAATATCACGAATGAAGATTTAAATTTGTATAAAGTAGATAGTAGGATAGGATAATACGTAGCATAAGTACAGATAGCATACAGGAAGTGCGTTTATTTTGCCTCGAGAAAATTTAGTTGCATAAATTGATAAATTTTATCGATTACAAAGGCGGGGATTTGTTGTACTTTTGAATGTCCATAAGCAATAAAAAACCGATATACAAATTTTATTACTTAAATAAAAATTAAAATTATTGATATTTCATAAAGACACGGGCATATGAATTTTCAAACATCCTGTATAAGACAAAATATGTATTTTAAGTTGTTCGAAGAATTGTTCATTAGGCCTCAGAGACAAGACTTTCAAATATTATCGATAAGAAATTTAAATAAGTCGGTTATTGTGAAATGGTTTTACCCGGAATAAAAGTGTATATAGAAAGTGTTGAACAATGGACCGGGATTTGCGGTGGTTTTCTCCCCGAAAGATTATATCGGTAAAAGTTTATTAACAAAAGACATTGAATTGAGAAACAGGTATCGTTTGTAGCTATTAGTAAGAAATATTTGTAAAGTAGATAGATTTAGTTAGAATAATTAAAGAAGATTTGTTTTCTGGAATTACCCGAATGACGTTTTATAGAGAGAGTTGGGTGGTAACGATATACTCACAAGAGGTGGATGATTTTTATTGGTCAAATTTTGAATGCAAGGAGGTTTGGTTTTGGCTATGAGATAGGAGAGAGAAAAAAAGGTTAGTTAGTCAGTTTTCGTCGTCCAAGAAGGAAGGAGCTTTGTGATTTGTGTTTGTTTGAAGTCCCGAAGACGTAATTTACCGGGTGTGTTTATCTGCGGTGGAAAAGCTGACCAGTGTGAGGAACGGGGTACAGAGAGATAGAAAACCAAAGGGCCTAAGAATATTAATAGCAGACGAAGCCGGAAACATTTGGAGATACAAGGACAGATAGGAGAAAGGTGTACGTCATCTGGAACACAATAGGAGCAGAAGCAGAGAAAGGATTTTTTTGTTGTGGCGTGGCCATAGAATTGCAACGGCAGAGAAGGAAAGGTCA